>NC_051086.1:9240786-9540786 GCF_004664715.2 Peromyscus leucopus
AGGTAAGTCTGTGAGGCATTTTCTTGGTTAATGACTTGATGTGGGAAGGCTCAGCTCACTGTGGGTGGTGCCACCCCTGGGCATGTGGTCCTGTATAGTATCAGAAAACAGGCTGCCAAGCCAGTGAGTAGCAAGCACTCCTCCATGGCCTCTACTGCAGTTCCTGCCTCCAGGCTCCTGCCCTGACATCTCTGTCTGGCAATATTTTTTATCACTAGAAGATGCACACTATTTCTCACAAATGAATGCTGTTATGAAGGAAGACTATAAAGTACTCCCAGGTATGATCTGTGAAGTAAACGGGAAGCCAAGAGCATGTAATTTTCTGGAAGTCAATAAGCAAAATTCCTTCAGGACATGGGAATGAACAATCATGGCAAATGGTTCTAAGTCAAATCAGGTGAGAACTTGGAAACTGCCCACTGGGTTTCAATGACTGCAGATCACTGGCCCAAGGGCTGTTCTGGTAGAAGTGGGCTGGAAGCCTGACTGGGATAGATTTGAGAGAGAAAGGTAGGTGATACAGGATGTGGATAAATGACATAAAAATCAAAGTGGAGCTCCAAAGCCTGATGTTCTAACTACTTTTTGGTTCAACCTCTCAAAAACACAACCTGCATAAGGCATTAAAGGCGTCAAAACCACAATCTGCATAAGGCATTAGCAGGAAGCTGTGGATGAGCTACCTGAGTTCTAAGCCCACTTCCACCACTGACGCACTGCATCAAAGTAAGTTTTGTAAACACCTTGTTTTATCTATAAGAACGGCAAAAAGCCTCTACCTAGACTCATTAAAGCTGACAACGCATGAACGCTGACTAGGCATCATCAAAAGAAATACCATGAGAGTCAATTAGGTTTTTAGACTTTCTGGGGGCCACATCTTCAAAAGTAAGCACGGTGGAAAACATTTAACCTGATACATCCAAAATGTTACCACTGCAAACTCTAATCATTGTAAAATAAAATAAAATGAGATGTTCCAGTGAGAATCCATTGTGTGTGTGTTCCACTGGCTAGGGATCATGGTACTGGAGAACTCCTACCCGGAGTTTACTGAACTAGATATCAAGACCACGCGGTACCCATACTTATGAGCAGCCGAGCGGGCAGCGAGGCGGTCCGACCGAAGACTACACCGACCTGGAAAGCGACTCCTGAGAATTCAGGTTCCGGGAGAGCAGGCGTTTCGCCTGCGGCCGCCCGGTTCTCCCCTCCCCCGGCTCGCCCTTACCTCCCTCCTCACACCTCCCAGCTGCTGCAACCAGAGGCCCGTCCAGAAAGCACTGGGCGCCCGGATTCGTGACACTACATCCACCTCAGCACAGAAAAACCGACCTGTTCATTCAGCTGAACCACTGCTAAAGAGCCGGGGTTCTTTTTGAAAATTGTTCCCGCGAGAACTCGCATTCCTCACGAGATGTCTTGTCCAATCCGCGCCTCCGAGACAAACAAGAGGAGCAACTCGCAGCGACTGCGCAGGTGCGCGTGGCGCGACCTAGACTTAGGCTTTCCTCCTGGTCAGTTTTTCCGTGAGCTGTTTTTTGTTTTTCCTAAGTGTCTGCTTTTAAGTGAATTGTGTTTCTGGGTTTTATTTATTTGTTGTCGTCTTTAGCAGCGCCATTGTAGAGGCAGTGTCGCTGGGCCCCAGAGAGGTGACAGCAGGCAGGCCAGTGTGGGACTGACCCCCCCTTGTGGCCCAGCGACACTGTCAGCCCCACACTGGCCTGCCTGCTGTCACCTCCTGTAGCGAAGGCATTTCGTCTCACCCGTGCCAGGACAGTGCCACATTCCACACGGATCCTCCCAGGTAGACCCGCAAACCATCTTGCCAAGGCCACGGCATCCTTCAGTTTGCAGAGGAAATCAACGCCTCCCCCAAAGAAACGTGACCTGTCAAAGTAGTGGAACTGCTGTTCAAACGAACGCCAGCTGCTCGGCAGGACAGCTGGGGCGCATCCGTGTTCAAATGGAAATGTCTTGTAAATATGCTTACTCTTTAAAAATGTAAGCACTTGGAAATCTGGAAAGTTCTAGTACCTGGTACATGGCATAATTTCTTGTTTATCTAAGGACTTGGCTCTGTCTCTTTTATCGTCATGCTTTACTGTGCTGAATCCTCCCCACCAGTAGACGAAATTACTCCTATTGCAAAATTTAATGAAAACTTCCCTGACTCCAGTCAACCACAACCCATTTCGTTTTTCTTTATATAACAAAATGAAAAGTTCTTTCACTATTCAATTATTATTACTGTGATGATAATGATGATGATGATGAATTTTTGAGACAAGATCTCTGTGTACCCCCTGGTTGTCTGGAACTTTCCCTGCAAGCCAGGCTTGCCTTGAACTCACGGAGATCTTCTTGTCTCTGCCTCCTGAGCTCTGGGACGTTGTAGAGGATTAGTTAAAGATGTGTTACATTTGTTTATGCTGTGGAGCATTTGTTTAATAAAGCAATGATGTGTTGCGCTCTTATGTTGCATTTGTGTTTATTTGCCTGTCTAAAACACCTGATTGGTCTAATAAAGAGCTGAACAATAGCAAAGCAGGATAAGGGTTAGGCGGGCTGGCAGGCAGAGAGAATAAATAAGAGGAGAAATCTGGGAGGAGGAGATCAAGGAGTGAGAAAAGAAGGGGCCAGCCCCTCAGCTACATAGCCAGACATGGAATAAGAAGGGGAAAAAAAAAGATAGAATAGAGAAAAGTAAAAAAGCCTAGAGGCAAAAGATAGACGGGATACTTTAAGAAAAGCTACCTAGAAATTAGCTAAGCTTAAGCCAGGCATTCATAAGAAAAAATAAGTCTCTGTGTGAATTTATTTGGGAGATGGGTGGCGGGCCCCAAAGAGCTAAAGAGGAGAGAGAGAGAGAGAAGAGAGAGAGAGAGAGAGAGAGGGAGGGAGGGAGGGAGGGAGGGAGGAGAGAACGAACTACACTAGGATTCGTTTCTTTTATTGTTTTGGTATTCCCATCAACTGTGATCTGGTCTTAAACCAGTACAATGAATTATCACCAGGATTTTTTTTTTTTTTTTTTTTTTTTTTTTTTTTTTTTTTACATTCAGGCCAAATCTGAACTGTACCACAGCGCCCCAGTGATTTCTACCCTGCATTGTCTGGTAGTCAATATCCTCTCTTCCCCTTTCCTGCATTTGGCGGAGTTGAATGCCTCCATTAAGTTTTAATGTCTTGATGTGCCATACCCCTTGACTCCCTGTCTTCATATTCACGTGTAGACCTGTGTTTCTGATGGAGCTAGACTAGGCTTTAAAGGAGTGAACTGAGTTTTAAGATAAGCAAAATGATCCTTCAAGCATATTTAGTCATCACTGAGTTCTTAATTAAATGAAGCAAATTCTATTTCCTCTATTATTTTCAAATTCCTTGACCCGGGAGCCAGATAACATCTAGTCTTAGCCGGTCATGAATAGTTACAACTGGTCACTAAAATTTTTATGAACTCCCTTTTTTCTCCTTTGTTTGAAAGAGATGATAAATCATATATCATCTATCATGTAAAGGATTAAGTAAGTGGCCGTAGTGAGTAGACAGTGGAAGGCTGTGATAAAATGTACCATTTAGGGGTTGCCCACAATATAGTTTATTATTTACATATATTTAATTTATATTTAAAATCAGGGCTGTTTAAAATTCATATGGACATGAATGATACATGCCCCTACATGAGAGGAAAAGTGTTTTTTTTTTTTTTTTGGGTCTGGATATTCATTTTGTAAAAATTACCAATCTAGTGGCCCTAAGCAGAGCCTTGAAAGATGGTGGACCTAGGGAAAGAATGAATTCAAAGGGAAAAGACCATGTTCACAGTCTTAAAGGCCACTCACCCTGTAATTGTTAACTAGATTTATAGGAGAACACTGACTTGAGCTAGTCCTCTACACTGGCCCACTACACGAAAGTAACATGGAGTCACTTGTGGTAATGGGCACATGAATAACTAAGCTCCAAGGCATCATCAGTGGGCAGATGATCCAAATCAGTAAATGCTGAGCTGGACCAGTGAAGCTGTCTCTACACTTCACCTGTTTCCTGTCACAAATACTGCCTGATCTTGTTGTTTAAAGGAGTTGTTTGAACTTCTTCTGATTCAGGAGCTGCCTTATCTTAGCATCATAAATAAAAGTCAGTTATGGTCTTTAAAGTCAATTTGTTGTGTTTTTGTCTTTTGGACATAGCTAAGTCACTGTTTAGGAATGCTCTGGATAGAATAGAGCCAATACCATCACTGGACACTAGATGTCACAAGTGAGATGAATTTTAATAGCTTCATAGTTTAACTTGGACTGTTTCATAAGTGCTAAGTGTAGATCTCCCAGATCAGACTGGGGTCCACATACATGCCCTATGTGCCAAAGTGGGAGTGGGGTGCTATGTTCGATTTTTATTTGAATAAATGAAGCCTTCATTCAGCAACGTTGTGCTATCTCAGTACGATGCATTGATGAACTTCTTGTTTTTCCTGCCCAGAGCATTGTGTATTTTATAAGCAATTCATCTTTTCCATCCATGTTTCAGCCACATGGACCTGTGGAACTTTAACCTGTAGGACACTCATCATCTTGATTAGAGAAATTGGTTGAAAGATGGCCTATGAAGGACAGTCATGGGATTTTTTCATGGGGACTTCTGGGAAAAAGGATTGTGTTAATCCTCTCTCTTGTGGCCTGAAGTGGGGGTGGAGTGGGATTGGTATCTTTTGTGTCTGCCATTTTCATTTTACATAATAAGAGATGGGTCATTCCTCCTCTCATGACAGTGGGTTCACAAGCATAGAAAGGCCTCTGAAATTTCAGAAGCAGCAAAAATATCCATTCCAACCCCATTCAAATTCCTAATACTACAGCTATTCACGTGGGGTTGGCCGCTGTAGTGACTTGTCCTCACTCGCTCATGTGGCAGTACTAACCTACTTGTTAGAAATGGTGTCCTGGGTGTTGCGTTGTCTTGGAAAGGTGTGTATCTTGGTGCACATTTATTTCGTGAGTGCTTAGAGTAGGGTACTACAAAGGGAAAGCTCCTGTACTCAGGAAGCTTAGAGTTCAGCGAAGAGGCATTCCGTCAAATGATTCTTCCTTAGAGGATGCCTTCAGCATCCTTGGTTCTTTCATTATTAAATAGAACTGTGAGCTAGATGACTTTGGGACCAGGCAAAAAATGAGTACAGGACTCTGAGATACCAAGCAATCTGAAATAAAACTGGATCAATTTAAAAAGTCCTGATTGGTAGAATGGGCTGAGGAAATTGAGGTTTAAAGGTTATGATGAAGTTGTGCCCATTGAAACTGTAGAATAGCTAAACAGAGAAAAGAGAATAGCTGTCTGGATGCAGGAATGGGGGTTGTCCTAATCCATGGAATAAATAAGGAGAAAAGCTATCTGGGTGCAGATACAGAGATTGTCCTAATCCATGAATAAATAAGGAGAATAGCTGTGGGTGCAGGATACGGGGATTGCTAATCCATGGAATAAAATACAGCAATAGGATCTAACTCAGTGGTTCTCTTCCTAATTCGTGACCTTTTCATACAGTTCCTCATGTTGTGGTGACCCCAACCATAAATTATTTTCATTGCTACTTCATAACTGTAATTTTGCTATTGCATGAAACATAATGTAAATATCTGGGTTTTTTGATGGTCTTAGGCAACCCCTATGAAAGGGTTCTTTAACCCCCAAAGGGCCATGACCCACACATGAGAACCTCTGATCTAACAAGAGAAAGAAGAAACATTGAGACGGGCTGGAATTGAACTGTCCACAACTCCCCATGTGACAGTCAGTTATCATAAAGAGTAGTGGTTCCAGGCAGGCAGATTTGACTGCTTAATAGAAATAACGATAGTGAAGCCTGGCCTGCAGTCTCTTCCTGCACCACTGTTAACTCCTAATGAGTCCCATTGCTACGTTCGATTTTTTTTTGAATAAATGAAGCCTTCATTCAGCAACGTTGTGCTATCTCAGTACGATGCATTGGTGAACTTCCTGTTTTTCCTGCCCAGAGCATTGTGTATTTTATAAGCAATTCATCTTTCCATCCATGTTCAGCCGCGTGGTCTTATTACAGCTGATTCTTCCCTTCAGCTCCAGTGAACTTTAACCTGTAGGACACTCATCATCTTGATTAGAGAAATTGGTTGAAGATGGCCTATGAAGGACAAGCCAATTGGGATTTTTCATGGGGACTTCTGGAAAAAGGATTGTGTTAATCCTCTTCTTGTGGCCAGTACCTGAGAAGATACGGCCCTCCATAACATTGTGCCCTGCCAGCTTCCAGCACCGTCTGGCTGAGAAAGGAATGAAAGCAGGGATGGAAGTGGAGAGTGATAGGAGCCCTTTTCTTGCCATTAGAGTGCGCTTCGAGCGTGCCCTGAAGCTATAGCTATCATCATTCTGCTGCTCACAGCACTTCAGTTTGAAGTTCTCTTTTGTTGGGAAGATAAAATGTTTCAACAATACACAACAATGCTCTGTCTGAGAGGAAGTTCTCAGAGTGCTCACCCCTGACTGAAATCTGTAGGGCACCCTTCCTCTCAGGGTTCAGAGGGCACTGCACAAGAGAGGGTGGAAAGACTGTCAGAGCCAGGGGTAGGGATGACTGCTGCCGACACTGGTTGTCCCAGACAAGAGGCCTTCCTCCCACCACAAACTCAGCTGCCGTGGCTGCACGCACAAGCCAAGGCAAAAGCAAGTGAGTCACGAAGTCCGGCGGAGGGCAGGAGCAGTTGGCCAGCGACAGTGCTGGGAGAGTCATTTTCTTTAGAAATGCAGTCACTGAGGGGCTGCCCACGCTCCAGTAAATGGCCTGCACCCATCTGTGCTAGCCTGGCAGCACTAAGTAGCCTCGGTGGATGTAGAAGAACACCTAAACCTGAAGAGAAAGGTGCTGAGGTGATGGGGAGGGGTTTGATCACAGCACACTACAGTTATGTATGAAATTATTCAAACAGTTAAAATAAAATCATACGTCTGTCTGAGCTCGAGTGGACTTAAATTTTCCAAACTTACAGTTAGGAGTTCTTGCTGACTTCTAGACAGAATGGCTTCTTTGAGGGGGAAAGAAGGACTGCCTGAAGAAAAGAAGGTTTATCCTAAGTGAAGAGGCCCAGTGAATGGCTTAAAGAAATAATATCTTCAGACATCATACTGACTAGACTTGTCCAGTGACCCAAGCTGGAGTCATCGGAGAGGAGGGAGCCTCAGTTTGAGAAATGCCTCCATATAATCCGACTGTACACAAGCCTGTGGGGCATTTTCTTAATAGTGCATTGACGGGGGGAGGGCCCAGCCATTGTGGTGGGTGTGTTATCCCTGGCGGTGGTCCTGGGTTCTGTAGGAAGCAGGCTGAGCAAGCCCAGGGAGCAAGTCAGTAAGCAGCACTCCTCTGCGGCTTCAGCATCAGCTCCTGCCTCCAGGTTTCCTGCCCTGTTTGAGTTTCTGTCCTGACTCCCTTCATGGATGAACAGGGATGGCAAATAAACTCTCCTCCTTCAGTTGCTTTGGTCATGGATTTTGATCACAGCAATAGTCACCCTAAGACAGACATCTTGTAGGCAATCCTTTTCTTGCCCCTGCTTCAGATGACCTCCTGGCTCCATTTAAGTTGACTCCCCTGCACCAGATAATCTAAGCACTTTAGAATTAAGATTGCCATGTTTACATTAGGTCTTTTACATTAGGTCTTTGCTTGCTAAGAACAGGACATAACTTGTTAGTTTGCTTATGGGTATAAAAAACAAAAGGTTTTTTTTTTTTATTTAACTATTTACAACGATTGTATTATATCTTACTGGAAAAACCAACTTCCAGCGTCATTGCCTTCTAAGCTTTCAACAGGTACCTCGTCTGTCTTACCATGCCTCTCACCTATACTCTTATCGTCACTGTGGCATCTTGAATACAGTTGGGTGAGTACAGTCGCTCGCCAAAATGCTCTCGGGTCTCATATAAAAACACATAAAAACTTGCCTCCTCTTCCACTATCGTATACTCGATATCTCTCTTCGTTGAGCGTTAAAGTATCATTAGTGCAGCCAGATGTCTGCACATGAGGGGAGATGACGTGTCTGTCCTCAAGATCTGACGAACGTATTTCTATGGAAGGATCTAGATTTACACTACCTCTTTTGCCCGCATAACCTCTTTTACATTGATAATTCCTTCTTCCCTTTTAACTTTGTTTTTGTTGAAGACACGGGAGAATTGCAGACTGCTAATATAATTACTTTAGCCATGTATACCTATACTTTAGGTATGATTTGATCAGAGCTATTGGCGAAAACGTAGTACTACGCTTAGAGTGCTGAATGCTTAGCAGCTAAGCAGGCTCAGAGGTAGTCAGTATTACCACTCAGAACACATACGCTACTCTGACTCCAGAGCTATGCTGCACTAGGTGGCAGTCCTTACAAATATGTTCCATGATTATTGAGAGCGAGCATGACTTTCGTGTACAATCGCGCATGCACTAATAATCCTGCTGAGGTGCAAGTTGAGAACCTTAAAGGTGAGACTACATTGCTGGAGTGTCACCTGTATTACTTACACAAACTCGGACTGCTCTTATGATTCAGGCAACTAATGCCAGTCGAGTTACTGCGTCCTTACGCAGAACTAGTGAGATCTAGCATCCTACTTATACCTCATTTAGTGAACTCTATGCTGTGTCTCTGGGAGGCCACTCCAATGCCTCAATGATCTGACGAGGTGTCAGTGAGCTTAATCAGGTAGGATGAGAGATTAGACAATAGTGCACGAGTCATGGCTCTTGAATCAGGCACTCTGTACTGAAGTGTGGCCATGACACTATGTAATTATACAGTACGGTTATGACCACAAGCGCGTCAAGCAGAACGTCTCTGCGCGAAACAGCCAAGCATTTCTCGCTCTAGGTGTTCATAAGGAACTTGACACAAAAACAGCATCTAACTGGTAATTCAGGCATAGCTGTTGCCACTAAGTCGTCACATTTGACGCCAAGCTGCTCTCTGTTCTCGCTAGGGGCTGGCGAGCATTGCTGGCATCATCGTGTACAATGCAATAGATTGTTTCTGATCTAAGACTCGCACATGTGGTCCATTACGATCATGCACTCTTCTATCGTATCCTCGTATCTATCTCTGGTACTTACCTGTAGCACCTAACTCGACTTACCTCTGCCGTTCACTCGGTTCACTAGACTCTGTGTCTCTTAAGCCTTTCCGAAGACTAATGAAAATGTATGTTGGAAGTATATTTGCAGTTAGCGTGCCCTTCTGTCCATCTAAACTACTAAACTCTCTTTTATGAAATTGCTAGACCAGACCATTTAGTGCTTGCTTCTCTTTGTCTTACTGGCAGAGTCTTGGTAGCGGTCTTTCCGGAGTGGAATGTTTGCACCAGTCGCTCCTAGTGACTGAGTATGCTAGGCCCTTAATCAGACTTCCGTAGTGAACCCTTGTGGTGAGTTTGAAGTTTTTGGATTGAACAGCATTTATTAACACACATAGCATCATCGACCTCTGAACTATTGTTATAATAGTAGTAACTCTAATCATATAGTTTATGAGAGTAGAGATGATATAACCGTTTATGCGACGTACAATCTACAGCAGGCATCACTAGCAGCCTCGTTACAAAAGATGATTAATTGTAGCTGCCCATAGCTGCATCTTCCGCATCTAGTCTAGTTATCATATAAGTAGGTCTCTTAGATCTATATGACAAGTGCGTGAGCGTATATATACCCAGGAAATAAAAAAAAAACCCATGCTCTCACACACATAAGTTCAGCTGACATAGACCTTTCACCAAGGATAAACCACAATGCTCTCCCAACAATACATGTTCAGCTAGCTAAGATATCCCCAGGATAACCACATGGCCCTAAATACACAATACAGATAATCAAGCTAGACATAGACATTTCCAAAGGAGTTAAACCCGATGCTCATAACCACATCAGTCACAGAGAGACATAGCTGACTTTCACCAAAAGAATAACCCATGTGCCTGCGAGCGAATCT
The DNA here is from genome assembly GCF_004664715.2 of Peromyscus leucopus. NCBI lineage: Eukaryota > Metazoa > Chordata > Mammalia > Rodentia > Cricetidae > Peromyscus > Peromyscus leucopus. Next base: position 9,250,812 of record NC_051086.1, read on the forward strand.
GAACTATCCTCTCAATGTCAGTGGCATACCTGCCTGAATTACTCCTACACCGTCATCGCTGCAAAATTGTTATTGAACCCTAGCCCTGTACCTATAGCATCTCATGTTCTTAGCTGTTCTAGAAATTCATTATCTCTCTAGTTATTTGCTGCAATTTCAGCAATCACTTCCCTCTCATCCTTATCCTTCTTTTCTCCACTAAAACTTCATTTCATTGCTTGTGCAGTGTGTGTGAAGATATGTACCATATGCCGAGGACAATCCGCGATCCCTCCATATCACTCCCACACATCAGTGCAACATCGCTTATCGACAGTGATTCTAACAGAGCATTTTCGAACTTATTCACCGCATAGAGAATGTAGGTATGTAAACCAACATAGGCGTCTCTATTGCGTACCAACAGACCTCTCTAAAGGCTCATACAAGCAGTGCCTTGAGCTAGGTCTATCTCTCGACTCACTCGAGCTAGACCTAAACAATTACAGTTCTGTCTCACACTTATCATGTTCTCTCTATATGAGAGTACAGAGCTGCCACTACACAAAGAAACTTATGTTTTCTACTATTTATTTATCAAGAGTCAGTAGAACAGGTTTAGTGTACGTATACTCAATACATAAGTCTAATGTATGTCCTCTCGTGAATTTTCATTTCACAGAGGCTTAGAATAGTGAGAGTATTAGTGAGTGTTTAATCCTCATTTCAGAACCCTTAGTCATAGGTAAGTGATCATTGCAGCTAATAGCTCCATGTGCAGAAAAATATGTATGGATGCACTTATAAACAAGGTCACGAAACACAAGCCTACCTTAAGAAATACTAGCACGGAAGGTCAGTGAATATGACTATCTCAAATGATATGTTTGTCGTTGTCTCAGTATATTGATTATTTTGCCAAAAACACTTAGTCTCTAACGCTGAGAAACGTATGGAAAGTGTAACATTTAAGGACATGATACAGGACATGAGCACACTGGCTCCTCGAGCAGCAACTCTCACATAACAAACTCCCGACTGTGTACGTCACTCCGATAGACGATGTAACAAAGAGACTTGAAAGCAAGTATCTGAGTGAGTAAGACTCTGCTCCACCATTATCTTAGTATCTCCTCTCATTTAACTTAGGTTTGTTATTAGCTTCATACTCTACGTACCTGGCAGAAGGATGACTGTAATCCATTGAGAGCTTCAATAGTTCGTAATGAAATAACTGCCAGTGCCAACAACCCACAGAATACTGTGGAGCTGCTGGCGTGCTTAAATGGCCACATTTTGAGTAGACTACTCCTCGTTCAGTACTATTGTGAGCTTTATAATATCCCTGACAATCTGGACTGTTCTTGTGAACGGTCATCAGGTGTACAGTGTGCGTGCGTGGAGCTCTCTATCATTCTTCCTCATGCTCTTCCTGATATTCCACACAAGCGACGTCTGAAGGAAAGAGCGGCACCTGAAGTCTCATCAATACCCTATATGAGACGAGAATGCGTTCTTTGGGAAATTCTAGACTCATATTGACGCATTTTTGGTCGAGACTAAAGTTCGTGTGTACTTTTCTCAACTCTGGTTTAGCTGCTCAGGGCTGAGAAATCTGTCTTCCTTGAGTGAGTGACGATAACCATTATAACATGATAGAGGACAAGATTCAGTTCACTGAGGACCTTTCAGATAAGATCGCATTTAGCAGTTTGCAAGTGAGAGAGCAGATCTCGCTGCGTGTCCTTATCACATACACTTAAAGATTAGCAAAAGCCCATAATTGTATTTTGTCTTCTTGTGAAAAACTAGGCTGGGAGTTGACGTAGGTCCTCTTTTCACGTCCAGCTGTGTAGAGAATTCTCAACCCCTGCGAGAGTGTGATCGGATAGACACATACAGCGAACTGATGCAGTGGTAGCATGTCTGCGTTAATGTTCTGGTGCTAGCTTTCAGAGGTTCCAATGTTTCGTCTCCTATATTCCGGAGTAGTCACAAATAGTTTTAGCAGTGTGTAAATGTACACGCTACTCTGAGAACTCGTAGGCAGTAATTCTGTCTACTTAATGAAGCACCACTGAGTAACAGGACACTACCAAGCATTAGCTCCTAGTGCCAATCAATCAGCTATTGAACTCTACTGGTGAATGTATTTATAGGCTGTTAAAGTCAAAAATAAGCTTTCTGATATTCAGCACCTAATGCGTGTATGCAGATCATACTCAGCGATAGAGCCTTATAAGGTCTGAGGCAGTCTACAAGATCTAGTCCCAAACCTGGTCATGTTAATGAAGACCGCTCGCTAATCCCGGCGGGCCAGAGGCGCGTCTCGTAAATGGAGGAGGGGGGTTTACTAAGACACCATCACAAGGATCAATATGATCAGAAGCTTGCTGCCTGGTGCGGTAGAAAAGCTGTCGCTGTTTTTCTCTTATACTTCACAGATGAGACGAGTTCTTAGATCTAGTTTCCTAGATGAGCTGTCTGGTTGAAATCGAGTGCTCTCACAGCTATGAATGAGCACTTGCAAAAGGCGCCAGGACTAAGCTTAACCTGCTAACCACTGAAGCAGTTCCCAACATCTTCAACATCTCTCATATGAGAAACAACAAGTACTTGCTGTGCAGGCCATGTTTAGTGTTTCCCTTTATTCATATAGTGTGTGCGTTGTGTGGTGCACTGATAGACCAGAGTCTCACCGAGAGCACACTGTTGCTTATTGCTAATATGCTTTCTACATTTATAGAAATAGTAGCAAGTGTCACTCTTGTCTGCCACACTCCAGAAAAATCTACTTATATCACAAGAATGGCTCTGTATTATTGAGGTGCCCAGGTAAACTAAAGGATGGATCATCACTTTTTTCATATATCTAACGTCATTCTCTCGTGCATCTGCGCTCAGTAATAATATCTCGCTGGGTACATGTATGGCTGACAGATCAGATATGGGTTTAGTTGGTGTTCCCTCAGCATCACACTGTGCAAGGACAACACTCTTGTCAATGTCCACTCGAGATCTTGGGCTTTATGAGGTGCAGTTACCACTTGGGAACTAGACTTGTGTCAACTTCTCTATTATAATCACCTATCTCGAGGAACCTAGCTGAGTGCGACGCTGGCCCAGATTCACAACCTGTGCACGCTCCAAATTTCGTGTTAGGTGGTTTACCAGTGGTAGCGCTCCCATTCATCTAGTCGATGCGGGATTCTCTTCCCAATGATGGGCATCTTCGCTCGTATCGTGTGTGTATTATTGTGATTGCCAACTTGTCGTTGTGACCATCATTTCCCCCACAGAATTTCTGGCAAAGGGTTAATATGCATCCTACAAACAGAGCCAGGTTAAATTTCTTGAAGATGACACTTCATTCATAAGGTTTGAATCCCCCAGCCAGTGTAGGGAAAATCGGCCTGAAAAGTAATTTCTCATTAATTTAATAATTTGGTTAGAAGGTTAGATTTCACTTCTGCTTGCACAAAAGTCATTAATGTAGCTCTCATCCTAAGAAGAGTGGTTTCCAAACCTTGTTGTGCCTTAGAAACTCCTTCATTAGAGCGTTGGCAGCTCCTGATGCCTACAGACCTTACCAATACTAATTAAATCAGAATGTGCCAGCATCAATAAGTTTGCAAATCCCGTGAGTTCAGTGTGTGCCAGAGTTTGAGAACCTCACGCTGTAGCAATCACATACTCTCTACTATACCATTGAGCTCTGTTGCCTCTGTAGCTCAGTGGTTCTCAGCCTCGCTGTTCATGAGCATTGCCCAGATTCTTACAAAAGGTCCCATTCTGATCTGTTATGTAAGAGACACATCTAAGTCTCAAAAATGTTTAGCTGCTCCCCCAAGTGACTCTGCTGTCAGCTGGTGGTAGAGAATCACCTCGCCCAAAAGGCGTTTAAAGCAGTAGTACAATGGGAGTCCCTTAGCATTTTTCTGGCAGTTATTATACATTGTTAAAATTCCCATTCACTACTAATTTCATAGAATTTATGGAATGTTCATTTTTCTTCAGTTCTCTCATCTTTAATGTCCAACCATTTTGTTTAATCTTCACTGGGGACTTGTCCAATAAAATGCAGACTTCGTCTCACCTGAACAAAGTTTTGTATTGTTTATAAGTGCATCCATACAATATTTGGAATGGATAATACAAATTTACCATTTATCTTAAAATCAAATTTAATAATCGTCCTCTTTTTTATGTATGTGCTGACACTAATTGATGTGAGAGCATGGGTTGTCTTTGGGAAAGTCAGCAGCTGAACTGATGTTGGGGAGAGCATGGGTTATCCTCGGGGAAGTCACCAGCTGAACTGATGTTGGGAGAGTGTGGATTGTCCTTGGGAAAGTCACCAGCTGAACTGATATTGGGGGAGTGTGGGTTATCCTTGGGAAAGTCAGCAGCTGAACTGATGTTGGAAGGGCATGGGTTATCCTTGGGGAAGTCAGCAGCTGAACTGATGTTGGGAGAGCATGGGTTATCCTTGGGAAAGTCAGCAGCTGAACTGATGTTGGGAGAGCATGGGTTATCCTTGGGAAAGTCAGCAGCTGAACTGATGTTGGAAGGGCATGGGTTATCCTTGGGGAAGTCAGCAGCTGAACTGATGTTGGGAGAGCATGGGTTATCCTTGGGAAAGTCAGCAGCTGAACTGATGTTGGGAGAGCATGGGTTATCCTTGGGAAAGTCAGCAGCTGAACTGATGTTGGGGAGAGCATCGCATCATTAATTTCAGGGCTGGAGCCTGTGTTGTAGTTCTTTCCCTCACAACTAATGGTGGTACATAAAAAAGCAGGGCTGAGTGTGTGTTTAGCATCGGTAAGGGCCTAGGTCCAGTCACTAGCATCACTTCCCCCAAGACCCTACCCCTCCAAAAAGATCAGCACTTTGGAAATTTAAAAAAGAGTTTGAAATACCCCACGAATACTTCCATTTTTATTTTCCTAAGGACAAGTGCAGGAAAGGGGAGGTTTTGTTGGGCCCATAGATAGAATGTAAGAATCAGTGAAGACCTGGGTCCCACGTCTAGGTTTTGGCTGTACCCACAGCTCCCAGCTCTGGGCACAGCTCTGACCACAGGGGATTGCCACCTTATCAGTTTGAACCTGCTCTATGGTTTCAGACTTGACTTTTATTCTACATTTTTTGCACACTAGAGTCCTTAATCTGCCTGCCTACCAGATGCCTGCTGCATTGGCTGGAGCCAGCATAGTTCCAGGTAGAACTGCTTCACAGCCCGGCGAGTCTGAACCAATATAAATGTCTCAAGCGCCCAGTTTTGAAGAACTCACTAATTTTAGGTTCTTTCCCAGCAGTATGGATGCCTTCAGCTTCAAATTTAAAGGACTGTTCACTACTGGATCATTTCTGTATTTCCCTTCCTTCCCACTATCTCAAGCAGCCTTTGCTCTGTAAATGAAACCTAGGTGGATATATTTCTTTGCCCACAGCAGAAAGGTTAAAAAGGGAGAGGGGAATTTCAGGATGTTTTCCTGAAAGCGGGCATTATAAGGATTTTGCCTGAAAGTTGGAGGGACAGCTCTCAGCCCCTTGTACTTTCCTCCAAGAAGGGAATGAGGAGACAGGTAATGTGTCAACTCCCCCATGGCCTGTCCACGTTTGTCAGCGGAAAGAAGTGAACAGGTGAGGCCTGTGAACTTAGAACCTGCTAACGGCGTTTCTCACAAAGCATTAGATGTTGAGAGGGAAATGTGTAAGACACGGGAGGTAGGAAAGGCTGGCGCTGGCCTGCATCGGGGACATGTTTGTAAGCCGGCTGGGCCTCGTGCACAGACGTTTTTAGGAACAAGAGGAAGGGGCAGTGCCTTAGGTTCACGCCTGAGGGGAGTCGGGTGTCTCTTTAGCTGTGCTCCTAATGCCTCTCTGGCTGCCGAAGAGGGGTGGTCATAGGCCTTGGGGTAATTGCTCAACCTGAATTCGGGGTCAGAAAAGTTGTATAGCTAATAATAAAACGTCTAGGATGACAACTCTGAAAAGCAAAGAGGTACAAGTTTGTGTACATCCAGAGAAGACAATCCAATTATCTATCATTAATAGTGTTTAATATTCATAATGAACAAACTTGAAGTGACTTGCAGAAGTTTCTAGAATCTGTCTGCTCAGATGTAAACACTGAGGTTGTTTTAGCACAGTGGACAGTTAGTCCTCCCTTCCCAGAGTGGCTTGGTGTCTTCCTTTGTGCTTCAATCTTACACTAGTTGTCTTTGTAATTTGTCTTGCAGAGAAAATGGAGGGAGTTGAGTGTTTTATGTATGTTGAGAGGTGTACAAAATGATAACCCAACATTGTTCTATTTACTCATTCACAATGCAAGGGGAAGAATCTTTGAACAAAATTAGGAAATTGGAAACATACACAGAGTCTAGATTTCCAGCTTATTTTCAAAAGCTCAGCATAGTTATTATTCCTATTAATCCCAATAAACATATTCATCATGTCAGACTCACTAGCTCTCTTTATTGCATCCATGTGATATTCCCAGTTCACTCACTGCTGCCTCCTCCGTTACATTTGGGCTTGCTTCTTCAGGGAAGTGAGTAGGATGTAAGGGGAAAATTCTGTTATGTGCATGGGTTCCTGTATGCACTGGAATTTGCCATCACTGCTATGGGACAAGATTAGATTATTGTATTACCCCATTGTCCCCCAAGCTGCGTCTATGATTCTTTTTTTTTGTATAAATGGAGTTCTTTTTATTGTTATGGGTTACCTGGTAACTTCGCTGGGAGACAGAGCTCACTTCATTTCTATCACATGGCAATCTCGTCTGCGTAGAGAATGAACACATTGTCCCCAGCAGAGTCATTTTTATCACATGGCAATCTCGTCTGCGTAGAGAATGAACACATTGTCCCCAGCAGAACAGTTACTAAGTGGCTTTTCTTTTTGGCCTTGTTTTCATTGGTAATAAAATATGAAGTAGACATTAGGACAAGTTCGCCAACACATGAAGAACAGAATGAATAATCTGAGAACTCTGAAGTGTTTGCCAGTGTCTAAACAATTTACAAGGTGCTCACCTGTTGGATCCGCTCCACTTGACATCAAACGCTAACACTGGACGGGCCTCGGGATAACATCCAGGTCCTTTGTTTAGTAGATGAAACAGCCTAGCAGAGGTGCAACTTTTACTCTTGATCACACTGTGGGTTAGCGTCAGAACTTAGATCTGAATTCATCTTTTGACTCTAAGCAAGGCGATGTGATTTCCACTGTCCTTCATCGTCTCTAGTAGATAATAGACACTGCTTCAGGGTTATTTTCTGGGCTCCACTGAGGTGGAGTTCAATAACCATAATTTACATTAAGAATTATAACATTGTCATTACTTTAATTTTTAAGTAACAAGATTTTGTCGTGAAATTATGAGCCATTATACAAGTAGCTTTTTGAAAATATGAAGATGACTCTTAGTGATGAAAACCTTCTAATTCATATTTTAAGGGAAAGATGCCTAACTGTAGATGCTTCCTCCATTTATTCCCTTCATTATCTCTATGCCCGATTTTTCCCTAAGGAATCCACATCACTCTTAACATTGTTAGAATGTTTAAGCATTATGTAAAAGCAACAAAGAAGAATCAGTCTGATAAAGACGGGAAGCATTTTTGTGAATTTCTCACACCTCATTCATTCCCAAGTAGGATGTAAAGACCATTTCCTGTGACTCAAATATGCACACAAAGAGAAAAGGGACCTGACACTTTCCCACAGTGAAAGAAGAATGTCTGGTGGCCATGACTGCAAAGGGCATCCGCTGGAACATGACCCAGAGTACGTTCCAGGCTGAGCAACACGGACTTGAGAGTAGAAAACCCAGAGGTTTCCTTTCTCAGTGAGGACCGCTTCGAAGTATATGGCCAATTGACCCAGCCTAATGTGCTAGAATGGACTTTGATTTTTTTCCTGAAAAGCTGAAGAGAATTGGAGAGTAGGTATACCCTTGCCTCCTTGCAGAGTACAGAATGGCAGTAAAGTGAGCGTCCACCCTCTCCCCCTGTGACTGGCAACAGCTGCTTGGTTACCAAGGGAAGCGGTTACTTGGGTGGGGAGGAAATACTTCTTTATAAATAATGTGTTTTATGACTTCTGTGTCTGGGAAACCTGATACAATACAACTCCAAATATTTAGGATCAAGTTCCAACAGTTTTAATTAAATATTTGACTGTTTTATGTGTTATTGTAATTGACTGAGTTTGAGGCCTGGGTTATTAAAAAGTAAGAAATTTGCTCTGTGTGTGTGTGTGTGTGCGCGTGCGTGCGTGCGTGTGCGTGCGTGTGTGTGTGCGCGTGTGTGTGTGTGTGTGTGTGTGTGTGTGTGTGTGTGTGTGTCTTCTGCCTCTCTTCCTCTCCCTCCCTCCCTCCCTTCCCTCTCTAATCTGCATCTATAGTCCACAATTGCAGTTGTTGTGGGCACTGACATTGTGCTGATAGAGGTGGATTGTTGTATGACATTTTGTTTTTTTGTTTTTTTTGTTTTTCCAGACAGGGTTTCTCTGTGTAGCTTTGCGCCTTTCCTGGAACTCACTTGGTAGCCCAGGCTGGCCTCGAACTCACAGAGATCCGCCTGGCTCTGCCTCCCGAGTGATGGGATTAAAGGCGTGTGCCACCACAGCCTGGCCTGTTGTATGGTATTTTCTTTGTGTTCTGACAAATAAAGCTTGCCTGAAAGATCAGAGAGGCAGAGCAGCAGCCACTAGAGACTTCTTACCACTACAAATCTCAGACTGAATGGAGGTGGGGGGAGATCCTGTCTCCACCCGCCTTATATTCCTGTCTCCACCTCTCTAGTGCTGTGATTAAAGGTGTGCACCACCACTGCCTGGCTCTGTTTCTCTTTTAGACTGGTTCAATCTCATGTAGCCCAGGGTGGCCTTGAACTCCTGGTCTTCCTGCTTCCTCCTCCAAGTGCTGCGTTTAAAGAGGTATGTGACATCACTGCCTGGCCTTTATGGTTAACTAGAGGCTAGCTCCACCCTCTGATCTCTAGGCAAGCTTTATTTATCAGAACACAAACAAAATATCATACAACAATGGATAAAGGAGTCCTCAGGTCAGGCCTGGTGAGAAAGAAGTAAAAGCATCTCTCTCTGATTTCCTTACTCTTTTGGGAAATCTCTCTTTCTTCAGAGCAGAGGTGGTGAACAACGGCTTTAAGCTGGGACATCTCCACTTAGATACATGGGCAGGAAAGTGTTGAGAAGGGGCACACAGCATCTCCATTCAGAATCACGAGTACAGACAAACCTAGACTGTGTTTGGTTCATTCCTGGAAACACTTAGAAGTCAAAGTCCCTCCTTTTCTACTAGCCCCTTGCTTTTCCCTACCAGATGTGCGCTTCTGGAACCCTGTAGTTCTTCACCTAATGTAAAAATATTCACTGTAGAGACGTTCTAGAAGAGAAGTATAAGGGGAAACTTTACTACGAGATTTGGTTTCTTTTAAAAGTCTTGTAAAACAGTGTTACAAATAGTTGCTGACTTAAAATATTATTGATGTTGGAAGATGAGTGAATCTTTCATAATGCCCCATGGTTGAGAAAGCACAGACACACTGTATTATGTAGCAGAAGAAAAATGAGGTTGTTCCTTATGCAGGAAATGGGTTAAATAATCTATCCAGATACCTGATTGACTTTGAGATATTAATGGTCAGTTCAATCTGCCATATGGGGAAGCAAAACCAGACATGCTTGGAGTAGTCACTAGAGGAACACTGCGGAGGAAGCGCCAGCTCTAAAAACCCCAGGCTGGCATTATGAAATATGAGTTCCTGCCCTTAACAGCCGTGCCAATCCTGTTTCTACTTCCAGCTCAGAGCGGGGAGCCTGGGAACCCCATTTCGTGGACCCCAATCAGGCTTTTATTAGTTATTCTGTGACATGCAGCTTCCTGGCGTTTTCTACTCGAGGCATAAAACTAAAAGCAGTGTGAGGATCCGAAGAGATAGCAGCGCGGTGGGAAGGCCTCTGACACATGGTAAATAATAGTTACATTACACTGTAAGGCTACATTGCAATATTCATGAAGCCTTTGGAAATACCAGCCCCTTATCTCATTCTAGTCACGTGTAAAACTAGAGAAAAATAGTACCGTAAGGATTGGGCCCATGCGTTCTCATAATTTAACTTTGCTTTAAAAGTTGCACATGTACACAACAGCAGAGACACTAATAGGAGTGACCTCTGCATGCCCATTGTTGACCTTTGATAATGAAAAAGCTTTGTTCCATCTATTTCCCCACCAATACTTCTGTTTTGCAGCAAATTACAGATACCAAATTCTTTTAGCCATAAATCCTTGAGTATGCAGCTGTAGTAGATAGGTTGCAAGGTGGCCAATGCGATTCTTCTGTGTGTGACCTCTTTGCAATGTGACTTTTGTCACTCAGCAGGAGATGGAATCTCTTTCTCAAGCGCCGTCCTGTAGGCTAGCTACTCGGTGAGCCTGTAAACCTAGCCACTCATGAGGCTAAGGGGGGAAGATTTTGAGCCTGAGACCAGTTTGAGCATAGTGAGACACTGTCTCAACAGCCACAGCAAAACGTGATGTGTAATTGCTAAGCAAAAGAATGCTTCAGCTGAACTTGACCTATGGTACTGACCTTAGAGGATACTGAATAAGTATCACCCCCAAGTCGTTAGGTTTGGGTGGGGTTTTGTGAATGAATAGACAGCACAGTCATTACAGTAAATTTTTAAAATGCTTACCCCAGATCTTCATGTGATGAACATGAGGCTTTTACCACTCTTTCCAAAGAACTGAACCTGGAAAGAACTTTATGACTGTGAAGGAGCATGACAGTGCTGGTATCTGTTAGGAAATCCTGTTCTATGGCGTTCATACCAACTGCTTCTGTGGCTGAAGTAGCTGATCTTCTTGGTGGTCTAAACAAGTATGTTGATATTTGATCCAAGATAGTCGTGCTTAAGCTTTGTTGGCTCACAGCCACCTTTGAAAATCTGATGAAATGTGTAGAACTTCTTCCTAGAAAAAATGCAGGAAAGAGAGAGAGAGAGAGAGAGAGAGAGAGAGAGAGAGAGAGAGAGAGAGAGAGAGAGAGAGAGAGAGCACTCCCTTGAATGGCTAAATGGGGAACAGTGCATCGGGGTGGTGGTCACAGGCTAGTCATTGTGGGGATCTGGGGTAAAAGACCGATCCTCTTGGTGGAGTGTACCTCGCTTGACTTTCCAGGGATGCCTGGTTGACTCTGAACTGCCGAAGAATCTGTTTCTGTTTGCCAGGTGTGTGCTTTCATTGCTGTTGCCATTACTGCTCCTTTTGACGGAGGAGGGACTGTTGGCACGAGCTTCTGGCTGGATCTCAGGTTTAAAGGACCCTTGACCGGTTCTTGGTTTGATCAGATACATTTCAGTGTCTAAGGAAGACTCGGTGTGTTCCTGCTGCTGCTACTCCTAGACCTGCCTTTGGCCCAAAGCCCTGAGTGACCGAGCGATTAGGAAGTTGGCTCCCAAGTCGAGCCTTCATAGCTGCACCTTACCATTGCTGGTGCTGTCTGATGGACTGGATGCTTCTGCGGAATGTGAGCTGAGTGTCTTGAAGACTCTAGGTGATGGTGGGTTAGGCTTGAATAGACTGTTCGTACCACCTTGGTTCAAGTTTCACCCCACTGCCTTGAGAGTTGTCTTGGCTGTTTACCACATACTAGCTTATCATGTTGGAGAAGGACTACCCTTTTCCTTCTGAGGTTGTCCCTTGCTAATACTTCATATGGCCAGTTGTCTATGGAATTAGGGATGAAAGGAAGCAAGGATTGAAGGCTGGAGAGCCAGCACCAAACTCAGGTAAACTGGAAGATTACAATGCCTCTAGGGAAATTACTTTATTGTTTATAAAATGAAAGATAAACGTTATTTGTTGTAAATCATTCTATGAAGAGGGAATCGTTCATTCACGTACTCTTTCCTCAAACGTTACTTTGTTTTTAATAATAGAACATAGTGCCTTGCACAGCATTTACTTCCTTGCTTGTTGGTATCCTCCATTCTAATGGGCTTCACTAGAACACAGACGGTTTAGTTCAGTGTTATATTCCCGTGACAGTCACGGGCATGACAGGTGCTCACCCCCGCCAGTTATCTTTTTAGCAGACAGGTGAACAATTAAATAAAGGAATTAAATAAAGGAACACCGACTAGCTGGCATTTCCTGAGCACTGATGCTGGTGTGTGTAAGAATCCTTGGGGAAGGGCACTTAAAAGATGCAGCTGTTCCTGTGTCTCTTTAGTGACCTTAGCCTTGGAGTGAGAATTGAACTTCAGGATCAGGTGCCAGGTCACATTCTGATGGTGAGTCAGGTAGTCCTGCAGAGCACTGTAAAGAAGGCTACTGCTGTGTGCCTTTTGTCCCCTCCAAATGTGTAAAGCAGAGTCTCACTCTTTGTTGCCAAAGACAAGACAAGTAAAAGATTCAGACAAGTAAAAATAATAATAAGCTAAATAAAACTGCTCTAAAACACAATAAAATAATCCATTATATTTAAATATAATCCATTATAATTAAATAAGACATTCTTCAGTACCCCATCTTTTTGCTGTATTCTTTCAAATAAGCATATCTTATGAGATGCCCATTTTACAAATATAGAATACTCTTCTTGGCTATATATTTCTCTCAAGCTGTAAAGCATTCAGTAGCAAAGAGAATAATAAAAAATAAAATAAGACAAATTGTCATTGGAGTCTTCCATTTAAAGGACATACAGGCCAAGGAATATCTACAACAAAAAAAATCAGGTAAATTCTAAAGGATATCTTCAAATAATTAAAAAATATGCATGGTTAAAACCATTTTAAAAGTTATAGTTCTTTTTTACTCACCAAAGATTGTTTTATGATTTTATGGTGAGAATCCTAAGATATATATATATATATATGTTACTGACCAACTTGGCAAAGTTATCTAGCAGTGTGGAAGAACAGGTATGCCAAGACACAAAAAAGTGCAGCTGAATACCCTGAAGCAAGTGCTATGGAAGAGTGTGGAGATGGGTGGCAGAATTTCAAATGGGAACATCTTTGGACCCAGAAAGTATACTGAGGACCAAATCCTTAGGAAGATACTAGTCAAAGATGTATTTTCTAGGATATTAATGGGTAGGCCATTTATAAAATCAAATATTTAAAAAATGTTAATATCCACCCACACATTCAGGATTAATAAAACTGCTTGACATAGTTCCATACACTAAAAATAGCTGACATTTATTTAGTACTGCTACTTGGCTACCGCTGTCCTGAGCACATCATCAGAATTAGCTCCATTTTCTCAACAGTCCTCTGCATAAGTGGTATTATTATCTCATTTGATAAGTGAGGAGATTGAGCTACAAAGAAGTCAGGTCATCTGCTCAAGGTGATGTGAGTGGTGAGGGATTTGGTTGTGAGGACATTCAGATAGTCTGGCTTGAGTCTGTATTCCTCACACCGTCCCTCCATGGTGGACGTAACACACCAACCATACAGAAAAGGAAAAAGGAAATGTTCAGCAGGGTAAAACAGACTCCAGAAGAACCTAGCAACTACAGAAGGAACAGAGAAAGAAAGAAAATATGTAGACTACTTATAAAGATAGTTCAGATATGTGGCATATCATACTAAATATGTCACATCAGTAGTTATTTGGAGTGACTTACTTTCTTCTTTATAATTCACCACAGTCTAAAATTCTTTTTCAGTACGTTATATTGTTGTGAGAATTGTAAAATATATATTTAAAAAATCATCCAACCATTACCCTTATTTAGTTATGACAAATGTTGAGGCCCCCAGATTGTCTCATTTGATACTAGTTTTCCTTGCTTGTCTTTCCTATAGCCATATCTTAACTAATTTTCATTATGTTGTCATTTGATTTTGGTTCTATGTCTTTATTATGGAAAAGCCCTGGGTAAATGTGCTGGTATTAATAACTGAAATGCAAATGGTTATGAACATAGAGTACCGACCCAAGAAACATTGAAGAAACTGAGATCTCCACTCTTTAGGCTGCAGCATAAAGATTCTTGATTCTGCAGTTCCTTTGCATGTAGACCTGGCCATGTGATACCTGAGGAACTGGCTGCTGTAGGATTTTTTGATAAAATGCTATTCTAGGGATTGAAAAATGGTTTAGGGCTTAAGAGCATGGCTGCTCTCCCAGAAGTTCTAATTTCGACTCCCAACAACCATGTGGCAACTTACAATCATACAGGACTCCAGTTCCAGGGAATCCAATACCTTCTTTGGCCTCTGAGGATACTGCCTGTGTGAGGTACACAGAAATACATGTAGGCAAGGCATCCATACACATAAAATAAAATTTAAAATACTCTGCTTTCTAGATAGGACAATCAAACCTGGCTGGCACTGCTGCCCTCTCCCCAAATCTTTCTTTTATCCATTGAGCTATGAAAACATGAATATCTTGCTTTTACAGCAACCAACGTGTGAACCAGAAGCTACCAGTTTGAACCAGGGAGATATGTTGACCCTGCCATTGTGGCACTGAGTCAAAGTCAGCTGGAGCCCACTCTAGGCTTCTTGTTATGTGAGAAAAACAAAACTTTGTCTGTTCAGGCCACTGTTGATGTGTTTGTTCGTTGCAACCAAACTACTTCCAATGGGTACAGAACCCAGCTCCTTCTGACGTGATTCCTTCCTCCATTTAAACAAATGGTTATATCCTACCCTGCAAAATATACTGTCTGAGTCATTTCAGTAGAATCTTAGAAGACTAATATTAGAACATAGAGTTCTCATGCTTAAATTTCTTCTTCTTATATATAAAAATGTGTAATTAGGGGGAATAAATGATTATCACGAGACCATATGACTAGTGGTTATTTTATGCATTACAGCACTTTACATGGGGTCGCCTCCAGGCAGTCATCTCTGTTGACTCCAATCCTAAATCATGAGGGTTATGCACTAGGAGGTCTAAAATGCTAGGTGAAGAATAATCTGCAGCTTCTCAATAGGTAAACTTCCTGGCAAGAAATACATCTGCTCCTCCCCTGAGCATGGGAGCTGCAGGCTGACGAATTCACAGCAGAGTGCAAGAGTGCCTGCCTGAGTGCTCACATAGCTGTTCTTCAGCACGCACATTCGAGGAGTCATTTTGTTGGATGACTTGGGTTACTGATAGTAGCTGAGATGTGTGAGCCTGCGGCAGCTGGTGCGGCAATGAGCTCATTATTTTTGTCTAAAAGGCCAGCTCAGTCCCTGCAGGAACATCTTTTGGGTATTTTTATATCACTTATAGCTAATGGGTCTAGATTTGCCACTTATACTTCCAAAATGAATTTGAGTAATATAACGGCATTTTAAAATGAACCTTTAAATCCAAGTAGGTAGAAGCCAAGGATGTAATATTGAGTCAAACCTTCAAGAGGTGTATCATGAAGACTCAAATGAAGGAGATTTTTTTTTTCTTATGGTCAAGAAAAAGCAAAATAATCTCCCTGCCCCCACAAAACACCCTAAAACTCAAGCATGTTGCTATAACCTAAACATTTGTGATTCAATCTCAGCTTAAAAGTCACCAACGTTCTTTGAGCCTTCCATCTGGTGCATTCCGAATCATTGTATGGAAGTGCATTGCTTTTGTTCCTTCTCGGCTCTTTTCACCCTCAAATCATTATTTGACTAAATTCGTTCCTTGTCTCCTCCGTCTCTCACTGGCTTGTTGCAGGTAGTGGGATCATTTCTAGATTGTTTACTGTGTCACCGTTCACTGTGTGACGATACTGGGCCCTAGATAATTCAAGAAGGATTTGTTGAATCCATGAAGGATACCTGTGATACTTTCTCCAACAACTTTGCTTAGTCAAGTCTACAAAGGACCCTTTCCAGGTGAGATGGGGGGCGGGGAGTTCTCTTCATGTTTGGGTATTGATTGGCGTGTTACTCGGGCATTTGCACATCTCCGTCCACTGTTAGAAGTGTTGGAGTGTCTGAAATGTGTCTTAGTCACAACAAAATTCCTCTGTTGGTCCAGTTCGGATTTATTTTACTTACTCTGCCTGAGTGAACAATGAAGAAGACAACTTTTAACTGTGCCCTGTAGGACACAGTGATCTTTTTACATGTCACAGAACAGTGTTCTCTACAGGTATTTTCACAACCTCCACTTGACCCCGTGCTCTCAGCATGCGTGTGTGTTGGTCTGCTGCCCCAATGGGGAAAGCATCAGGAGTCTGGCGAGTGTTAGCCAGGCTAGCCTAGAAAGCCTGCAGGGAAAGTGAGTGAATGGAAACTCGGGTGTTTGTAAGCATTGCATAACGAGAACAAGAGCGTGACACTTTGCCCAAGACAGAAGGCCTCGAGAGAATTCCACACACCCCACCCACTCCCGGGAAGGAGATTCGTGTGGGAAGATCATTATTCAGCTCCAAAGAGCAGCTGAGTTGCCAGCAAACTGAATTTTCAGAGTAAGATAAAATGTTAATTACAGATGTCAAGATTAGAGTTGCCTTTTCTGCAAATTCCACGTGGTCTCTCAGCAACGTGATCTTTGAGTCCCCGAGGAACTAAAAATCTACACAGAAGAGATGCTTATCTCGATGCTGTAAGAATCCCCACCTTGAATGCTGCCAAGTAAAGCTCTAGCTTCATGGCACAAACTACAAGGAATATGTCTAGGCTTTTTTAGAGGGCTGACATTTAAAACACAATTTAAGCTGGTAACTGTAACGAAATTCATCCAAAATATTAAGAGTATATGTACAAGGTGCTTTGCCTGCACTCAAAGAAACACTGTGCCATCACCAAGACTGGGTTCTGGTTTCAGAGAGCCTTACACATGCTATTTTAAGAATATTTGTTGGTTTAAAATTGTTTGCCTTTTTACCAGTGAGACACATCCCAGAAGAGGAATTTGGCTGCTGGAAGACAAAAAGCTGACTCCTTGCATTTGGTGCTCATAAATGTGAGTCACCACCTCCTCTTTTCTTACCCCAGTCCATCCACTACTGTTCACAAGGGATCCCTGAGAACAAAAGAGAGGTTAAATCACCAACGCCCAAAGTACCGAATAAACTACTAGCACCCAGCAGAATCTTGTGGAGAGAAATGCTGCTTCTCTATAGTACAGTCCCATGCTACAGGAATGCAGATGTACAAGGACCCTATCACTGTTTCCTTTGGTTTTCTCGAAAACCTAACTTCACATTAATATCTAGGCTCCATTCTCTTGCGTGGAAATAAAGTACAACAACGTAAAATCAGTCCTTTGTGACTAAACTGAGTCTTTTGCTGAGTTAAACTTGGTAGGTGGGCATTCCTTTCTCTCATTCTTCCTGGAGCAGAGGGTCAAATCCTGGCATCAGGAGATGAGCCTGAAACTTACAGAGCTCCACCTGCCCCTCTGTCTTCAGAGTGCTTGTATTAAAAGTGTCTGCCACCATGTCCAGGCCCATGACTTTCTTTTCTTTTAATCCTACCTAAAAATGTGCGTTTGAAAAACTCAACCTTTAGAAAACGTATATGACTAACAACAAACATTTGTAAACCATTGTTTAGGTATAGAAATAGTTTACATTTGGCCTCAATTACTTTATATGTCTTTCTGCACACACACACACACACACACACACACACACACACACACACTTATATTTTTTCCCTGAATCAAAAGAGCTAGTTACCTACATCATGGCATCTTCCCTTGAAATACATAATTTATCTCCAGTAAAGGTGTCTTCTGACCTCATACACATCATGGCACACATGTCACTCCATACATGATGATAATAATATAAGTTAAAAATTGAATATTATTTGTCCTCACTAAAACTCATGTTGAGGCTGGCCCCCTCTGTAACAATGTTAAATAACAGGTCCTTTCAAGAGTGTTTGGGGTTATGAGGTCATCACTCTAGGAAAGAGTTCATGCCTGCCTCCTGGCAGTGGGTTTGTCTCCTGAGATTGTCTTACTTACCACGAGAGGTGTCTGTTAAAGTGAGATCACACGGTGGGATCTGGGTCTCTCCTGCACACATTTGCTTCTCTGATACCTAAAGCAGTCAGAAGTCCTCACCAGAGTCTCGAGCCTTGCTGAGAGGGGTTTTCAGCCCCCCCCCCCAGACCTGTGATTCCGATGAGCTCTTTTCCTTTTTAAATATGGGGTTTTTCTATTTTGCCTAGGTTAGGCCTGGATTGCTGGGTTCAAGTTTTCCTCCTGTCTCAGACATCCAAGCTGCTGTAGCCAGGACTACAGGTGTGTACCACCGTGCTTCCCTACCTCTTTCCTTTACACCAGGCATTCTATTACAGCAATAAAGAGTTGTGTAAGAAGCTGATGCTGCATACATGTGTATAAAACAAAACAAAAGCTCTGAGCTGTTTGTTCCCACAACTGCCTTCCTTAGACTCCAATCACTCACTACATTTGGTCATCATGGATCTGAACCGTTCTTGAATTGAGAATATCACTTAAGAAAATTGTTTTTGTTGGAGTACAGGGAGGGAAAGGAGGGAAATCTTGTTTTATTCTTCAGGCCCAGTTCTTGGCTTTTAAAGTTCAGAAGCTAAGAAATCAATGTATTCATCACTATTTGCAGTTTTTGCTTTTAGATATGCCCTTCCTGTGAGCAGTAATTAACTGTAAAAGAAAACATGGCATGGGTAATGTGGTATTTTCTGTATCTTCCTGTCTGGAGATATTATGTAAAAATGGATTATTATTTCCAGTTTAGTGGATGTGTTCCTTGGGGAGCTCTTGGTACTGTCTCCTAAGGGTTATCTGTTTGTACCTTGCAGTAGTCAGTTCTTGTTCACAGCATTCTTCCTCTTTATCTTGTTCCTTCTCTCTCTCTTTTGAGACTCTCCTACTATGTATTCTTGGACAAAAGGACAGAGAGCAAGTACTTGAAATTGGCTTTTAAAGGAACTTTTTGTTTCTGATGAGAAACAATGATAGCTGCACTTGAGATTTTTCAGGACCCTGGTAATGACATGAAATGCTCTCCCACAGATCTCGCATGGCTGGAAGAATCAGTGGCAGTCTTGAATTCAGAGTGCCTTCTCTTAGAGGTATTCTTCTGAAACTGGTATTTTGACGATGCATTCAGTTTACTAATTAGAGCTCATAACTTCTTAACTGTAAATCAGTTGCAGATTTGGCACATGGCAACTCTATTGCTTCTGAGAGACTTCCATTAGAAAACCAACAGTTTTTTTTATAACTATGATCCTAGGGGCCCTACGATGTTCGTAACAATCTTTTATTTAAGATAGGGGAGGTATTCTGTGCATCTTTCACTAGTAGAAACATAGAAGATAATTGTCTTGTTTATATAACAGCATAAACAACTCAGAGTCTGGGACTAATTCAACTAACTCTCAGAGTGTGAGTTGTTGCTGAGATGTACAGGAAATGAAAAAAATTCTTTTATTTCTGTTTTTTTAAGATTTGTTTTTTCCGTTGTGTATATGTCTCTGCCCATCCAGATGAGTGCAGGTGCCTACGGAGGCCAGCAGAGGGCATCAGGTGCCTACGGAGGCCAGCAGAGGGCATCAGGTGCCCTGGATCTGGAGTTGCAGGCAGTTAGGAACCACCCTGTAGGGAGATAAATTCAGGTCCTCTAGAAGAGCTGCAAGCACCCTTAACCACCGAGCCATCCTTACCACACACACCCCCCACCCAAATCTTTTCTTTAAGAGACATAACATGCTGTAAAAAAAAATTAACCATTTATATGACAAGGACTTATATCCAGAATAAACAAAGAGCTCTTGTGGTTCACAATAGGAATGCAAACAACCAAGTTTAAAAATGAGCAAAAGATGCAGACAAATTTAGTCAGTAAGTACATGAAAAGGCATACAAGAAAACTGCCCTGAGATACTACTTTGCAGCCACTAGAGTGGCTAAAATTAAAAAGACTGCTAATACCAAATGCTAGCAGTGAAAATGTCCATCAACACATGAACAGATAAGCTGGTTTTACAATGTGTGTGCAATCAGATTCGATTTAGTAGAACAATAAAATGGAATGAAGCAACAGCATGGCTGGATCTCAAAAGAATCATGCCAAATAAAACAGCCAGGCAAAAACGAGTACATATTGTACATTCCTTTCATGTAACATGCTAAAAGAACAGAGCCATCTCTAGTGATTGAAAGCATACCAGTGGGTGCCTGAGGATGGGTTTGGGAAGTTAAAAGGGTGAGGCAGGGTGGGGACACAAAGACAATTTCCCATGTGTTGGGTATCTGTGATGATGGTTTCATGTTGCCTAGACATGTCAAAACTCATCAAACTGTCCTTATTGTGTGTAGTTCCCCATATGTCACTTATAACTCAATAAAGCTATTCTTAAAAGAGAAGCATGGATTGGATGGAAACTTTTATATATCACTGATAAAGGGCAAAATAAAAAGAAAATGTAAAAAGCTCAAATAATATGGATTTTTAGAGTTCCTGGAGCTTAATAGGAGAAAAGGTAACCCAGCAGGAGGGTATCCAGAGGATGGGAATGTGGCCACTGGAACCCCAAAATAACAAGGCAAGAAAGGGGGAAGTACACCCAAGCATTCTCACAACCTTTAATTGTTTTGGAATATGGCAAACTACACATTCATATCAGACTTAAACACATTAAGAATATTTTAATTTCCAGGAAAGTCATTTTAGGTTAAGAATGTATGATAATCAGATAGGTGAGAAGAGAAATATAACAATAAAAATACTTAATCTGAAAGATTAAACAAGAGAGAAAAAAGTTACTACACCAGATGAGAAATTCTAAGTTTACATAAATTTAAAACCACAGTCAATTTCTGTTATTATTTACACACACACACACACACACACACACACACACACACATGCATACACACATGTGGTACATTATCAAGTTTGCCATGGACTGTCTTATCTCCTGGATATCTGAATTTTGTTTAATCTGGTATTAATTTCCTTAAGAAGCTTACTGTAGCTGGGCGGTGGTGGCGCACGCCTTTGATCCCAGCACTCGGGAGGCAGAGGCAGGAGGATCTCTGTGAGTTCGAGGCCAGCCTGGGCTACCAAGGGAGTTCCAGGAAAGTCACAAAGCTACACAGAGAAACCCTGTCTCAAAAAAAAAAAAAAAAAAAAAAAAAAAAGAAGCTTACTGTATTGTTTTCTGCTTCTGACAAATTATTTTAGTGTCTGGCTGTATAAAAATACCTTCTCTTTGCCTCAACTAAAATATTTCTTGGTCAGTGGTGTACTGACATTTGTTTTCAAACTCTATTTGTCTAATATAGTTCCCTTGTTTTATGTTGAGAACTCGCCATTGTTTTTTGATTCTTTGTTAATAATATATTTTTCTTTGCCTACTTTTATGTTTTTCCTTTGAAAAATAAGAAAAACTAAAAAAAATAAGATAGTACAGTGGAAACCTATTTATGCTTTACCAATATGTGCCAATTATTAACATGTTCATTTTCTCTCTCTCTCTCTCTCTCTCTCTCTCTCTCTCTCTCTCTCTCTTTCTCTCTCTCTCTCCCTCTCTCTTGTATGTGTGTGTGTTTCTATTGATATATGACATGTTGCATTTCTAACCAAAGTTAACTTTACCAATAATCTTGCTGAAGTCATACTTGTTAAAGAAAGGAGACAATTGCCCCCCTAAGATGCTTTGACAACTCAAAGCCTGTCATCAGGCGTTTGAGAAGACTGTGGTTGGCTCTCCAACTCTCAATCTTTTTGTTTGTTTTTATTTTTCTCAGGAGACATTCCCAAAGGGAAAAGTGAGCAGTTGGGAGGACATGGAACTTTTGTTTAGTTTGCATTTTAAGAGACTGCACGTGGAACATTATAGACTTAAGCTGATTAAATTATTGCTTGTTTGGGATTTAAAAAGGAGATGGGGAGAAAGAAATCTAGATTGGACATTTTAGGACACTGGACTTATGCCATGCTTTTTACTAATAAGATCAGTGTTAGATCATTACCCGGTCTAAGGTTCATGCATGGCATGGCCCTGGGAGTGAGGCCCTCTTAAGCCTCTGCAGTAGACACATAACTTGGTTCATCCCCATCCAGCGCTGGTGCTGGACCCTTGAACACAGACTGCAGACCCCAGCCTCCCTTTCCTGGGACGCTCCTCTAACTGCAGCACTGTAAACATTCACTTGTCCAGACTAGCTTTAGTTACTCTCTCTTCTTTATTTGTCAGTGCACTGTGTTTCCGAAAGTAGTATCTTAAAAGCTTATCAACAGTGTGCCATTCCATACTCCTAGAACAAATCCCCAAGTGCCAAAGTAGAAATGAAGGGTCTCCTTCCAGGTCTCCCCTCAGTGTTTCCACTCCCTTCTCTGGGGATAATTCTTGACATCGCCTATTCTGTCTGCTGTGCATTTATCAGATGCACATTTGCCCGCGTGCACTTAAGAATTAGTATCAGCCTGTGGTGGTGTGAGTAGGAATGGCCTCCGCAGGCTCCCATTTGAAAGCTTGGTCATCAGGGAGTGGCATTGCTTGACAGGGATTAGGAGGCGTGGCCATGTTAGAAGAAGTGTATCACTGGGTGTGGGCTTTGGGGTTCAGAATCCCAAGTCAGAGTCCAAGTGGCTCTCTCTCTCTTCCTGCTGCCTGCCGATCTGGATGTAGAACTCTCAGCTACCTCTCCAGGACCGTGTTTGCCTGCATGCCACCGTGCTCCCAGCCATGACAGTAATGGACTAAATGTCTGAAACTATAAGCAAGCTCCAATTAAATGCTTTCTTTTATAAGAGTTGACTGTGGTCAGCGTGTCTCTTCACAGCAGTAGGACACTGGCTGACACATCCTTATATACTTTTCTACAGTCGTTTTTTTGGTTTCACAGTATGTTTCGGAGAGCTCTTTTTTATGAAGAGTTTCAACAACCAAGCTAATGCAAATTGAGTGTCTGGCATGTGTCAATGTCTTGGCCCTTTATGGGGGGCACCTTGTATAATTTTTATAATAGCTCTATAAAGAAGGGTATTTCACTATCATTTTACACTTAAAGGGAAGCTGAATCACTAGATAGATGATTTGGGCAAGTTTAAATTGTTAGCAAGTATTGGACTGTAGTTCTGATGGCTTTGTTTCAACCACTATAGTTTGTTGCGAGTATAAGAAAACCACATTCTTTTGTTTTTGTTTGATTTTCTTTTGGTGTGTGTGTGTGTGTGTGTGTGTGTGTGTGTACAAACGTGTGTGTATATACATACGTGTGTATGCCACATGCACATGGCTGTGTGGGTGCACATGTGTCTTGCTCTATTTCTCTCTCTTTGTTTCTTTAAGAAAGAAAGGGTTTCTCACTGAACGGAAGTGAGGCTGCCTGGCCTGTCTGGCGTCTGCCTGTCTCCACCACTCCTGAGTGCTAGGGTGTAGGCACTCACATACACGCACAATCATCACATGGGCACAGGGGATTTTAGCCCAGGCGTATGCAGCTAGTGTTCTCACCACCAAGCCACCTTTCCAGCCTCAAGTATAACATGCTTTAATATTCCTCTACTTATATATAGTTAGGGTGCTTCAATATATTTATTATAAACAATATTACATTGGAAAACTTTGTTTACTTGCCCCCACTTTTTTTTTCTGTGTGCAAATATTTAGGTAGAGCAGAGGCCTAAAAATGAGTCTCTGGGTCAAAAGTCCAACACACCTCAACTTGTGACAATGTAAGTAGGAGGATGCTTGTTGCCGTGGTTAGTTACTGGCTTCCTCTCGGTAAAATTCAGGACACGCTGTGACAGGTTGAGCTGTGGAACTCAAAAGCTGTCTGAGCCCTCAGCCAGGTGATCTTTTCATACCATGATCTCACCCTTTGTTTCTCACACTGTCCAAAACTCCTCCCTAATCTTTTACAAGGAGCAGTTGGTTAGGCCACAAGCTGCTCTGCCCCTAATTACTATTTATTATTACATGTGCATGTTACCTGTCTTATAGTGATGTAGCCAGCACACGCATGAGGCTCAGGTGTCCTGAGTGGGGACCAGAGTGCCATCTCCTGATCCCCTCAGCTCCTCTGGACCTTCAGACTCTCAGCAGTGCTCCGGGTTGTGCTTGTAGCCGTGCCCCTGAGAACCCAGCTTGACCTCTGCCTTGTTGTAGTTACACGAAGGTGTCATTGGTCTCCATTCTCCCTTTCATAAAGATACTAACTCGCTTTTACTTTGATAAATCCCTCTGCCTTTCCCTCTTCTACTGCACAAGTCACTTTTGCACAATGCTCAACCCGAATGCCACTTGTTCAAGGTCATACGTGTCTGTGTTAAGCATTGCATTTAGATGGGTGCCATAATTGAACACAGAAATTGAAAGTTTCTGAGCGGTCAAATACCTCTGGCTTGATTTATTGAAAATACAAGCAGGGATTCATATTGGAGTGCCCTAGGCATGGGAGTGAACAGGGGCTATGTTACAAGAATATGAAATCATACTTAATATGAACCCTTCTCTTTCTTGGGAGGTACATGAGAGATCTTCGTTTGGATATGCAAATGAGAACATTTTTATGAGGCTCTGACCCTATAATAATTTTCAGAAAAGACAGAATTTGAGCTTCTAGCCTGTGCTTGTCGGAGAATTAAATTCTGCTTTCCTGGAAAATATTATGCTTCAGTATAATCTTTTCTCCACTGAGTCTTTAATAAATATTTTATATTGCATTTTGTTTTTTGTACCCTAGGTAAGCTAGTAGTGGAAAGTATAAATCGGGTGTTTTAGGGAGAGGTCTCAAAACCTCATCTATCTATCTATCTATCTATCTATCTATCTATCTATCTATCTATCTATTTCTATCTCTATATCTATTTTGTGTGTGTCTGAGTTTGTCTTTGGTGTGTGTGTGTATATATATATATATATATATACACACACACACATCTGCAACTTCCTCAGTTAAATACATTTTTCTTCATTTTAACTCTCAATTGGCTATTTAAGTAATGATCTTTCTCACCTTGCATGAAGAAAGAAGTTAATTCAAAAGTCTTATCACTGGTTAAAGTCGATTCCTGAAGGTTAACTTTGACACCCTTTGTCAACACTCTCCCTAGAAATTCCTCCTGCTTATGTGAGACAAAGAAGTCCTGAGGACACGCCCTCCAGTGTGGTGGCTGATGGGATGGGAGGTGGGGCTCCCTGAAAACACTCGCTTCTATTCTCACCAAGCCTGCCATCACAGGGAATAAGCCATGAAGGCCTTTCAAGTGCTAGAGGATTCCCTACGTTTCTTTCATCTCTTGTGGCCTCCTTTTTGGTAGAAGAATGCTCAAGGTTAAGTAAACAAGACGCACAGGCAGACTGCTCAGAGATGATAAACTAGACAGGGAAGGGGAAGTGAGAGTGTTTCATGGACAGATTAGCCCAGCCGTAATCTGTTTCCTATTAAAGTGTGTCTTGGAAACGAGAGCATGTTTGGGGGAAAACAACTCTGGACGAAATGCTATTGAATGAAGTTCTCCTTGAATTGCCCTATCTACCTTACCTTGTCTCGGTCAGTCATTGCGAAGTCATGAAAACAAAATTGCAAGTTGTATGTTTTGTCATTACTATTTCCATTTCTGACATCATCTTGTCCACTGGAATTAAAACCTCAAGAGTCTGAACGTTGAAAAGTATTTCCCTTTGATTTCTGAAAGTTCCCATTCTGCCTAGAAATAAGCTAATGTCCAGCTGGAAGGTGCGACCACCATCCTCATTCCGTGTCCACATTAACAAGAACATCTTAACATTGTAAGCATGTATGGATTTTATAGCTCTCCCTTGCAGTTTTCATGTGTTCTAAAACATGCATGGAAATTTCCTTAGGGAAGGCTAACCCTGCCTGTCACTTTGATGTACTAGGTAAGCAAACTTGGTGGAAACTGTTTTGTTGCAGATTCCATAAAAGATCAACTCCCACTGCCTTGTTTTATATTTGTTTATACAGAAGGAAGTCAGAACAAGTCTCCTCTTGCTGTATCTTGCACTAGGGGCCGTATTAACCATACTACCCTTCACAATTAGTATCTTGCTCTCTAGTCAGTGAGTCAAAGAGGTGTCCCAACAATTCTACCCATAGCCACCTCAAGATTTCCTTTGTAGTAATTGCTCTGTGTTTACAAATAAATGCTCTCTTGCTAACTTGCTTCTGGAAAGTATTATTAAATGCAAAAGAGGCTTGTCTGGGAATTTCTTCATGCCAGAGAACATACTCAAATAACTGAATTCTGAATTAGTGTTTTTCGGGTTAAGATCTATCTAAACAACGTTGCAAAGATTTCCTAGTTGACATAAGTATGAGATGTTAGAGAATTATTGGCTTGACTCTTATGCTTGAGAGAAGGGAATGGGGGAGGTTGAAACACACATGGAATTGTTTATTTAATTATTTGATTTTGAGACTGTGTCTATAATAGAAAGAAACTGACTACCCAGTCTATCTGTGGTAATCACCTTGAGCTTTCTGAACCATGTTGTTGAATGCAACACCCTCCCGAATCTGAGGCAGTTTGGTTACTGGCTGACATTTCACTGTTCTCAGGCTTCCTTGCCATGGCTGCTGTCTGGGAATCTTTGGAGAGTAGTCAGATCTCCTGGGACCATATGTAAGGACTCACTTAACTCTAAGTACTGTTCTATATGGAACCTTACACAGATTGGCTCTCTTCTCAGATGAGCACTCATACGTTAATTCAAACCTGTGTCTAGGCTGATTTTTCCACACTTGAGCCATAAATAATTGAACTTCTGGTCTTGGGAGCCAGGTCTAGAGTTGGCTAATTCTCCTAGACTAGCCCTGTGTATCTCACTTCCCTTCTGCATCTGCATTGGTAGTATAGTGGTGAGCACAGCTGCCTTCATTTCCTCTCTGTGCCCACCAGCTCATGCCTTTAGCAGACATCACCAGAATGAGCACAGGCTTTTCTTTGAAAAGGAAAACAGACAAATGAACTTGACTATGAGGTCTCCAACAACTAGGTAACACTACTTCAATAATTTCCCAAAGTAAATCCAATGATTTTATGATTAGGGTTTCATATACTATGTTCCTCTCTATTTATGTTGACAGTTGAGAAGTGACTAGATTTCCATATGTATTACAGATGTGATTAAGTTATAAGTTACTCTGTTGAGGTTGTGGTCAGAGTCAGGTGCTTTGAAGTTTGGGCCTTCTTACTCAAGGAGTTAAAAAAAAAGCCCACACATATTGCAAATGTATCTAGAAAGCATTATTCAAAGAAACGCTATAGCATAGGTCTGAATATACTGCAAAAGCACAATGGACCACGAGACTGAAGATACTCAGGTACCCCAGTTATTATTTGGAGCTTCATTTTATGGGCTTCAAGGATAGGAGGAGCTTGGGTACTAAGGGACATAGAGAAGGTGGTTTTCCATTTTTATTGACAGGTTAGGCCATAAAATGTTTTCTGCCATACACATCCCTGCCCATAATGCATCTGGTTTTAATCGAATGCATGCCTAATTCTTCAGATGCATAAGATGGTAACTAGGAGATTCTTCCTAGAAAATTCACTTGAGGGCAGTTTTGCCTTGTTGTGCATATACCCCAAACCAGTTGAGACTAGGTCTCACCCCCCATCATTGTACCTGGACTTAACTGAGGTATGTTTAAATAGGAACTCTTCAAGTTTAATGAGCATTAGGGTAGGGGAAACTTTTCCATTGTTTGAAGTAGAATGTGCAGGTGGAGGCCCAAAGTTGCTAGGTACAGTGATCAATGAGGGGTTTGGGTACATAGTACATGCAGTTGGAGAAACTAGACTGTCAAGTGCATTATTTGACCGCAACTTGGGGGTTTACAGGAGTGTCGATAACCAAACTAAGTATGGTTCTATGTTAAACTGTTCTCTATGCTTGCCTGCCTCAACAAACCACTGGATGTCACTCTTAAGCTACACAAGCATATCTCTAGCCTCAGTAACAGTTTCTGATAGAACATTTGAAGTTAGGAGACACAGTCAGGGATGGAAATCACTGAAACTGCTTGGCTGGTGAATCTGCAGTGTCAATGAGCTACAGATTTACTCTAGGTTCCTATACATTTTCTCTAACTTTGTTCTCAGTAGCTGTTAAAAGGGCCAATAAGCAGAGAAAATTCCACCAGTATCAAAAGACACATTTATCACTCAACATCTCCATTCATTGCATGCTACAAGAAGAGCACTGGGACAATGAACTATGAGCGTGAGGGACAAGAAGAGGTGGGTTTACGTCAGGCATACATTTAATTTACTGGAATCTAGCTTCAGCAAAAGAGTGTGAAGAGAAAAACTAATTATAATAGAATAGTGCTGGGGTTTGAATGCACCTTCTAGACTCATGTTGAAACTGAATTGCAATGTTACAGTGTTCAGAGGTGACTTTGTCATGAGGGCTGTATTATTCTGGAAGCATCATTGCCATTGGGAGTGGGTTGGTTATTGCAGATTGACTTCATTATAAAGCAAGTTCTTTTTGTGTGCTTTCCTCTCACTTCATGTTCTCTACCATGTTACAATCTCTCATGTGGGCCCTTTGGATGTCAGTGCCAAGATCTTTGCCTTCTCAGCCTCTACCCTTCTACCACATGGTACTGAGGATTGAACTCAGATCTTCAGAATGGTGGCAAGGGCCTTTATTCACTGAGCCATCTCACCAGCCTCCTGTATTTAACTTTAAAGATCCATTTGGAAAAAAAGACATATTCCCAGAAAGAGGTCTCACTTAGTGCAGAACCTCATCTTCCCCAACAAATCAATGTCATTTTATCTTCTTTTTCTCAGTGACCACACATAATTTTCTGAAGGTCTCTCAATATTAATGCTTCAAATTTTAAATCATTAAATGTTATTAACTGTACAGAATAATCTGCTTTGCTACCATTTTCATGAATGTATTTCTAACACTTTAGGAGACTCCACATTCTCATACCCTCCTTTCTATTTTCCCATTCCCCCTTTTCTTTTCTATTGGTTGCTCTTCTGCTTTCAGACTTCTGTTTTTAAAGATTCTACAAATTAGAGGAACATGTGATCCTTGTCTTTGTGCGTTGCTTTATTTTGTTCAACATGATTATCTTCAGTTCCATCGATTTTCCTGCCAATGACATGATTTAATTCCTCCTTATGACCAAATAGTACTCCATTGTGTATATACAGTGAGTTTTTTTCTGTCCATTCCTGAGGACTGACATTTAGGCTGATTCCATAGCTTGGCTATTGAGACTGTAAGTAGTAATACATGCTTGGATTTCTTAATAGAATGGGGTTAATTCTTTGCTCTGTGCAGTGATTTTCCTTTTCTATGTGTTTGTTTGTCTGTTTTATTTCTCCCTAAGAAACATGTGGTTATATGTCCTGGTTCCAATCTTTCTCAGTCCTGACTCTTCATTTCTCACCTCTGGAGTAAATGAAATAGTCATTGTCCTTTCAGCACAGAGCACCAGGATGGGAAAGAAAAGAGAAAGATACCTTCTAGCTGGCGTGTGGAGCCATTATTAGTCCATGGGAGCGTTTGAACCTTGGTGTGTCTCATCCTTTTCCCAGGTCATTCATCTTCGAAGGTGGTGACACAGTCGTGTGAGAGATGCCCTAATGACAAGTCACGTCTTCACAAGTTATTTGAAGAAGTGGCTTTTGAAGACTGACAAGGAGATGTGGGAGGAGGATTCACAGTCAACTCTTTTCTTCAACTATGAAACCTTTTGAGAGTCTGTGATTTTTCGAAATATATTTGCCTAAAATTCTTCAGGGACTCACTTAGAAGGGAGAAGCCAGAGGAAAGGGGAAGGGTCTGCAGCCGAATAGAAGATTCATTGCTGCCCCTGACCACACTTGCATGACTTGAGCTTGAGTTTGTCTCCTGCTCAATGGCTTGGCTTAAGGGAGTTATAGAAAAAAAAAAATTCCCCGAACATGCCTCCTCCATTGCTTCGCTCTATATCAAAGCATGTTCCATGCATAATTCTGTGCATTTAGTGTTTTTTCCATAGCAACTCATTCCAGATGAGTGTGACAAGTTGATAGCTACTAATACAATAGGAGTAACACACTTATTTAAAATGGGTTTTATTTTACTCTAAAGCAAAATATCTCTGTAACTATGGCTTGCTGAGTAGACTGCGAAGCTTTTTACAAATGAAAGGGCTAATGAGATACTGATATGTTTTGAATGTGGGTCCAAGAGATGGCTGGAAAAAACTTGGCTGCTTGACAGCATTACATTACAGATCGACTTCAGTGTGGAGTAATACACAGTTCACATACACCTTAATGGGAACCTCCTGGCTCTGACTCACAGCAAGAAGGCAGAGCCAAAGGCTTGAGTCTGGAGCCTTTTCTTAAGTTCCTTGATTGAAATCTGGACTTATATTTACTTTGTGTTTACTTTCTGAAGTCAATGATATCATGGTGGCCAGGGTTCCAAGAAGAGTTGGGGGCAGCTTCAGAGGGGAGCGTTGTCAGAGATCTTCCATAGGTCATCCTGGAGAGACTTCATTTTTCCAAGACAAGATGGGAACAAGAGGGAAGTCAGCTCTCCCATCCATTGGTCCTCACTTCATAACTGGCCGGATTGTCCTGCTAACAGTCTCAGAGAGAACTGTCTCTGAGAGAACTGTCTCTGAGAGAACTGTCTCAGAGAGACAGGCCAGATGGGAACTGACCCTAACTACTTTAGGAATCATCACATCAGGATGTGTGAAGAAGGCAAATGCTAGGTTCACAACATAAGCAAAGCAAGAGCCCCCCTAAAAAAGAGGGAACATAATAATATTAGATTCTTAACCTGTAACTCCTCTAGATTGTAAGAGCAAAAATACTTCTAAGCTCTCTATCAATCAAATAAAAACCCCAAACCAGTTGTTACCATTGGTCCAGACAACAGTCTGATGGACAGTCATTTTGCTATCCCAAAGTGTGAAAACTGGAGGAAAGTTTAACCTTAGCCATACCTCTGTAAATGTGATTAAGCTATTTGGAGATAATGAAATTAATGTCTTTTTCTTCCCCACTATTGATTGTGTTAAAGGTAATTTGATCCACAGTGATACAACAAAATTATGTTTCTGAGAAGCATGGGCAGTCCAGCAATGGCTGTTTTGGTTGTGAAACCTGAGCCTCAGTCTCCATGACCTAAGTGACACGGAACTCGGGTGTTCTCCAGGTTCAAAGAAAACACTGTCTTTTCTGGAAACTGCCTGGGTCTTTTGACAAGTGCTTTGCTTGATACAGTTCAGTAACTTTCCAATCCTCAGTACTGCTCTTGCCAGAGAGATGCAACCTACAGTATCTGGACATAAAATATACATGATACATGGGAGATTTTTTTTATTAGGCTTAAGTTGGCTTTGTCTGATCTGGTAGGTTCTGTCTTACCTAAAAGTAGGGAAAATTTTGTTGATTTAGATGTTTGCTGTGTTGGGAGTGCCATGGAGGAAGTAAACAATAGCAGTCCATGGCACCACCAAGTCAGGAGCCAGAATAACACCACATCTTTGCAAGCTGACTTTTGGATTTAGGATCTACCTTCCATTTCAATGGTTTTTCAAATGTTTTTTCTCATGATTCCATCCAATGTTCAGGATTCCACTAGCTTGTAGAAAAAAAAATCACTTTTCTAAAGTGGATATTTATATGACTACAGAAGAAGCTTCCAACTTAAATGACAGAAAAAGATGGCTGAATTAAAGGACCGGATGGATGAGAGAGTACGGAGTGGGGTGGGAGGGACTATGACAGATCGAATCTTTCATGACCTATCAAAAACCGACGTTCTTTGTTCATCTTTGGCCGGCACAGTGTGTAGATATCACTGTAGGACTGCCAGGTCTTCCATTTCCTGATAGAAGTCAGCAAATAGGGATTTTCAAACACAAATTTCCACTGTTTAATCGTTGGCAACCTCTTGGAGTTTTCAGGAGCCAATTAATTACATCTCCTCCCTTTCTCCCCTGGCATTCATTGCCAGTTGAGAAGTGACACAGGAGTAGGACAGATGGGGATGAAGACGTCACTATTATCACTGACAAAGCCGACTGGAGAAGAAGGCTGGAACGTGCAGCCAAGTGTATTTTCTAATTCCCACTCGTGGGAGAAAGCATGGATGTTCATGTGCTTTGGAAGAGAAGGAAGGGTAAGAAAGAGAGGCAGCATGGTACTCTGAGACTATTAACAGAGGAGTTCACACAATTATGAAGTAAGGACCAATGGATGTCAGAGCAAACCTCCCTTTTCCTCAGGGGAGAGCAGAGCTCCTCAGAGTGGAAATAACCTGCCCCATCCCTCTGCCTGCCATTGAGAGTTCTGTCCTAATAGCAAGAACTTCCCTTTTAAAAATGCAGTGTAAGACAAACATTTCAGAAAAGATTCAGCCCAGAGATGCCAGTTTGCAACCTCTGTATTTATGGTTTATGGCACTCTGTTTTCAGATGTGTTTTAAGGTATTTTGTTTTTTTCCCCCCTTTGAGTAAGTTGCCCCTCTTTGTCCTGCATTTTTTTCAGAATAAAAAAAATCACAGTACTATTGTTGTAAGCAAAAATGCTAGACATTCCCATTTTTATGGGAATTCAACAGATCTCTTTGGGTGTTCTTTGATTGTTTGGTAGTAGCTAAATAACTGCATCTTATATTGTAGAACCCAGTCAGCTGTCCTGACAATGTTGGAAAGTAGATTTCAATTGCTGCCAGCCCACTATGTTTACTTTACCTCCTCAGGTAAGTAAACCTGAGAGGGCACCATTCACAGCTCCGGCTCTCACACATGGAGGCATTCCTTCATATCTGTTGTCTTCCAGTTCCTTTCCTTGTCTTACCCTTCTGTTTTAACATCTGCAGTCATTTTCCTGATTCTTCCATGTCTCTGCTTCCTCCTCCCTCACCTACCTCAGGCCAGCCTCCCTTGAGATGCACACAGTAAACACTTGACCAAGTACAATAGCAGAGATAGTCTGACATTGCCAATCTCCCATCTGGCTTGCTCCAGACACTTAAACAGGAAATGACATTCATAGTTTTCCTATTCTCTGTGGTTGTGGAAATGCTTATTATTAACTACAGTTTGCCATGAAGGTTCCATGGCCTGAAACAATATTTGTCATAGCAAAGTAGTTTGTTCTCAAGGCTTGTCGTTGTAAATGAGTGTTGCATTTAGCACAGACAGTAAACAAAGCCATTTTGATGCAGACAGTTTAAGTTCTCATTAATGTGACTGAATCCCAAGAAGTGTGAAGTCTAGCTTACCTTAAAAATAAAAAAAAAAAAACCCACTCCTAAGATCTGTTTTAAAAAGACATTTTATTTTATATGTGTGACCCTTTATCTATATATGTGAAAGTATGTATGTGTATCAAGTTCATCAAGTCTAGGTCCCACAGAGGCCAGAAAGAACATCAGAGTCCCTGGAACTGGAGTTACAGGTGGTTGTCAGCTTCTCAATTTGGGTGCTGGGAACTGAACCCGGGTCCTCTACAAAAGCAACAAGTGTTCTTGACTGCTAAACCACCCTCCAACCCCTGCCCCTAGATTCTTAGTTGACTAAAAACATCTTGTAAGTTTCCTTGCAGTGATAGTCTGGGTCATATCTGATGCACTGCCTTTATTTATTGTTCTGTTTTTGACTACTCAAAACCTATTTTTTTTAGGCAAACAATATGATAATTCTTTCCTTCTGCGCTATCCCTGGTATTTCCTCATCAGGAGGTTTTTTTTTTTTCCCCACAAATATACAAGGGAGCCTTAGTGGGTCACAGTGCTTTGAAGGGGACACTAAACAGGGTGCTGGAACTTATGGCCCACAATGCCCCTTTTTGTTTAAAAATGACCCTATGAGAAATGCAAATCAAAACAACTCTGAGATACCATCTTAACATCTGTCAGAATGGCTAGGATCAAAAACACTGAAGACAGCTTATGTTGGAGAGGATGTGGAGCAAGGGGAACACTCCTCCACTGTTGGTGGTAATGCAAACTTGTACAACCACTCTGGAAATCAGTATGGTGGCTTTGCAGAAAATTGGGAATAAGTCTTCCTCAAGACCCAATTATACCATTCTTGGGCATATCCCCAAGGAATGCTCAATCTTACTACAAGGACACATGCTCAACT
Source organism: Peromyscus leucopus (assembly GCF_004664715.2). NCBI lineage: Eukaryota > Metazoa > Chordata > Mammalia > Rodentia > Cricetidae > Peromyscus > Peromyscus leucopus. Next base: position 9,284,878 of record NC_051086.1, read on the forward strand.
ATGTTCATATCAGCATTATTTGTAACAGCAGGAACCTGGAAACAACCTAGATGCCCCTCAACTGAAGAGTGGATAAAGAAAATATGGCACATATACACAATGGAGTACTACTCAGTGGTAAAAAACAATGATAACATGAAATTTTCAGGCAAATGGATGGAACTAGAAAATATCATCTTAAGTGAGGTAACCCAGACTCAGAAGGACAAACACAGTATGTACTCACTCATAAGTGGATACTAAATGTGAGGGAAGGGATGGTCAGACTGCAACCCACAACTCCAGAGAGGCTAGCTAACAGGGAAAGACCCTAGGCGGGACACATGGATGACCCTGTGAAGGAGGAGTAGATGAGATCTACATGAGTGGACTGGGTGTGGGGGGGTGGCAGAGGGAGAGGAGTGGGGGATGAGAACATAGGGAAATGGGAGGGTCAAGCTGGAACAGGGACAGAGTGGGAGGGCAGGGAGGAAGATATCATGATAGATAAGGACATCATGGGAATAGGAAGAGGCAGGCTGCTGGGGAGGCTCTCAGGAATCCACGAGGTTGACCCCACCTTGGTCTGCTGGCAGTGGTCCAGAGGGTGCCTGGACCAGTCTACTCTGGTGACCAGCCTAGCAAATAACCTAGCTGTCATCATAGAGCCTTTGTCCAGTGACTGGTGGAGGCAGATACAGAGATCTACGGCCAGGCACCAGGCTATGCTCCGGGAATCCAATTGATGAGAGAGAGGAGAGATACTGCAGGTGAGGGACGTCAAGATCATGATGGGAGGACGTGCAGAGATGACCGGCCACACTAGTGGAAGCCCATGAACTGTGGACTGGTGGCTGTGGAGCTCCCATGGGACTGGACTAGGCCCTTTGGATATGGGAAGATGGTTGTTCGGCTCGAACTGTTTGTGGGGCACCCAGGCAGGGGGATTGCGATCTGTCCCTGTTCTATGGGCAGGCTTCTGGAACTCAGTACCTGTGGTGTGACACCTTGCACAGCCTTGGTGCAGTGGGAAGGGGCTTGGACCTGCCTAGGCTCAGTGTGCTGGGCTCTGCTGACTCCCCATGGGAGACCTCGATTTGGGGGATATGGGGATGCTGGGTGGCTTAGGAAAGAGGACTGGGGGGTGGAAGGAGGTACGAGGGAGGAGGGAGGAGAGGGGATGTGGAGTGAGTAGAAAATTTCCTAATAAAGAAAAATGAAAGAAAAAAAAAAAAAACCCTGAGTAGATTTTATGTGGATTCAGGGAGAAATGGAGTAGACAGCCTCAGCCCAGACTACCTTAGCTGCATGCCTTGAACTTCTGCCTGGCCAGCACATCCCACTGTGGAAGTTCATATCCAGCAGTCCAGGCAGAAGGCCGGCCGCTAGGCCCTACCACCCAGGGGTATGCAGTAAGACACGGAGCATTAAGCTGTGGATCCCAGGCATGTACCACCCCTCTGAACTCAGCATTTAGGCAGCTCCCATTTAGTGATGACTTACCGCGGTTTTAGAACTGCTAAACATACCTCATCTATTGGCACTTTTCATTTAATCGGTGCTATAGCCATGATGAAGGGAATCCCATAGCGAGGGAATCATGCTGAGTCATTTGAAGATGCTAAGCCACACAGCTAGTGAGCAAGAGCCAATATTTTACCCTGGGAATCTGACCCCCATGCCCACCAACCCTGTCCACCGGCCTCTTCACTTTCACCCAGACATTCAGTTTAGCATTCTAGGTTCATGTCTGGCTGGGAATGGTAGCATCCTGCCTGAATTTTAAAAAGCCCTACCCAAGTGCGTTCATAGCTTCCATCTCCGAAGTAGGCCGTGTTGTTGTTATTCACGCTCATCTTAAGTTAGAGAAAGTCTTAGTTTGCTAGAGTTGTCAAAGCAATAGCAGAGATAGGATGGCTTCAACAACAGATGCCTACTTTTTTTTTTTTACACCCCTGAAGGTTGGAGGTCCAAGATCAAGTGTCCACATATTTGGTTTCTTTAGAAGCTGTTCTCTTTGGCTCACAGATGGTCATGTTCCCTACTGGGCCCACATATGTTTTCTTTGGATACATACATACCTCACATACCTGGCATCTCCCCAGGTCCTAACCTCTGTTTCTTATAAAAAAAAAAAAAAGCCACTTGTAGGGGATTTCACTCAATGATGGAGTGCTCATCTAGCAAGTGCAAGGCCCTGGGTTCAGTTCTCAGTGTGGGGGTGGGTGGGAGGTCACATCAGTCAAATTGGATCGGGACAGACCCTAATGGATTCATTCTTACTTAATTGCCTCTTTGAAGTCTCTATACCCAAACACATTCGTGTTATGATGTGCTGGGAATAGGGCTTCAACATATAAATTTTGGGGGGATACAATTCAGTCTATAAAAGTGGACTGAGAACTTGCTACCAATAAGTTGATTACTTGGGGCTCCAGAAATACGTCTATTTGACCATCACTCTTGGTTAGAATGCACTGCTGTCTTCACTGCTATCTGGAAGGGACCCCTTAGGAAGTAATCTAGAGTAAATTCAAGTTTCCCACTACCCTACATGCTTACTTCCACCTTGGTGCAGTGTGAATACCTGTGCATTTTGGAATCTAATGACCAATGAGATAATAGTAAGAGGCAGGGCCATTAGACTACAGTGGGATCATGGTGGCTTCACCCTCATGAGTGGGATTAGCCTCTTATAAAAGCCTGTTACAGAAGAGGTTTGAGCAGGCTTACTCGCCTCTTCCACCCTGTGATCATATAGAGAACATACCTCCCATACCTCCCGTGAGGATGGGTCCCCACTAAACACCAAATCTCTTGGTGTTTGGATTTCGAAGCTTCCAGAACTGTGAGCAGGAAGTTTTAATTGTTTATAAACTAGCCACTGTCCGGTATCTTCCCACTGAATTTTGAAAACACAAAGACACATCCTTCCCCACTAACATGGCACAGAAAAGGGACTTCTAAGCACATACCTGTATTCATACCTGAATAGGCAGATACTTAAGGGCCTATAAATATTTTTCTAGACAAAAAAATTCTCTATTTGTATTGTGGATTAAAAGATACATACTTATTTAGACTCATGTTCACATAATACCCTCTGACTTTTATAGCATTAAAGTGATCTCTAAGGCAGGCACTGTCAGGATAAGTTTGAAAGAGCACTCCGGGGTAGAGAGAGACCCTATTAGTAGAATTTTGCAGTTAGGTTTAAAATTGCCCGGGGTTAGTATCCAAGTGCCACTTTGCTCCTGAATGATCTTGCATAGTCTGCCTGACCTTTTAATTGAGACACACTTTCCTCATCTGTAAAAGAGTGAAAATGCATGCCTGATGGATTTGTTGCTAAGTGTAAATCCGCTAAGACATATAAGTGAGTTTAAATAGTGCTTGTCCCAGAGTTAGTACTTAATAAAGTTTAGCGCTGAATTTTATTACTTGTGCTGGAGTTTATAGAATTGTCTCCATTGGTTTATCCTGGGTAGTTTTTATGAAATTTATATTAATACCATTTATTTTTCTTTTTTCTTTTTCTTTTCTTTTTTTTTTTTTTTTGGTTTTTCGAGACAGGGTTTCTCTGTGTAGCTTTGCGCCTTTCCTGGAGCTCACTTGGTAGTCCAGGCTGGCCTTGAACTCACAGAGATCCGCCTGACTGCCTCCCGAGTGCTGGGATTAAAGGTGTGCACCACCACCGCCCGGCACTATTTATTTTTCTACAAAAGGTAAAAGTTCAACTCAAACTGGTTTAATATGGAAAGCTGTCTATTGGGTTTTACACATCAAGCAACCCAGAAATATCACAAATTTAGATAGAGCCTGATACAGAGCCCAAATCGTGTCACCAGATCTGTGTTTTTCTCTGTACCTTCCTTAGCTGTCTGTTCTTGGTGGCTCCCTCTCGTGGTGAAAAGGTAACTGTCATTAGTACATGGAACTGGATGAATCTAGGCTGAAATCCAAAGAAAAAGAAAGCATCTTTATTTTAGAATTTATAGAAAAACAAAACAAAACAAAAACGGAATGTCTTCCGATTGACTAGGTCTGTCTATGTACTACTCTCAATTAACTACAAGATACTGTTAGATTGGGGTCTTCCTAGGTTAGGTATGTATCAATGCTCCTCCTGACAACACGCGCACACACCCTTAGCGTGTTAGGTGAGTTAGGGATGGAGATAATTCCACTGGAAGCACGTGGTTTAAAGTGGTAAAAACTGATGTAAGTGCTGGGGCAGAGGTCAAAGGATTCCAGACAGCAAAACAACAGCTGCTGCTACAGCCTGCATGAGTGCAAACAGACGGGGAGGACTCAGCACACATCCTGCTACAACCTGCATGAATAAAAACAGACGGGGAGGACTCAGCACACATCCTGCTACAGCCTGCATGAAGAATGCAAACAGACGGGGAGGACTCAGCACACATCCTGCTACAGCCTGCATGAAGAATGCAAACAGACAGGGAGGACTCAGCACACATCCTGCTACAGCCTGCATGAATGCAAAAAGAAGGGGAGGACTCAGCACACATCCTGCTACAGCCTGCATGAAGAATGCAAACAGACGGGGAGGACTCAGCACACATCCTGCTACAGCCTGCATGAATGCAAACAGAAGGGGAGGACTCAGCACACATCCTGCTACAGCCTGCATGAATGCAAACAGACGGGGAGGACTCAGCACACATCCTGCTACAGCCTGCATGAATGCAAACAGACGGGGAGGACTCAGCACACATCCTGCTACAGCCTGCATGAATGCAAACAGACGGGGAGGACTCAGCACACATCGCAGCCCAGTGGTGCTGGGAATTCAAACTCATTGGTTGCTTATGAATCGTGTCTAGCACAAAAGAAGATGTCAGGAAAGCAAGTCTCTATATGAGCCGAAGAAACATGCATTAATGTTCACCAGGCTGGGGTAAGAAAGATTCCCACACGGCCAGTTCCTAACAATGAAGAAAAGTTCATTGGTTCTTCTGATCTTCATTCCGTGTTTTCCTCTACAAGCAATGGGGGAGCGACAAACACCATTGGCTTCTATGAATAGTTACTCTGTAGCGTTAAGAAGTATAATCAAAATAATACTCACCCATCCCCCCAAATCCATCCTTTTCCCATCTAGTAACACAGTGGCCTTGTCCTGTCATACTGGAAGAACGGTTAACGTTCTGTGGATGCTTCTTCTCTCTTAGAGCCAGAGAACGCCCAGTTTGGTTTTAGTTCCAGAAGTCATTGCAGAGTTTTGCAAAACCAAGTGCTCTGAGGAGCTGGGCTTTGTAGAGACCGATCAGCTTTGCCATTTGCTTCTAGTCCAGCCAAACCTGTGTCACTTGGCTACAGGATCTGTTTATCGAGTCTAAGCCAGCTTCCTTGAATTCTACCTTGGTATTTGGGGTCATATCCCTTGTACTTTGCCTTTCCGTACAAAATCTCCTTGGAGATGTTCTGAAAGTAGCTGTGTAACCAAGGGGAGAATTCAGGTAGTGTTAAGACAACTGACCAAAATTCCACCATGTCTTCATATCACCACTCTATTTTATCTGATTATAAATTCTAGATGCAACTTTTGAGAAGATTACCTGTCATATCATTGTAAGTTTCATAATTGAAGAGTTAAAGAATGACTAAGAAGGAAATCAAAGGTACATTCTATTGCTCATGTTCTTGGGGGAATATAGGTCAGTAGTCTAAGTGAGGCTGTCGAAATCCTTGTTAAGAATAAAGTATTGTGACTCAGAGGACCAAACTTGAATACAGTATCTTAATGGGCTGTTTACTAATATGATTTCCATGGGAGGAATCTGGCCCTCACTCACAAATTTTTTTTTTTTTTTTGGTTTTTCGAGACAGGGTTTCTCTGTGTAGTTTTGGTGCCTGTCCTGGATCTCGCTCTATAGACCAGGCTGGCCTCGAACTCAGAGATCCACTTGGCTCTACCTCCCAAGTGCTGGGATTAAAGGTGTGCACCGCTGCTGCCTGGCTAAAAGATTCATTTATTTATTATGTGTACAATGTTCTGTCTGCACACCAGAAGAGGGCACTAGATTTCATTATAGGTGGTTGTGAGCCACCATGTGAGTGCTGGGAATTGAACTCAGGACGTCTGGAAGAGCAACCAGTGCTCTTAACCTCTGAGCCATCTGTCCAGTCCCAACACAAAATATTTCTAACACATGCTAATAATCTATAGGAATTTAATTTTTTAACCCAAACCCTGAGCATTTTTATGAAACACATCTCCATATATTGTGTGTTATGCATCCCCCTCATTAAGAGAAAGAGTGAAGAGTATTAGATTTTTGTCAAATGAAGCAAAGGAAAATAATTTGTCTTTTATTTTTGGAAGAGAAAATGATGCCCCAGGGACTTGAATGCCTGTTCGGTATTACTAGGCAGTCTCTAATTGAACCTTTGAAAGATTAGACCTCAGAGTTATGTCTTAGAAAGTGCCTCTAATTTAAAACTCAGTAGTTAAGCATGTGAGATTGTCATCTTCTGAGAGGGAAGGACTAATAACCAGAAAGAGTCCTGTGAGATATAAACACATTACCTTCCCTCATGTGAGCTTAGTGTTTAGGAAGTACTGATATACCAGGGATTTTGTTTTTTTGTTTTTTAATTTAATGACCTTTCCCACATGCACTCTCCCTAATTCCCATAATAACACTTTGTTTATGCAGATAATTTTCTTTCCAGCGGGAGTTCTTACATGCGTTAATAACCTTATCTCATAAATCAACTCAGTGCCCTGTTTAGTTTGATGAAGTGCAGGGTTGGGGGCTTTCTGAAGTATCAGCCGGCACTCAGATGGCTCCATTTCTCCCTCGCGGGTTTCCGCATGAAGTGGTATTGGTATAAGGAACTATGATCAGACTGGGCAAGGAGGTCACCTGACATTTGCACATAGGGATGGGTACAAACTCTGAGAAATAGATGTCTGTGGTGGTTCCTTGTGAAGAAGGTAAATCCTGAATTTGTGTCCATATCGAAGGAAACTTGGATCAGAAGTTCTTGGGGAAGGAAGTCTTGGTTATCTCTTAGGGATATCATAGTTCTTATTTATCTAAATCTCCATTCACAAATTAAAAATATCACTACTGGATGATTCAGAAAACCCAGCTTCAATGGATATAAACAGAAAAAAATTGGTAGTTTTGATAGGTATTCTTAGTTATCAACTGGACTACATCTGGAATGAACTAAAACCTGAAAGATTGGGCACATCTGTGAGGGATTTTTCTTAGTTAAATCATTTGAAGTGGGAAGATCCACCTTTAATCCGGGTCTTTTGAGGTGAGAGGATCCACCTTGAATCCAGGCCACACTTTCTGCTGACAGCGTATATAGAGGACGTGGAAGAAGGGAGCTCTTGTGCTCTGCCTGCTTGTCCTCACTCTCATTGGCTGGCAAGTCCATTCCTTCGCTGGCATTAGAGCCTACTTCTGGATCGCAGCATGCACGAAGACCATCTGAGACATCCATCCTCGTGGGTGAACTCCAACTGAACAACTCCTGGATTCTCGGTCTTTCTGTTGGACAACCATTGTTGGACTGGTGAACAACAGCCGGTAAGCCGCTCTAATAAATCATCCCCCCCCCCCCCCCGCGCGCGCGCGCGCGTGTGTGTGTGTGTGTGTGTGTGTGTGTGTGTGTGTGTGTGTGTGTGACCAAGAAGCTCTTTCATCTTTTCTCTGGAAAAAATAAAAAGACAAGTGAGCAAGTTATATACTTTTTATTTCAAAAGGGAAGAACCAGAGAATAAACACAACCACACTTAAGCAAAACCAAAGTCCCACAGTGGAACTCAATAGCCTGTAACGTGGTGTCCAGTATCTGGGATTGACTCATGATCTTTCAGGGTCCAAAGGGCTTGGGAAAGACTCTGTAGGTACAGGCTGGCACTCCACATCTGCTGTTATCCTTGTTAGAGATCCCATGGTCCTGGTTTCTCTGATATCCTGGAGTAGGCACTGTAACTCGAGCTGCACCGTCACCCTTCTGGTGGGATGGAGCAGATACACTGCTGTGGTCATTCTGAATGCTCAGAGAGAAGATACATGTGAACTTCTTAACCTGGGACTGACACCTTTGTTTTTTTTTTTTTTTTTTTTTTTTTTTTTTTTTTTTTTTTTTTTTTTTTTTTTTTTTTTTTTTATCTTTTCTTTCTTTTCTGTTTTTTTTTTGTGATATATATTTTTATTTTACAATACCATTCAATTCTACATATCAGCCATGGGTTCCCCTATTCTCCCCCCTCCCACGCCCTCCCCTTACCCCCAGCCCACCCTCCATTCCCACCTCCTCCAGGACAAGTCCTCCCCCGAGGACTGTGATCAACTTGGTAGACTCAGTCCAGGGAGGTCCAGTCCCTTCCTCCCAGACTAAGCCAAGTGTCCCTGCATAAGTTCCTGGTTTCAAACAGCCAATTCATGCATTGAGCACAGGACTTGGTCCCACTGCCTAGATGCCTCCCAAACTGATCAAGCCAATCAACTGTCTCACCTATTCAGAGGGCCTGATCCAGCTGGGAGCCCCTCAGCCTTTGGTTCATAGTTCATGTGTTTCTATTCATTTGGCTATTTTTTTTTCAATAATTGAGTAAAACTGAAATTTATTATAAGCCACAGTCGTCCTAGGGACCTCCATGCTATATATATATATAGCCTTTATGGTTCTATGGGTTGTGGTCTGATTGTTCATTTTATATCTAGAATCCACCAATGAGTGAGTACATACCATAACTGTCTTTCTGGGTTTGGGTTACCTCACTCAGGATGATTTTTTCTAGTTCCATCCATTTGCCTGCAAATTTCATGCTTTCATTGTTTTTCTCTGCTGAGTAGTACTCCATTGTGTATATGTACCACATTTTTTTCATCCATTCTTCCGTTGATGGGCATCTAGGCTGTTTCCAGGTTCTGGCTATTACAAATAGTGCTGCTATGAACATAGATGAGCATGTATCTTTATGGTATATATCAGCATTCTTTGGGTATATGCCCAAGAGTGGTATGGCTGGGTCTTGAGGTAGTTCGATTCCTAATTTTCTGAGAAACCGCCATACTGATTTCCACAGTGGTTGTACAAGTTTACATTCCCACCAACAGTGGAGGAGTGTTCCCTTTGCTCCACATCCTCTCCAACATTGGTTGTCATTGGTGTTTTTGATCTTAGCCATTCTAACAGGTGTAAGGTGGTATCTCAGAGTTGTTTTGATTTGCATTTCTCTGATGATTAAGGATGTTGAGCATTTCTTTAAATGTCTTTCAGCCATTTGTAGTTCTTGTTTTGTGAATTCTCTGTTTAGCTCTTTAGCCCATTTTTTAATTGGACTGTTCAGTGCTTTGATGTCTAGTTTCTTGAGTTCTTTATATATTGTGGAGATCAATCCTCTGTCAGATGTGGGATTGGTGAAGATCTTTTCCCAATCTGTTGGCTGTCTTTTTGTCTTATTGACTGTGTCTTTTGCCCTGCAAAAGCTTCTCAGTTTTGAGAGGTCCCATTTATTAATGGTTGTGCTCAGGGTCTGTGCTGTCGGTGTTTTATTTAGGAAATGGTCTCCAGTGCCAATGCGTTCAAGAGTGCTTCCTATTTTCTTTTCTATTAAGTTTAGTGTAACTGGATTTATGTTTAGGTCTTTGATCCACTTGGACTTGAGTTTTGTGCATGGTGACAGATATGGATCTATTTGTAATCTTTTACATATTGACATCCAGTTATGCCAGCACCATTTGTTGAAGATACTTTCTTTGTTCCATTGTATAGTTTTGGCTCCTTTGTCAAAAACCAGGTGTTCATATGTGCATGGATTAATGTCAGGGTCTTCAATTCGATTCCATTGGTCCGTATGTCTGTTTTTATACCAGTACCAAGCTGTTTTTATTACTATGGCTCTATAGTAGAGTTTGAGGTCCGGGATGGTGATGCCTCCAAGGGTTGCTTTATCATATAGGATTCTTTTAGCTATCCTGGGTCTTTTGTTTTTCCATATAAAGTTGAGTATTTTTCTTTCCAAGTCTGTGAAGAATTGTGTTGGGATTTTGATGGGGATTGCATTGAATCTGTAGATTGCTTTTGGTAAGATTGCCATTTTTACTATGTTAATCCTACCTACCCATGAGCATGGGAGATCCTTCCATTTTCTAATATCTTCTTCAATTTCTTTCTTTAGAGATTTAAAGTTCTTATCAAAAAGGTCTTTCACTTGTTTAGTTAGTGTTATCCCAAGGTATTTTATATTATTTGTGGCTATTGTAAAGGGTGATGTTTCTCTGACTTCTTTCTCAGCCCTTTTATCATTTGTGTATAGGAGGGCTACTGATTTTTTTGAGTTGATCTTGTATCCTGCCACTTTACTGAAGGAGTTTATCAGCTGTAGAAGTTCCCTGGTAGAGTTTTTGGGGTCACTTATGTATACTATCATATCATCTGCAAATAGTGAAAGTTTGACTTCTTCCTTGCCAATTTGTATCCCTTTGATCTCCTTTTCTTGTCTTATTGCTCTAGCTAGAACTTCTAGTACTATATTGAATAAATATGGGGAGAGTGGACAGCCTTGTCTTGTTCCTGAATTTAGTGGTATCGCTTTGAGTTTCTCTCCATTTAATTTGATGTTTGCTGTTGGCTTGCTATAAATTGCTTTTATTATGTTTAGAAATGTTCCTTGTATTCCTATTCTTTCTAAGACCTTTATCATGAAGGGGTGTTGGATTTTGTCAAAGGCTTTTTCAGCATCTAGGGAGATGATCATGTGGTTTTTTTCTTTCAGTTTGTTTATATGGTGTATTACATTGACTGATTTCCGTATGTTGAACCATCCTTGCATCCCTGGGATGAATCCTACTTGGTCGTGATGGATGATTGTTTTGATGTATTCTTGGATTCGGTTTGCCAATATTTTGTTGAGTATTTTTGCATCAATGTTCATGAGGGAGATTGGTCTGTAGTTCTCTTTCTTTGTTGCATCTTTGTGTGGTTTGGGTATCAGGGTAATTGTAGCCTCATAAAAAGAGTTTGGTAGTGTTCCTTCTGTTTCTATTGTGTGGAACACTTTGAAGAGGATTGGTATTAGTTCTACTTTGAAAGTCTGGTAGAATTCTGCACTGAAACCATCTGGTCCTGGGCTTTTTTTAGTTGGGAGACTTTTGATGACTGTTTCTATTTCTTTAGGGGTTATTGGTCTATTTAAATGGTTTATCTGGTCTTGATTTAATTTTGGTATTTGGTATTTATCCAGAAAATTGTCCATTTCTTCCTGGTTTTCCATTTTTGTGGAGTACAGGTTTTTGAAGTATGATCTGATGATTCTCTGGATTTCCTCATTGTCTGTTGTTATGTCTCCCTTTTCATTTCTGATTTTGTGAATTTGGGTGCTCTCTCTTTGCCTTTTGGTTAATTTGGCTAGTGGTTTGTCTATCTTGTTGATTTTTTCAAAGAACCAACTCTTTGTTTCATTGATTTTTTGTATTGTTCTCTTGTTTTCTATTTCATTGATTTCAGCCCTCAATTTGATTATTTCCTGGTGTCTATTTCTCCTGGGTGAGTTTGTTTCTTTTTGTTCTAGAGCTTTCAGTTGTGCTGTTAATTCCTTGGTATGGGATTGCTCCATCTTCTTTATGTGTGCATTTAGAGCTATGAATTTTCCTCTTAGCACTGCTTTCATAGTGTCCCATAAGTTTGGGTATGTTGTACTTTCATTTTCATTGAATTCTAGGAACTCTTTAATTTCTGTCTTTATTTCTTCCTTGACCCATTGATGTTTCAGGTGGGCATTATTCAGTTTCCATGAGTTTGTGGGTTTTCTATAATTTTTGTTGTTATTGAGTTCTAATTTTAAGGCATGGTGGTCTGATAAGATACAGGAGGTTATTCCAATTTTTTTGTATCTGTTGAGATTTGTTTTGTGTCCAAGCATGTGGTCAATTTTTGAGAAGGTTCCATGGGGTGCTGAGAAGAAGGTATATTCTTTTGTGTTAGGATGGAATATTCTGTAGATATCTATTAGGTCCATTTGAGTCATAACATCTGTTAGGTCCTTTATTTCTTTGTTAAGTTTCAGTCTGGTAGATCTATCTTTTGGTGAGAGTGGTGTGTTAAAATCTCCCACTACTAATGTGTGGGGTTTGATGTGCGTTTTAAACTTTAGTAGTGTTTCTTTTATGAATGTGGGTGCTTTTGTATTTGGAGCATAAATGTTTAGAATCGAGACTTCATCTTGGTGGATTTTTCCCGTGATGAATATGTAATGTCCATCCTGGTCTCTTTTGATTGATTTTAGTTTGAAGTCTATTTTATTAGATATTAGGATAGCTACACCAGCTTGTTTCTTAGGTCCATTTGCTTGGAAAACCTTTTCCCAGCCCTTTACTCGGAGGTAGTGTCTGTTTTTGGAGTTAAGGTGTGTTTCTTGTATGCAGCATATGGATGGGTCCTGTTTTCTTATCCATTCTGTTAGCCTGTGTCTTTTTATAGGTGAGTTGAGACCATTGATATTGATGGATATTAATGACCAGTGATTGTTAATTCCTGTTATTTTTTTGGTTGTGTTGTGTTGTCCTTCTGTGGTGTATGTTGGTGTAGGATTATCCATTGCTTGATTTTTCATGGATGTGTTTAGCTTCTTTGGGTTGGATTTTCCCTTCTAGTGCTTTCTGTAGGGCTGGGTTTGTAGACAGGTATTGATTAAATCTGGTTTTATCCTGGAATATTTTGTTTACTCCGCCTATGGTGATTGAGAGTTTTGCTGGGTATAATAGTCTGGGTTGGCATCCGTGGTCTCTTAGTGTCTGCATGAGGTTTGTCCATGATCTTCTAGCTTTCATAGTCTCTATTGAGTAGTCTGGTGTTATTCTGATGGGTTTGCCTTTATATGTTACTTGGTCCTTTTCCTTTGCAGCTCTTAATATTTTTTCTTTATTCTGTGTGTTTAGTGTTTTGATTATTATGTGGCGAGGGGACTTTTTTTTTGGATCCAGCCTATTCGGTGTTCTGTAAGCTTCTTGTATCTTCATAGGTATTTCTTTCTTTAGGTTAGGAAAGTTTTCTTCTATGATTTTGTTGAATATATTTTCTGTGCCTTTGAGTTGGTATTCTTCTCCTTCTTCTATCCCTATTATTCTTAGGTTTGGTCTTTTCATGGTGTCCCAAATTTCCTGGACGTTTTGTGTTAGGACTTTTTTGTCTTTATTGTTTTCTTTGACTGACGAATCTATTTTCTCTATCATGTCTTCAGCGTCAGAGATTCTCTGTTCCATTTCTTGCAATCGGTTGGTTATGCTTGTTTCTGTAGTTCCTGTTCGTTTTGTCAGGGTTTCTATTTCCAGCATTCCCTCAGCATGTGTTTTCTTTATTGTCTCAAATTCATTTTTCAGATCTTGGAATGTTTCTTTCATCTGTTTAATTGCTTTTTCTTGGCTTGATTTGATTTCTTCCCATTTTTTGTTCGTTTTTTCTTCCATTTCTTTAAGGGAGTTTTTTATTTCCTCTTTAATGGAGTTTTTCATTTCCTCTTTAAGGGAAGTTTTTATTTCCTCTTTAAGGGAGTTTTTTATTTCCTCTTTAAGGAAAGTTTTTATTTCCTCTTTAAGGTAGTTTTTCAATTCCTCTTTAAGGAAAGTTTTTATTTCCTCATTGAGGGAATGTTTTATTTCTTCTTTAAGGGCCTCTATCATCTTCTTAATGTCATTTTTAGGGTTGATTTCTTCTGTTTCTTCTGTCATGGTATGTTTAGGTCTTGCAGGTGTAGAATCACTAGGTTCTGATGTTGCCATATAGGTCTTTATGTTGTTGCCTGTATTTTTGCACTGGCGTCTACTCATCTCTTCCTCTGTGAGGTGCAGGTGGTGTCTGTGTCTGAGAGTGCCTCTCTTGTTCTAATTTTTAGTCTTGGTTTAGTAGTGGTTCTTGGTTAAATTGGTGCTATTGGGCTATTTCTTCAGGGGCAGCTGATTTCGATCGGTGAATTATATACTTATGATTCTGGTGATCTGGTTTGGTGTCTGGGTAGCGCCTTCTTCTGTGTTCCCAGGTCACGTTTTGTTCATTTGTCAACTCCTCAGCTGATCTTGATTCCTCAGACTTTAAACTGTAGGCATCTGAATCCTCTCCCAGATGGGTTTCAGCTGAGCAGGGTAGTCTCACCAACACCTCCAAATTGTTGGGTTTCACAGGATCAGCAGCTGGGCCCTGGGTTGTTCTCAGACGGGGTGTTCAGATTCGTTCTGGTTCTGACCCACCGAGATAGCTTCTTCCCCAGATGTTGGGGTTAGGGGCGTCCCTGTTCCAAGCTGCGTCTGCTTGTCTCCGTCCCTGGGCCTGTTTACCTCTGCAGTCCGCCACCGGGCCTGTATGTCCCTGTCAGCTGCCGCTGGGCCTGTCTGCCTCTGGAGGCCGCCACCGGGTCTGAATGTCACTGCAGGCTGCAGCCGGGACTGAATGTCCCTGTCGGCTGTTGCCGCCGGGACTGAATGTCCCTGTCGGCCGCTGCCGCCGGGTCCGTTTACCTCAGCGGGCCGCTGCTGGGCCCGTCTACCTCCACAGGCCGCCGCCACAGGCCTACCTGTGTCTGCTTGTCTCTGCCGCTGGGCCTGTCTACCCCTGTGGGCCGCCGCTGGGCCTGAATGTCTCCGCCGGGCCTGAATGTCCCTGTCGGCCGCTGCCGCCGGGTCCGTTTACCTCAGCAGGCCGCCGCTGGGCCCGTCTACCTCTGTGGGCTGCCGCTGGGCCTGAATGTCTCTGCCGGCTGCCGCCGGGTCTGAGTATCCCTGTCGGCTGCCACCGCTGGGCCCGTCTACCTCCACGGGCCCCCGCCGCAGGCCTACCTGCGTCTGCTTGTCTCTGCCGCCGGGCCTGTCTACCTCTGTGGGCCGCCCGACACCTTTGTTTTGCAAGGAGAACCTTGCTACTACCTGAAGGTTTTAGAGGATGGCTACACTCGCATCTGGAGTTCAAGCACCTTTAGGAAAGAAAACCTTTGACCCTTCCCAACACACCCCAGAGGAGTTAAAATCCATCAAGGGTGGACTGGAGTTGATCTTTTCCAAGTTACTTGGACCAGGAATACATCCCTGAAATTAAATTGTTCTGTGGGTAAAATGTGGGCGGGTTGCCAAGAGCGTCCGAAAGTTGATAGACACACTAGAACTTGTCCTGAGACAGGCATTTGATTGAAGCCTTCATCACGGATGGTGGGCATGAGTCTAAACAGACCAGAATGAGACCACTGCTCTCACACTGTGCTAACGATTTGCCCAAGCTGAAAAAAGAGCGTTGTGAACAGCACCAGCTACATTTCTCCCTGTTGTTGGATTTCTTTGAATCTTGACTTGGGCAGGAACAAGCAAAGTATTAGGAGCTTTTACAAACTTGTTGGCTCACTTTTGAGGGCATCACCAGCAATAGCTGAGCCCCCCATCCTACCCCCAACCCCCGGAAAAGACAGGTCCCCAGTGGTTAACATTCGAACCCCAATTGATGTAGCTATGGCAAATGGCTAAGAGCTCCTATCCCATTTGAACGTTTTAAGATAACAGGAAGCAGGTCTTAGCCTTACACAAGATGAGCAAACTCCTCTCATTTTGTACTTTTTAACTTAAAAAAGGAGGGCAGCACCGTTCGGTGACAGACAGGACTTTCTCACCAAGCATGGCCGAGATTGGGTGCATTGGATAGAGAGTGCCCTATGTGTCCTGTAAAACTAGATAGAGCCTACATTCAAAATATTCTCACATTGATTAAACAACTTGGCATGACTTTGGAGACTTCAGCATTCAGGCTGTGCTGTGCTGTGCGATCAGGACATGTATTTGTGTTCTCATTGTAGACCTCCTGGGGTGAATGTGAAACTGGTTTAGGTGCACACTAGATAACACAGGGCCCAGAGGGATAAGTTAAAGTCTATTAAACTGCATTTAGAGTTTTAAGAAATGACTTCATATAATTTGAAATTCAGATAACAACACCTTTTTCCCCACCATATAATAGTTGTTAATATTTATAATAGTTGCCCAATTAAAAGAAAATCACATGTAGATTGACTTGAGCTCTATTTGTTCCCTTTTCTCAGCCCAACCCCAGAGAGGCAATGACCATTATCATTTGGGGTCATCATTTTCTTCTGTGTTTTTAGAACTTAACTAGATGTTGATGCATTCATTAATAAACAGTATGTAGGTTTACATCTTATGCTTTTTTAAAAAAATATTTCTTTTCATGTGTCTGCAGTGTGTGTGTGTTATGCTTGTGTGTGTGTATTTGTGTTCCTGTGTGTGTTTGCACATGTATATACAGGTGCACATGCACATTTGCATATGTGTGTGTGTGTGTGTGTGTGTGTCAGAGATTGATGTCAAGCATCTTCCTCTATCACTCTTATACTTACTCTTTTGAGACAAGACCTTCCAATCAAACCCAGGGCTCACTGATAAGGCTAGTCTCACTAATCAGTTTGCTGTGGGGATCCCCTGTTTCTGTCTTGTGAGTCTAATTGTTGGTGAGCTGTCACACCCAACCAGCATTCACTGGGCTCAGTCCTCTTGCTTGTGTGGTAAGCTCTGAGCCATCTTGCTTCCCCTACATCACAGCAGAAAAAAGTACAATATAATATATAATATATATATTTTTTAATCTTTATCATAAGATGTAAGACTTAAGACTTGGGAAGATAAGAACTTTTCACAATGGAATAGGAAGAACGAAAACTGTTCTTCAAAAGCCGTAATAGGTGGCTAGCTGTCAGGAGTACTGGAGTAACTGAGGGTCACAGGATACACACTTAGGCTGAACAATGGGATCCCTTGATGGTCAGCGAAGAGAGGAAAGAGGAAAGTTTCTTAAATCAACATCAACTATATCATCTGTACTTATCTTTCAGACACCTCCATTTTCACAATTTTATTTTTTATGTCTATTCCTCATATCCTATATAACTAGATGATGAATTATATTTTGCATTATAATGCAGCATAGGGTATACTCCACAATAGAAAGATTCCATAATTCATATATACAGTGTTTGATATATTTAATCAGTGGATATTTAAATGTATTTTAAAATATGTTGTCCATTATAAACAAAGTTGAACATCCTTTCAAAGACCTGCCTACAACACAGACATCCATAGAGCATTTTGCATCCACACTAATAAAGGTGAACAGGTGTATCTGTGCTCACTGTATTCTGTGCTGGGGCCATCTTATTTTTGCTTGCAAGATGTAATTATTATAAGTTCAATAATTTTCAAGGTAGTTATATATTATATATTACTATATTATAGTAATTATAAAAATAAGATTATGTAAACTTTCAATGGAACAAATTAAGCTATAATAGCTATTAACTACTCCGAGCCCATTATTTCTTAATTATTTCACCATGCTTTCTCCCGATATTTGCCCTTGAGATCAATGATTGCTGTGCTTGTGAGGTGAGAACAAGATCCAGCAGTTCTGGACCGCACTATTCCCAACTCTACATAATTATATTTTTAGCTTCAAACCAGCCATAGAGGAAATATTTGTACCACAGAAATCACAGTGCTTCAAAATTCAAGACTAACTTTATCATTTTGTTGATTGTATAGACCAAGGGCCAGAAAACCTTTTCTATAAAGGTCGAACTAGTAAATATTTTAGGTTTTACTTGGCATGGGCTTCATCAGTATTCCTCTAGTTCTTTGGAGAGAGAGAGAGAGAGAGAGAGAGAGAGAGAGAGAGAGAGAGAGAGAGAGAAAGTATTTAAATAGGGAAGAAAAAGCCAGTCAGATAACGGGCTATACTCTGCTGATACCTGTCTAGACATGGAAAAGCAAAGCACATTTAACTTGAAGAGGGTTGTGTATGTATTCTTTACACTACATGGTGTACAGCTTGAGGAACCAGTGGGAAAGCTTGAGGAAGTGTTACTGCAATGTTTAAAACTATTACCCAGTGCAGCAGAGAAGTTTATCCTTCACAAACAAATCAGCTCTGACATATGTGTTCATTATTTATGTCACTTTCATCTTACACGTTAATGTAAGAGAACAGAAGCCCACGTTCATCAGAAACTACACCTGGAAATGTAGCTGTTAAATGTTCATCAACACTACTGAATCAAGCCTGTGAAATTTATGCGGAAAAGGAGCCCTTGTTCATCTGATTAAGATCCCTTATTACACTTAAATTGCATCTCTTCTCTCTCTTAAACATGCACAAATAACTCACTCGTGGAGTTGGCACACCTCCTTTAGACTTATTTATGGTTTTCTTAAAGCTGTTTTAACGTTGTTACAAATGTATATTGTCATCACCCCATTTTATATTGTGACTCACCTTTATGGTGGTGACCCTCCAAAAGTCAGAACCTACACTACAGATATTCTCTTTGTGCCTAGTGTTTTCACTGGGAAAATGGGCTTCCAGGGCAGGAGGGGGATGCTCTGTGGGTAAGAACACATTCCACCCTTTCAGAGAACCAGAGTTTCGTTTCCAGCACCCACCTTGGGTAGCTCACAGCCACCTCCAACTCCAGTTCCAGGTGCTGTGATGCCCTCTCCTGGCCTTTGTGGGAACAGGGACTCATGCGCGCTTGCGCATGAGAGAGAGAGAGAGAGAGAGAGAGAGAGAGAGAGAGAGAGAGAGAGAGAGACAGAGAGAGAGACAGAGAGAGAGACAGAGAGAGAGACAGAGAGAGACAGAGAGACAGAGACAGACACACACACACACACATACATAAATAATAAAATAAACCGTTCTAGGTTTGGGGGCCACTGTAGAAGAGGATGCAATATGATTTTTAAGAGCTAGAGGTTAGGAAAGACGAGAACAAAACAATGTCTTCTGGACATGACAGCACTGTCGCACTCAGGAGCCCACGGCATCTATGGTTGCCTGTGAGACTATACAAGATCGACATTCTGGCATGGAGTGGGGAGGGGCTCACAAACCCCGCCCCTAACGGAGGAGCTATTGGCAATAAAGGGCTTCTGGGGGAGGGAGAGTCAGTTTTCTTACTAAGGGCATAGACCTTAGTAAGGTCGACCACACTCCAGGACACGGCCCCATCCCCCTGAGAGTATGAGCAACAGAAATTAAACTTGGTAGATAGTTGTCTTTTTTTTTCCCCACAGAGGATGTGGAGAGGTAAGGGTGAATCTGGGAGGAGTTAAGGGGAGGAGTTGGAGATGATATGATCAAATTACATCGTATAAAATCCTCAAAAATTAATAAAAATATTCTTAAAAAGAAAGATGGGGTAAATCTATGCCAGGATTGTTATGAGGGGAAACAAAATAATATGCATCCAATGTGCAGATGACAGTCTGCACACACTAAGCATTTGAGCATTAGCTGTCATAACTGTTAGCAATTTGCATGGTATTAGTCCGATCCCCACCATCCTTAGTGCTGTGGCGGCTCAAGGTCCCCACATAACCCCTGGCCTACGGCAGGCGCGCTGGAGTTTCAGTTTTCTGAACATGCCGTCTTTTTACCATATGGAACGCACCAATTACCAAAGAACTAAAACTAAACTGCGTCTAATGTCTCCATCACAAGATATTTGGTGAACGTGGCGATACAAAGATGAATGCCACATAAGCATGGCTCCCCGCTGCACAGGGCTGATCGTCTGACTGAGGGGTCGACCTAAACAGCAGACGGAAAGTGCTGGGAAAGAAAGAGGCAGTAAGTGCCAGGGTATTAGAGAGAAGAGAAGATTCTCTTTTCTGTGATGACAGGGAAAGCCTGGGAATGAGATGGGTTACTCTGCCTCTCACTTTTTACAAGTCATTTTCTTCCCATGCAATGCCCTCAATCCCTCTCACTTATAGATGGGGAAAGAATCTCACATCTGGAATGACTAACGCAAATGCTGCTATAGGAATGGCTCTGAGAATCCTTGGAGACACTGGCAGCTTCCATTCTGAAAAGCCTTTCCAAATTCCTAACAATTATGAACGACATTCTCACATCCCATAAAGTGCTGCAGCGGGCCACGCTGGGAACATTTCACGTCCACAGTAATGTTCTCCATATCTGACGGGGACATCTGCCTGGAGTGTATTCGATGTGTACTGTCGCAGGAAGCTTCCTGAAAATGATCCTAGCTGAAGCAGGCCCGCACAAAATGACCTTACCCGCGGCCCCGGGGGCCTTTGCTCTCTGCGCCTCCTCTGGTAGTTCTGATCTACGAGGTGCTGGAGGACTCTCATCATAAGCTTAGGAAGGGCTTGGGGGAGAAAGCCTGATGCCAGAAGAATGGGTTTCCAATATTTGTTGACCTTCCAGGAAGGCCCACATGGCCTGTGAGTGGAATTTGGGGCTGGGAAGTTGAGCTAAATCAGATGGTGTCTTTTCTTCCCTGCAGCTGGTAGGTTCCAGAGAGGGATACGAACTGTCCGGGACACTGTTGGCAAAGCTGGGAAGGAGGCTGGCCGCTGGGGGCTTACTAAGTCCCTTTTTCCTTGGTCCCAGCCCAGAGCATGAGATGAACATGGAGAAAATGGGTGAGGCCAATAAATCAGCTCCCAACAAACCATGGGCAGCACCCCTGTTCATCGTGCTGACGTCACAGGCCCGTAAGGAAGACGCAGAGATTAGTTCCCTGGCTTTCATCGATACAACACAGAACGGCATATTCTAGCACGTGACCACTTTATGAAGGAAGCACTCTACTCCTCAGAGGAGAACAGTTAGAGTGAGAGAAGAGGACAGAAGTCTTCTCCTCCCCTAATGCATCTGAGAAAGGGACATTCATATTGGGGGAGGACAAGGTCACCAGCAGGGACAAAGACATCTCCACGTTCCCACACCCACCTCTCAAATAAATTCTGTCTGATCACTGAGCACCTGTACCATGGTTTCCTCCCATCCCACCTTTGTCTCTTCTGCCCCGACTGTTCTCCCCACCCACTTCCCCTCCTCTCCTTCCTTTGCATTTTCCTTCCATTGCATTCTTGTTTGATTCCTGTGCTGGATACTTTCATGTCAACTTGACACAAGCTAAAGCCATCTAAGAGGAGGGAAATCTCGAGAAAATGCTTCCCACAGATGGGCGGGGCTGTAGGTAGGCCCGTGGTGCATGTTCTTAATTAGGGATTGAGGTGGGCAGGCACAGCCCATTGTGGGTGTTACTATCCCTAGGCTAGTGGTCCTAGGTCCTATAAGAAATGAGGCTGAGCAAGCCGTGGGGAGCAAGCCAGTTAGCAGCCATGGCCTCTGCATCAGCTCCTGCCTCCAGGTTCCTGCCCTGCTTGAGTTCTATCCTGAATTCCTTCAGTGGTGAACAGTGATGTGGAAGTGTAAGCCATATAAACTCTTCCCTCCCCAAGCTGCTTTGGTCATGGTGCTCATCACAGCAATAGAAACCCTGAGCAAGGCAAGTCTCTTGACTTTTCTTTTCCACGGTTAGTTTTGAGTGCCGAGTGTGCGCTGGTGAGAAGGTAAAGGAGATGGCTTTAGCTTGTACTTTGAAGAAGAAAACACTGCAGTGAAATAATCTGCTGGCCAAGTTAGTACTCCAGCAGACCAGTGGTGATAAGATGTGGTAAATGACACGAATTCATCACACCAAAAAGAAAGGGAAGAATTGTGGGAGGCATCTAGGTGTTTATTTGGATACCTACTGTCTCTAAAGAACGGTGAATTTGGAGGGGAGCATTTCGGTCAATTCCTTTAGAGGACTGAGATGAGGAACGGCACAGGGGAGAAAAGGTGAAAGTTCACCTCAGACTATTTACAGAACTGGCCCTTTGTGGTGGCAAGATAGGGCAACCCAGTCACTAGGCTGACCCATGGGTTTCATTTATGCACACACATGCACACAGGCACACACACACACACACACACACACACACACACACACACACACACACATACACACACACACACCTGGTGGTGGCTTCCTAGACTGTTATGTTCAGACAGATTTCAATGTCCTCCAGGGTTCAGCAGTACAAAGGCCCATGGGAAATCGGTCCTGGAAGTGAGAAGAGCACCAGGGCAGTTACTCTTCCTGATACATTTGCTCAGCAGCCTAATTAATGAACAGGTCACAAGGTGGGCAGACAGTGGGTCAGTGTACTAACCCCTTGTGCCCACATCAAGCCTTTGATTCTTTAAAATCCATATAGTCAATGAGCTTCAACATGTCCTATCTCATCTTAATTAATCTAGTCAAAGTTCTTCCAAAGTTCTGTGTCTCTTTTTTTACATTCTTTTTTATTAAGAAATTTTTTTATTCATTTTACATACCAATCACAGATCCCCCTTTTCCCTCCTCCCACCCCTCCAGCCTTCTCCCACCCCCCCACCCCAGTTCTGTATCTCTTAAAGCATATGATAAAGTCCTAGACAATAGAGAAATGAAGGACAGATGTAATTTTAATAATCATTATAATGTATATTTTAAAAGAATTAGCTTTCTATTCATATTATTAATAAAGTTATCATTTAAGTAGATCTGTTTCATTAAAACAACATTCTTAGTAAATATTAAAGGGGTAATCATGCATGTAAATACAGGGAAGATGTGAGAATATAAAAATGGCATGAACCTGTAAAGCCCCAACTTAGTGTTTGTATAGCTTAAATTATGCTCCTATCCTCAAAAATTAATATGTGCAAGTCCTAACTCCAAATACTTCCAAAAATGAGTGCAGTTTGTAATGGGTGTCTTTACTGAGGCATTCAAATTAAAATGAGGCCACCAGCACAGTCTCCGGTCTAACTAGTGTCTATGAAATGGGGAACTTTGTACACAGAGATAGGTATACACAGTGAGGATACAGTGTAAATACACCCAGGGAGAGGTTACCATGTACTAGCTAAGGAGGCAAGGAACAGAATGTCCCCTTACGCCTCAGAAGGAACAAACCCTGCTAACACATTGATTCCAAACTACTAGTCACTAGAGATGTTAGATAGTCAGGGCTAGAGAGATGACTCAGCTATTAAATGCTAGACTCACAACCAAAAATATAAGAGATGTTAGAGTCACTCCTACGACTTACGCCACCCAGCCGATGATACTACAGTGAAACAGCACTAGTGATTTCATACAGAACTTATCTTCGTATACTTGAAGTCAGTTGGAAAGCAGTAAAATATTTCTCGTTACTCAGGCCACATAATGGAGCTATGACTAGCCTCGAGGTCCCAAAAACCCAGGTTTATGATCTCAGTGTGTCATACTCCATGGGACTATGAACAGTCTCTAACTTGTGAAATCTCCCTAGAGATCAAGTCCCCCGGTCAGCATGTGGTTCTTGCCTTCTCTCACGCTAAGACTCCATGTTTAGACAGCACCGTGTCTCCAAGGATTCCCAAATGTCAGTCATCTCCACAGCTGGATATGGGGAGAACAAGGGCAGGACTCACGGGAGAGCAAAGAGGTTGGAAGAGCTGTCTAGACAGACAGCCTCAATATTTAAACTTGTCTGTACATATGTGAACGATCCAGGAAGCTCCTCATACTACGCCAGTCTGCAGACAGTCTCCTGGGGGGTGGTCACCCAAGACATTGCTTGGCGGTGGCAGCTGAGGGGCACATGATGGTTGATGGAAAAGGTTGTGTACCTGGAATCTAGATTCCAGAAGATGGCTCCTGCTTTGTCTCTTTGCTGCGGCCTATCATGACTGGAAGCCAAATTCCTCCTCACTGGCAAAATCCCAGGACTTAAGGTCCTCAGGGCCTTCTGTTTAGTCTGAATATAATAGAATGAGTAAATTCTGTTTTCAAAAAGTAAGTTCTTTTAACAGAAAAAAAAAAAAACCCTCTTCCTTTTGTTCTTATTATAACAAAGGCTCCTTCCTCACTGGCCACTCCCAACTCAAATTACCACATGAGCTTATCCCCTGGCACCATGTTGTTCCCTGGAAGTGTGTGTGAGGGGGCATCTGTGATGAGAATAAGGGAAGAATTGAAAAGTCAGCCAAATGAAATGAAACGAAACTCTATCGTTCATATGAGAGACAGTGTATTATAGTGTCTTCTGGCCCTACTGTTTTTGGAGAAAGGCTAGGTAAGACATTATTTGGCTTCGTTAGTTTGGATTAATTCCCATCTACCCACGTAGTGATGGGTCCTGACGCAGCAAGAACCAAAAGAGCCTTTAGTGTTCTGAGAAGAATGAAGACCGTATAAATATTACTTTTTCAAGTCCCCTCACCAATATGTTAATAACAATCTCAAAACAACAACAACAACAACAACAACAACAACAACAACAACAAATATTTTCTGATACACTGGTTTAGGTATTGCGGATCCGCTAATTAACAACGCAACAGTGATTCCGCCTCTGCTAAACTTAAGGCCTTGGCGCATCAACATCATGCTTGTGGATGTATGCTCGCTCTGATCCCTCAACTACTTCCAACCACGCTGTGAAGGGGCGATGGTGGTCCCTCCGTTGTGACTGGGAAAACTGTTAGGGCTTAGCTTGCCTGTGCCCATGTGTACCGGAGGTGCTGCAGTGTCCCTGGACTCCAGGCCACCTGCTGTCTCCCCACTTCCCAAGAAGCCCTACAGACACCTTCGACCATTTCCATATGTGGTGGTTCCCAGAATGCAAGGCTACCTCCCTGGACAGTCTTAAGCTTCCTCACCACTTTGCCAGGGTTAGAGCCTGGGATTAGGGATTAGCACTGTTATTTTAACTTCCCTCTGTGTCTTCCAAAGCTCAGTGGCAGAAATGTGGCTTCGTTCCAGGCACCCACGTTTTGCCTCCTCTCCTCCGGCGTCACTGTCACCCCACGCTCCTAGTAACATCTTGATCCTTGGCAGCATTTCTAAACTTGACACTGGGGTTTTGCTAATTATCCACTCGTGTTTCTCTTTGGGGTTCATAACCATTAATAGTAGCAAACCTGAACGCACGGAGTCGCAGTTTCCAGGGTCGGCTTTGTTCGCCCTCAGGTTGGAGCTGCTGGTGTTCCGTGTTTTTACACACAGAGATTGACTTTGAAGTCTCAGTGGGCCTCCCACCGCTTCCTCTCTGCCATGGCCCACATTTAAACTTTCGGTGCCCTCTCTGGAGCCTGCACAGCTGGTGCTAGTCAGGCAGCTGCCGGGAGGGCTGCAGCCGGCTTCACCCTGGTGTCGGAAAGCTGAGGGGAACGCTTGCCCTGTAGATAGTCCCTCGCAGGCAGATTCCGGGCTGCCGTGGCGTGCCTTCTGCGTGAGAGCAGGGGTAGAGTGAAGCTGGGGCCACTTGCTGACCAGATGGGAAGAGGTGAGAAGACTCAGAGCTCGTTATCCACCCACTAAATCCAGAACACAATCTCTCTGAAAATTCCCTGGGAGGGAGGGAGGGATTGCTTCAGTGGGTGAAGAGATCCCACAAGTGTCGGTAGTTCACCGGGCCGCAAAATAAAATTGAAGTTATTTCTAGAAATTCACCACAGGAAAACAACTGAAAGGGAGGAAATAACCTATGTACATGGAGGGTTTTTAAGGGGAAAATTGAGAAACAAAATGGCCAACTGAAGGATGAAGTTAAGAAAAATAAAAATTACCTTTAATAGTCAGAACTGACATACAACTTCTCCAGATAATAGAATAGACCACTTTCTTTTGTAAATAGCCAAGAACAAAAGAAGCATAAACCTAGAAGAGGGAAACTTTTCCTTGCTGGAGATGAGAAGGGAGAACTTCATGGTCTTAAGCCAGAAACTGTACAAGGAATCCAGAAGGCCGGGTTCCTCCTGTAATAATCCTTTGTTTATCGGTTCCGGCTGGATGCAGGAGGCTGGCCTTGAGAGCATCCACACACCTACACCATCTCGGGGTTTCGGCTGGCTCTCAGTAGCATCACGTAACAGCGGAGAAGTCTTTGTGAAAGAGCTTTGATCAAGCGGCCTTAGGCAGTACACGGCTTCTCCTATTCCCCGTTCAATAGGCTCCGTCTGCTGACTGTCACTGTCCCTGCAGCCTTCTGTTCTGTACCAAGAGCCCTAAGGGCGAGGCTGCAAAATCAGAGAGTCATCTTAGTGGACAGATACCCTGTCATCCTGGACCGGAAGGGAACAGAGGGAAAGGCCTCATGGACTTCCTTCTCTCCTCCCTCTTGGGAAGTTTTAATTTCAATGTTTGTTTATTATACAAATATATGAGAACTATAAAGGAAAGATATATTCTCGTTGTCTCAGAGGAGTATATATGGGTGAAATTTAGGAGTCCAAGAGGCCTAGATGTAAACTCTAGCTTGGTGACTCACTTAAAACACAAAATGGTTTTCAGTAGTTCCCCCTTATTCAAGGGCAATCTCTCCCAAGGCCTCAGTGGATTCCTGAAATCACAAACAGTACTAAAAGACAGACAGGTGCTTCCGCCTGAGCGTGCGCGCGTGTGTGTGTGTGCGCGCGCGCGCACACACACACACACACACACACACACAGACCCTATTTTCCTCTACATACATATTTATGATAAATTTTAATTTATAAATTAGTTATAGTAAAAAAAACTAACAAATAAGAATTACAACAATGTCATCAGCATCACTTCCAAATGAGTTGGTCACTTAGCTTTCTCTCTCAGGGTGTCTCCTACCACAGTTGAACACGGTACTGTCACTGTGAAACACAGAACCTCAGCTCCATAGTAACCTTGGAAACACAGAAGCTTCCCAGTTCATGTGAAGGGAGATTGTAGACACAGTATTTGGTCCTGGGGGTGAAAGTTTCCTGGGTTCTCTGCTTTTCAATATTGTTGTTTTAAATCCATTGTTCTCCTTTCTCATTCTTGTCCAGAGATGCAAAGGTACTTTCATACATTGTAGATGTCACTTAGCTTTCTATGCTTTCCCTCTGACACCGTCTCACTGTGTGTTCCTCTTCTAGAGTGACATAAAATGACAGAGATTCAAACTCATTAGAACTTGAAAGATCGAGTCCATGTGATGGCATCTTGGTACTTGGCTCTCAGAGTCACCACATGAAGGAATGAACACTGTTCCTTTGAGTTGATCCACCATGATTTATATAAGGACTCCTTTTTTTTTTTTTTGGTTTTTTTATTTTTAATATTACATATGTGTTTGTATGTAGATTTGCATAGATAGGTACAGTGTCTACAGAAGCCAAAAAAAAAGGTGTCAGGGTACAATTCCCTTGAATTGGTGTTATAGGCAGTTGTAAGTCACCTGACTTAGTTTCTGGGAACAAAACTCCTGTCCTCTGCAAGAGCATTACATGAGATTAATCACTGAGCCATCTCTTCAGCCTCAAGTAAAATAAAGGACTCCTTTTTGTTGGTCATTTTGTTTCTCATTTTTCCCCTTAAAAAGCCTCCATGCGCATAGGTTATTTCCTCTCTTTAAGTTGTTTTCTCGTGGTGAATTCTAGAAAGAACTTCACATTTATTTGGAGGCAATGAACTGTGCTCACTCTGCCACATCTGTCACTCTGCTCTGCTCCTCTGTAGGTCTGGCTAAGAATTAAGTCTGTTGATGGAATTGACTCAGAAACAATAGGAATTGTAGGGAAAGTGCCTGGTGCTTGTCACAGTCTAGGCAGAGGGGCAAAGAACAAAGAGCTGGAATTCTTCTCTGAAGGTCTGGTCAGTCTCAGCAAGAAATTTCAAAAGGAAAGGACATTTCATTCAAGTAGAGCTGTCAAGGAAGTCTGGAGGGGAGGAATTCACAAAAAGGTGAAATGTGAAAGTCACTTAAATGCCTACCAGTATGAGAATGAATAAGTAAAATACACTATGGTTCTTTGGCAGACTTTCATAAACAGTTGAAAGTGAAGTAAGTCAATAAATTGCAATGTAAAAAATTTTCAAAAGATGGGATAAAAAAATTACATTATAATATGATGTTATTTACATAATTTAAAAATCACATTAAAGTATCTTCTATTTTTCACAAATACTAACAAACACACTTGTTTATTTATTCTTATAAAGATTTTTTAATTAACATGTGAAAATATATATGTTGAATTAATACATGAAGATATCTGTCTTTTTGAAGCCTGTCAAAAATATTTAAATTTTTCTTCAGTTTTCTTAAGATATATAGTATAGTCTCTATTTATAGTTTCAACCTATTCATTTAAAATATCTAAGATGAACAAGGAATTTCCTATACACATTATGATTACCTTTCTCTATAGAAGGTAGAAATAGAAGCAATTTGAATTTTTCTACAATGCTTTTCATTTAAAAAGAGCAAGGCTGTAAATATGATAAAAATTGAAGAAGAGTTAATTCTAGAAGGGGATGCTTAAACATTTTATTCATCTTTATTGTTTTCTGTACTTACTAACTTTCCCAACTCATTATCAGCAGCAGTGAAAGAGCTTGTAAACATTAAACATGGCTTCGATGGACGAGGGGGTATGCAGGCGATGGGCTGGAAGAAAAGGGCTATGTATCTGAGTGGTTGGGAGGGGAGGGGTTATAGGTAACAAAGATAAGAAAGCTGATAGTTAATACTGTCACATGCTGCCTGACTTCGAGGCTGCTGCGGCATCAACAGACTCTCCCTTGAGGACCGAAAGCTTCCGGTGATTGGAGCTCCTGGTGTCTCACTCCCGCAGTCTGTTTTGGAAATTGCGGAAAGTGGTTGTTTTACTCAGTTATTCTCTGTCACTGGCTTCATCCCAATCCAGAGAAACCTAACTGGATATCAGTGACCTTTGCTTTAGTTGAGACAGGCAAAGGAAGGGTACAGTTCCAGAGATTCCCAGGAGAGTGACTGAGAATGTTGGATTGATATCACAGTTCAACTAATTTCTTCCTTTCCCAAGCTCATCCTTCATTCCTTGTCCCCCTTCTCCCACAGATACTGGTCCCAAGAGCAGTAACTTTCTGAGGAAAAACCTCAGAGTCTTGATGCAGCAGCCGTAACAGCAGCAGCAACAACAGCAGCAACAACACTAGCAACAGCAGCAGCAGCAGCAGCAACAGCAGCAATAGCAGCAGCAACAGCAGCAACAACATCAGCAACAATATCAGTAACATCAGCAACAACAGCAGCAGCAACAGCAGCAAAAACAGCAGTAGCAACAACAGCAGCAACATCAGCAACAACAGCAGCAGCAACAACAGCAGCAGCAACAATAGCAGCAGCAACATCAGCAACAGCAGCAGCAACAACAGCAACAGCAGCAGCAACAGCAGCAACAACATCAGCAACAATATCAGTAACATCAGCAACAACAGCAGCAACAACAGCAGCAGCAACAACATCAGTAACATCAGCAATATCAGTAACATCAGCAACATCAGCAACAACATCAGTAACATCAGCAACAACAGTATCAGCAACAATAATAACAATGACAGCAGCAACAGCAGCAACAACATCAGCAACAGCAGCAGCAACAGCAGCAACAGCAACAACAGCAGCAGCAGCAGCAGCAAGAAACTCTCCAAGTAATAGCAACTGTTTTCCATGGAACTTGACCCACAAGCTTCCCCAACACTGGAGTACAAACTTTTCTTATGTTCTCCCCATTTGGACAGCTTAAGCAAGTCTCGTGTATTTACATTCCTGGTTTCCATCATCCCCAGTAGTTAACCAGCTGTTATTGTGCTTGCAAGAAGAAAAATCAGATTCAGGTTCTGATCTTGAGGAGCTAATATAATAGTCCAGACTGAAAACCAAGACTCAGAAAGGAAACAGCACAAAAACACTCCTCTCCAAATGATATTAAAATATAAAATTCTACCTGAAGGAGCAATAGAAATACCCATGGAGTGGGCATATGTAGTTTGTGAGCTCAAATGTATTAAATTATGGAAATGAATAAAGATGCTGGAAAGTTAGTAAAACTTTTAAAAAGAATTAGAAGATTGGCAAAGAACCAGAAAGCTCACCAATAAATAGTTCACAGACACAGTGAATTAGAAGGGTGAAGGGAGAATGACAGGGCCAATTTCATATTGGAAGCTGAATTGCCTAGCTGGGGGGCTTAGCTAGAAGAACTACAGAAAGTCAGAAGGAAGCTATGGTGGATGGCATAACCAGAGGCTCCTGAGTCACGTTCTGAAAAGTGTTAGACATCAGGGCTGAGAATAATGATTTTACAGCAAGGGCAATGGTTTCTGAACAGTGAGCCTAAAGCAGTTCTAAAAAGAGGGCTGATGTAGTGAAGGATGTGTAGGATTTCCTGGAGGGGATGGACCCCACCGGCAGCCTGCAACTTGCACAGAGGTCCACCATGAAACAAAGGCAGGGTGGGGGTGGTGGCAAGGCAGCTACCTGGACTGGCCACTGAAAATGAGCCCACATGCCCAACGGAACCTAAGTTAGAGTGGTTCACCACTCCCCACGTTGATGCTGATCTCCCAGAGCTCCAGTAGTAACCTGGTCCTCTCTCTACCTACCTCCATGTCCATCAGGGCCATCAGGGTAAGTCATGCCTCCTGTGTGAAATCTGTCTCCTTCAGGCCACAACGATCTCTCTTTTCTTGGAAACCCTAGTCCTAGCCAAACTATTTTTTTCTATGTTTAAACTAAGTTAGTACTGACTTACAAGTTGTTGTTGAGGTCCACAATATAGCCAGAGTTCTTTTCATCACCTCCTCCCTCCAGAGAAGCAGAGCTGAACACAGTTTTTGGCACATAGACGGCCCTTGCATCTGTAACTCTTTACCCCTCACACACTCCTGGCAGGTAATTCATGTCATTATCCCTATTTCACAGATAGTCAAAGCACCCAGCTAGGCAAGGATACGTCTGAACCAACCCACTCACCCTCATCCTACTCAGTTAGATACTGGAAGAAGGCTGCTAATGGGTGCCTGAGTCGATGAAGAAGGACCCAGGTAATGACATGCCGTAGTCGTGGACACAGTAAGAGTTTGGGTCCTCAGGCCACCTCTAGACTCTTACACGGGTAGAAACTTTGTTCTTCGGGCAGAAAAGCCAGGGTGTGATAAAGGAAAATGGAGAGACTATAAAACCCTCTTCCAGAAGACTTCCTGGAACTGTAGCAGTTCCTCCAATGTGATTTCTGTTGCCAAGGAGCAGCATTTAAAATGAAGGAACTAAGCAACCCATGGCTCTTCTTAAAGCATTCTTTTCTAAATCTGTAGCTTCACGCATTCGTAAACTTCTCCAGACCCTGTAGGCTTTGGGATCCCTCTGGGGCTCGGGAAACTTAAAATACAGGCAACAGCACAGTCGGGATGTTTATCTTCAACCTCATTGCTTCCCCCCTCTTCTCTCTTATCAGAAGCCAAGGAAGTCAAAAGCAACATGTAAGTGAGATAGTGACTACAAGAGTTATCACTCGTTGCCAGGTGAAGAATCATAGCCGAGCTGGGTTAACTTGATGGCCCCTCTGTTGAAATTCAGGACCTCTTATCTGTGTTCCCACTTCTCCCGTCTAGACACTTGACAATGATTTGCAGGAAATTAAGGCACTTACCCCTGCTGAGAAGCCAAAGTTAAAACATTCCTAAACATAATTTTACCCTGTGTGTATTTAATGGAAGTCAATGTTAATTCAGCAGGAAAAGAGAAATGGTTTTTCCTCTCTCTGTCTCTGTTTTTCTGTCTCTCTCTTTCTCTCTGTTTCTGTCTCTGTCTGTTTCTGTCTCTGTCTCTCTGTGATTGTGATTAGC
Organism: Peromyscus leucopus; assembly: GCF_004664715.2. Classification (NCBI taxonomy): domain Eukaryota; kingdom Metazoa; phylum Chordata; class Mammalia; order Rodentia; family Cricetidae; genus Peromyscus; species Peromyscus leucopus. Next base: position 9,316,415 of record NC_051086.1, read on the forward strand.
CCACTCTCCTTCAAACATAGGAGTAATTTTTCAGTCTGGTCTTTCTAGGCTAGTGAGCTTGTCAGATTATTTAAGACACAAAATATAGGCCTTTTTTTCTCTGACAAAAGGAAACGGGAGGAGCCAAGACTCACATTCAACCTCTTTTGGTTTCTATTGATTTCCTTTTTCTCACAAAGTTAGGAATAATTTTATTCTCCGTCCACTCTAGACCTGCCTAACGCGAAACACCGGCCTTCGTTGGGAAAACGCTCAGATATAGTCAAGTGAAGAGTCCAGGGCTTAGTATTATCATCTGGCCTCCAGCTTGTGAAAGGATGAAAGAAACGCTTTTCCGCTGAGCAAGAGGGAGGAGGATTTGAGGTTCGCTTTTCCCGGAGACAGACAGAGGGATTCGTGAACGGTGTTGGGGAGTGAGTGTTGTGGCTAAGGGCCACCGCTGCCAGCTCTGAGAAAACAATCTACGAGAATGAAAAAGGGAAAGGATTACCAACAGCAGTTTTTTTTTTTTTCTGCCTCCTCTTCTCTCCCCTCCCCTGGGAAATGTTCGAAATGCTGGAGGGAAAATGGAGCTAAGTCATCCATCCACACTAAGGGCAAAGATGCTTTCCCAGAGGCCAGGACCAACGCATAGGAGGACGCCTTGCTCAGGTTGTACTGTAGGACTATCTAGGTTAGTTAATTTTATTTTAATTTATTTTTTTTTCCACAATGAGCCCGGTTGTTCCCGGAATGGATCAGAGTGAGACAAGATGGGTCACCTCAGGCCTGGGGAGTTGGCTCTGTTGGCAAAGTCCTGCCACCCAAGCATGAGACCTGAAGTTGGATCCCCGTGTAAAGGCCAGGTGACTCTATAACCTGAGCTCTGGGGGCACAGAAGGATTAGATCAAGGGAGCTCACCGGCCTGCCAGTCTAGCCAGCCAGGGAGGTACAGGCTCAGTGAGAGACCTCATCTCAAAAAATAAGGTAGAGGTAGCAATATAGGAAGACACTGAATGTCAACCCCTGGCTGCCACATACATGTGCACACACATGTGCACACCCACAAACATGCACTTACGTATAAGCTATACCCCCCACATACAACTGTTTTACATTTGGCTATCACAAACATCATTTCTCATTATGCAACATATTTTAGAAGGAAAAAGGAAGAATGAGCCAGCCATTTGTTAAATGGAGATGAAGCATTTTGTATACTTTTGTATACAGTTTTATCTTTTACAAACTGTTAAGTGTGTACTCAGCTGTAGAGTGAGAATTCATTATGAAATGTCTTTGGAATGGGCTCCAAGTGTAGACATGAAATCCACTTATGGTTCATTTATAGTTTATGCACTTGGGCTGAAGGTAATTTCAGATAATATTTTCATAATTTTGTGTCTTTTACTAGTGTAAAATATTAATTGTGGAAGATGGTGAGTTTTACCATGACATCTTCGTACATGCCTCTATGTTGCTTCGATCATATTTACTCCCCTGTGGCTCACACTTTCTTCCTCACTTCTGCTGGTCCACCTCTTACTCCATAATTGTTCTCCTGTGCTTTTGTTTTTATCTTTTGGTCTACATACAAGACCAAACATGACTCTTTCTGAGTCAACATGACAGCCTCTAGCTCTGTTCATTCTCCTAATGACGTGAGCTACTTGTCACCTGCCGTCAAGTGTGGACTTTTCCCTTTACAGCATCATGTCTGTATTCAGAAAGTTCTGGAGTTTGAAGCCTATCCAGTCTAGATTTTCAGATCAGGATATAGTTTTCAGCTCAGCCTACAGTTTTCTGGAGCTGTCACAAGTGTATACCTCAAACTGTGTGGCTAAAACAACAAAAATGTATTTTCTCACAGCACTAGAGTCTTGAATTCACCTAAGGCCTCCCCACTTGGCTTGCAGGTGGCCATCTTCTACTTCTTCCTGTGATCTTCTTTAATCAGTTTTCCTTTGTTTTTACTGTGGCACAGTTTCTGTTTATAAGGACATCATCAGTCCTAGACCAGGTCTTACTCACATGCCCTTCCAGGACCCTGTATCCAAACACAGGGACATTCTGAAATCCTAGGAGTTAAGGTGTACATATAAATGAGAGGTGAGTGGGGTAGGATTCAGCCCATGCCACTGACGCATTTATAATATGAGAAGTTTTTTTTTGTACATATTTACATGTACATAAACACACACACTCCACATCTGAAAACACATATGTTTTAGCTACTACCCAGAAGACACACTTACCCTCGTGAAGCTTGAAAGTGTTCTGCCATGGATAGAGGCAAGGTGGCTATGCTATGCTGTAAATTCTACTGCACACAGCATCAAGACGCCCTCCAAGAATACTTTATCATTTATAGTCCTCTTAACAGTCACACTGGGGCTTCTTTCTCCACATCCATAAACTCTAGGTGGTACTATTTTAAGTAACGCACACCATTCTTGTGAAACTCAGACCTTGACTTTATCTCCTACAAGGGCCAAAGCCTTCTCTGTTTGCTTCAGCTCTGACCCTATCTTTCCCTGGTGCATTTACAAGTGTTGAACAGCGCTTATTCTAGTACCTAACAATGAAATTAGCAAGTCCTTCACATCTCTAGCCTCATCACTTGCTTTATGAGAACTTGTCAGCCTTGACCCTGCCTAGCAATACTCCATTTATGGTCATGGAATATGTCTGATTCAGTTTGGTAGATTATCTATTGGCATTTAGATTTTGACCACAAGCATGTTCTTGGAGACTGTGTATAAGCAATAGTGATAATTTATATTCCATGCTAGTGGTTAGTTTGAACAGGAAATCTTAGAGACTTCCTGCTCAGTGGCTTCTGGGAAGGACAAGGGCAAAGGACAGTAATAGATCATTTTATAGCTGGTTGTCATTTGGTTGGCCTTTGATAGTTAGCACTGATAGGCTTATGACAATGAGGCATCTCATCATACCTCAAATGCCTATGCCACATGTCTGCTGAGAGGACAGACTAAATGAACTCTTGTGAAACATTTAGAATCATTTGGAATATAGGCATTTAATACATGCTGCTATTCAATGAAGGCCAGGGTAATCGTGAATATAGTAGGCTGAAGGCATCTCCCATGATGGTATTGCTGAGATGTTGACTGGTAACGACCTTTATGTTGATGCTCTTATCACTGAATGTCTTGTTTTATGAAATAATACACTCTTCTTACTGCTGCTGAGGCTTTTATTTGGAACTTGTGTTTCTTGAAAAAAAATCATCCCTACTGACATGCAGCTGTAGACTCTTCTGACACTTAGCCCCCAGAAGCTTCCCCAGGCCCTAGTAATATTAACTGCTTAAAAATTAGTCACTTTTTTAGTGAATGGCAACCATTAAGAAAACAAATAGCAACAAATGTGGACCAGAGATAACCCTATACACTCTTGGCGGGCATGTAAACTATTCCAGCCACTATGGAAGCGAGTATGGCAGTTTCTCAAAAAACTAAAGTAAATCTGCCATATACCATTTCAAGGAATTTACATTTATTACACAATTCCAAGTCAATATATCATAGATACTTGCTTATCAATGTTAATTGCAGCACTGTTCACAACAACTGCCTTATGGAACCAACCTAGGTGAACAACGAAAGAACAGAAAAAGAAAATGTGGTATGCATATAAAATAGAATTGTTTTTAGCCATTAAAAAAACTTATTCATTTGCAAAAGAAAAAAGAAAAAGAAAAGAAAAGAAAAGAAAAACCTGGAAATACTCATATTAAGGAAATTAAGCCAGTCATTCTGAGACCATTTGCAGTTCCTAGATTTTATATGGGTCCATGAAACCATGTATGTGTATACATGTGTGTATACCATATGTGTCTATGACATGAAAGTGGAAGTGAACGTCTTCCAGGGAAGCAAGGGGTCTAATGGAGGGGAGAGAGACAGCAGACAGGAAGGAAGGCAGCAATGGGAAGAATATGCTCGGCATGCAATAGACACATGTGTATGAAATTTAAAAAATAATGAAAAAGTAAGTTGTATAAAACAGAAGCCATTCTTTTATCAGAGAGATGCAATGCTCACAGCCCAGAGCTGAGTCGTCAGCCTTCCAAGTTATTCATAGCAGGTCCTCTGGGGTTTGGAGAGCAACTGACTTTATATTTATTTCTGGGAGGCTGTAATATTATAGTAAAAGGCAATGAAGTCTGTGATCTAAAATAGTTTGTCTTAAGACTCAGTCATATAAAGAAGGGTATGGTGTTAGCACACAGCTTTAATCCCAGCACTCAGGGGCAGAAGCAGGTAAAACCTTGAGTTGGAGGTCAACCTGGTCTGCAGAGTGAGATCCAGAACATCCAGAGCTACACAGAGAAACCCTGTCTCAAAAAACAAAAACAAAAAACAAACAAAAAGCATTAATTATACGTGTCTGTGAAATTTTCTTTATATTCTGTTTCTTTATCTGTGAAACAGAAATAACCTTCATGCTCCAAAATTTCCTTGAGAATTAAGTAAAATTACACTTGTAATTCTAAATGAAAAGTTCAGGAAGTGAAAAATAAAAAACTCAAAGAAGAGCCTTGCCAATGAATTAGGTCAAGTGGAATAGAGAATATCAGATCTTGAAGACAAAGTAGATGAGTTGGATTAGTCAGTCAAAGAAAATGTCAAATAAAATAATTAATAATAAAAGTAATGATAATGCCATGAAGGGAATTGCAGTAACTCTGGTACACTATAAAGAGACTAATCTGGCATTGGAGAGATGTCTCAGAAGTTAAAATAATAGGTTATTCTTCCAGAGGATCCAGACTTAAGTTCCAGTACCCACATGACTCACAAACATCTGTAACTCCAGTTCCAAGGAATCCAACACTCTCTTCTGTCCTTTGTGAGCACCAGACGCACACATAATACACAGACATACATGCAGACAAACATACACATAAAATGAAATAAAATAGTATTTTAATAGAAAAAGAACAAACAAATCATGGTATAGAACAAAGAGAAGAGATTCAGGCCAATGACTTCAAAAATATTTTCAACAAAAAATAAAGAAGTAAATGTCTATAACCTAAGGAAAAAGATGCCTATCAAAGTGCAAGAGACACACAGGACACCAAATAGGCAGGACCAGAAAAGAAACTCCCCAACTTCATATAATAATTAAAATATTAAAAAAGGAATGATGTTGAAAGCTGCAAGAGGGAAAGATCAAGTCACATATAAAAGCAGAGTCATCAGAATAACAGCTGATTTTTCAGTGGAGATTATGAAAGCTAGAAGAGCTTGTATGGGTGTTCTACAAGTTCCAGACTTCTATACCCAGCAAAACTATTAGTTGTATCAATGGGTAAAGCAAGGTTTTCTATAATCTAAAAAGATTTAAGAAATTTGTGACCACTAAGAGAGCTCTACAGATAACACTGGAAGGAATACTTGTGTGTAAAGAGAAGGTTAAACACACCCAAGAGGGCACAGGGAATAAATAAACACTCCCATAACATTTAATCAAAAGGGGTCTAAGAAAGCAGCAATGTGACATGAATTGATATACATTGTTCAATAACAACCTTACTGTTAATTGTCTCAATTCTGAAGAAACAGACTAGATGAGAAAACAGGATCCATCTTTTTGCTGCCTCCCAGAAACACATGTCACAGTCAATGATAGAGGACACGTTAGAGTACCAAGCTGGATAAAAGTTATTCTAAGCAAATGAAACTAAGAAACTAACAGGTGTAACTATTCTAATATCCAACAAAATAGACTTCACACAAAAACTAGTCGGCAATTATAAAGAGGGATATTTCCTACTAATGGAAAAAAAAATCCACTCCACTAAAGGACATCACAGTTCTAAACATCAAACACAGAGGCACTCAATTTTATGAAATAAATACTATTAGCTCTAAAACCACAGATTAAATACAACACAGTGATAATGGGTGGCTTCAATACCTCACTCTCACCACTGGTCACCTGATAAAAAAGAACTAAACAGAGAAACTCTGGAGTTAAGTGAAGCCATAAAGTCAATGCGCCTAACTGGTATCTACATAAAATTCCACCCAAACTCTGAAAACAGTACCTTGTTCTCAGCATCCCGAGGAACTTCCTCCAAAATAGATCACATATTAGGACATAAAGAAAATCTCAACAAATGTAGAAAAATTGAAATAGCATCCTATATTCTATCTGACCATAGTAGAATAAAGATGGCTATCAACAATAGAAACTACAGAAAATACACAAACTAAACAACACACTACTGAGTAAATATAGGTCAAGAAAGACACCACAAAGGAAAGCAAAGAATTCCTGGAATTGAATGAAAATGAAAACACAACATGCCAGAGTTTAATTGTGTTTAGTGGCAGCTAGTAGCTTTGGGCAAGACATTCCGGTCCAGAATATTATTCTTCACATGACAGGGTTCTTGAGCAAAGGTACTTCTTAAAGAGATTAGCATACACCACAATTCTTCTTCTGAAAGTATTTACCATTATTCATTGATACATTTACCCAACCACCCAACAAGCCTTAGATACTCACTAGAAACTTTGTTATTTGTATAAAAATTGAGTATAAATAAAATCTTCTTCCTCCATTCCTATGATACTTACTATCTCTGGTCATGATAAATATTAAACAATTCTTTACTAATTTTATAAATAAATCTTTACTAATTTTCAATTAGTAAAAAGGAGAAGCAGATGTGAGATAGGACTTTGAAATTAAAAAAAAAAAAAAAACTACTTAGGGATCTGAAGAGATGGCTCAAGGATTAAGAGTGTGTGCTGCTCTTGCAGAGGACCCGAGTTCTGTTGAGTCCTCATGTCATGTAGCTCACAACTACCTGTAACTCCAGATCAAGGGGATCCAACACCCTTTTCTGACCTCTGTGGTCATCTGGACTCATGTGCACATGCTCACACAGAGACACGATACACATAGATATAATTTAAACTTTTTTTTGAAAACCTACTTAGTTTCACTTATACATTATTTGTAAAACTTCTAACACTCCATGAATCTGAGTCACAGATAACAACAAGCTCGTGGATTGATACGTCTAGACACAGATTCAAGCAGATGCTTCACACATAGAAAATTAAGTCTTTGCTATTATATGCTTCTAAAAATTCATCCATATTCAATTCATGATCATCATCAATAAATATAATCTTCAAAACCCCAAGCCTATAATACACATGCTTAAAATTTTTACTTGGCATACATTTTCTTAACATCTGGGTTCTGTTATTATTATCACGTTTCTCCCTTTATCTGATGATAACAGATAATAAATGATAAGTTCCCAGAGGAGGCTTTCACATCTCACTCCATCGCTTTGCAGCACACTGTACACCTGGCTCGTGTGCCTGTTTTAGGTAGACACGTTGAACATTTTATTTTGAGATAATTTTTTCTTGACTTATGGAATCCTTGGAATAGCTAAAAGGCAGAAATTATGACCAGTAGTATATGTTGACAGAGGCATGCAAGCCATTGTCCAAGAACTTGAAAATGTAAAATCCCTCATCCACGGCTGGGGGAACTGATCACATAGGAGAAATGCCAGGAGCACATGCCCTCGGAGTACTGCTTACATACACATCTTACTCCTGTGGTCTCCAGACCTGCCAACCCTTGCAGTCATTTCTAACTCAATTGCTGACCTGACTAAAGAGAAGCCGTGGGAGGTGAAACAGACTGAGGGGCAAGGCATTCAAATACTATTGGGCCACGACAAAAGTTGCATTTGCTTGCAAAATTAAGTTCTTTCCGGGGCAGTTTCTTGCTCCTTTTCTGTAACCGTATGCGGTAGATGGATGGAGCACAAGAGATGGAAATTGAAGGTGTGTAATAGGAAATGCATTTCTAGGAAAAAAAGCCCAAGGAATCACTTTATTCATGTTTTGGTTTCATCTGGATACACACGGCCAGAGCACAATTTATGTGGAGAGAATAAAATCTGACATTGTTAGTTCTGAGGATGGATGTGCCCTGTAAATCCAAGACAGTGAACTGATGATTACTTTTCAAACAAAACCTATTTAGTCTGACTGAGAAACCTGCTGTTTCTTCCTACCCTTTGCAAAATTGCTGTTTAAATGGAACCTAATGGAAAATTCCATTGTTTTGCATCAAGAATTTCTGTGGCCTTTTGTGTAGTAGGAAATCAAGGTCACCAAATGCTTGCATCTTGCAGAGCTTGCCCTGAAATAATTTAAGGTTCAGGGGTGCAATAGCTTCTGATAATGTTCTTCTAAGTAAGTGCCTTTGTTTTTTTTTTTGTTTGTTTTTTTTTTTTTCAGTTAAAAAGAGGAAAGTGGGGCATTGTGATATGAAATTTGCAGCAGGAGGTTTGTTTTTAGAGACACCTAAAAGCAGTGGTTCCCACTACAGGGTGAACACCCATCTACGTTAAGGGCCTTTCAAATGATGCACAATTGCAGACATTCTGATTTAATTGGTCAGGAATGAGGTGGGGCCATCCTTAATAATGAGCACAGCTTTGTGAATCTTCTTGGCCTCTCTTGACCTCCTCATCCTTCTGCATGCTCTGCACGGCTGTCTGACCATGACCTTGTCTTTGCTAGATCCTTGCTGACCCTCCCCATCTCCCATCCCTTCAACCTCATACTTCCACGAGCTAGCTAGAGCTGAAGGTAAAACTGGAAGGCGCATAGTCCTCCTGGCCCACATTTTGATGGAATGTCATGTCTCCAGGCATTAGACTTCTCTTCGGAGAGCCACAGCGGTCTGAGTGGTGCAGGGAGGCAACTCACCTCGAGAACTAACTTGACTGAGAAAGAGAAGACAGGGAGAAACTGGCTGGAGGATTTCCTCCCACTTTTTTTCTTTTCTGTGGACCACTCCAGGATGTGGCTCCTCCTTAGACAGCTACAGAAACCCTGTCAATCAATTACATGATCTCTTCCATGTTTGTGTGATATTTTGGCCAGTGTCCTAGTTAGGGTTACTATTGCTGTGATGAAACACCATGACCAAAAGCAAGTTAAGGAGGAAAGGGTTTATTTGGCTTATAATTTTACATCATAGTCTATCACTGAAGGAAGTCACTTCAGGAACCAGGAGACAGGAGATGATGCAGAGGCCAGAAAGGGTGCTGTCTATTGGTTTGCTCTCCATATCTTGCTCAGCCTGCTTTTTTATAGAACCAGTACCACCAGCCCAGGGGTGACCTCAGGCACAGAGGGCTGGGCCCTCCCCCATGAATCACTAATTAAGAAAATACCCTACAACAGTGGTTCTCAACCTTCCTAACACTGTGACCCTTTAATACAGTTGATCCTCATGTTTTGGTGACCCCCAATCATAAAAATATTTCATTGCTACTTTATAACTGTAGTTTTGCTGCTGTTATGGACCATGATATAAGTATCTGATATGCAGGATATCTGATATGTGACTCCTGTGAAATGGTCATCTGACCCCCAAAAGGAGTTGCCACCCACAGGTGGAGAGCCACTTCCGTACAGGCTTATCTGCAGCCTGATCTTACAGAGGGGGCCGTTTTCTCATTTGAAGTCCCCATCTCTCAAATGACTCTAGCCTGCATCAAGCTGACATAAAACTAGTGAACACAGCCATGGAGGTCTATTACATCTTCCTGTCACATCTTTCCTTGCCCACTTTCTTTATTTCCTTATCTTTGTTATCCTGGGCTTGGGCCTCCCAAATGAAGTTCCAGCTTTTTAATTCTTGCCTCAGGCTCTGCTTCTCACAGAAGCTGAGTTACGCTAAGTGTGTTTTTTAAATCTCCCCAGTGATTTTTGTGATAAAGGTAGAATTGAGAAGCACTGCTTCTCCAAAGGCCCCAACTCCCATCTCTTCTAGAATATCAGAGAGGAGGAGAATCTTCCTATTGTCATTTCCTTTCATTTATTTTTCAAAAGGAACATAGGAAGAAATTTGAAATTCTCTTCCTAGTCTCTATGCACTCGTGTATCGGCACGAAGTACTAAACACTGTGATATGCTTGCTGCCCAGCAGAAATACATTCCATACAGACAGAGCCCTGTGGTTTATTTATCTAGTTAATTTATTTTTTATGACTTTGTAACAGTGTCTTCCAAACATTGTCACAACACAAAGGACTCCTCCATTTGTTTGTATTTTCACTTAATATTTCATAAGGTTAGGGGTGCTCAAAGTATTTCCTGTCACCCTAATAGGGATTTAGATTGCTTGTAACGTCCTGACGTTAAACACACTGCCAAACGGAGCATCTTTGAGTGCGTAGCTCAGAGTATGGAAGTCTTGAGGACAGAGAGCTAGAACGAGAGCTGTTGGGACTGAGGGAAATAACCACGTTGGGTTTTGACAGACACTCTTCAAATGCCTGAAGAGCTCCGCCCCGCTCTACATTCCTGGCAAGGGTGTGTGGGAATCGCTGCCTTTTCACTCAGTTGCCGTCACTGGTGGCGTCAGTTTTTGACGGTTGTCAGAGTGGGCAAATGAAATTATCCCGCAGCCATTTGAATTTATTAAACAACATTGCTTTCGATTTTTATTTTAGTCTCCTTTGGTCCTGTATCTCTAATGTGAAGAACAATTTTAATAAACTATTAGAGTCTGAGTAGAGTGTAGTGGCTAGGAAATTGGCCTCTTCTTTATGTCTGGTAGTCTTCTAAGCAAGCTCAAATTGTTGCAAGGTAATTTCTTCAGAGAACTCAAGGTTTTCCTCCCTCAAATCCTTCCCCCCTCCCCTCCCCACTTGATCCTTCCATTCTAGCCCCACCTCATCCGTCCATAACTATCTATTCTATGCCCTTTTCCTAGGGAGGTCCATCCTTTCCCCTACCCCAGCCCCTTTAGTCTATATCTAACCTCTGTGAGTCTACAGATTGTGGCTTGGTTATCATGGACTTATTGACTAATATCTACATATGTGCAAATGTATCCCATATCCGTCTTTCTGGATATGGGATACTTCACTCAGGATGATTTTTTTTCTAGTTCTAGCCATTTTCCTGCAAATTTCATTCTTTAGCACAGTTTTTTAAGTTGATTCTTTGGGAATTTCACATCTTGGACCCCAATCCCACTCATTTCCCAGTCCTTCCATGGCTGCCCTCCTCCCCACCAAAAGGAAATTTAAAAAACCTTAAAATTCAAGAAAGCTGCCTTGTCTTCAGTCCTTCGTAGTGGCACTGGGAGCTGCAGTGTGTCACTCAGTATATCCTTTTGCCCAAACAGCTTTGTGTGGTGGTATTGTGTCCCCCCCAATATATTGTGCACCCTAATAAACTTATCTGGGGTCAGAGAACAGAACAGCCACTAGACAGACATAGAGGCCAGAAAATGGTGGCACACATACTTTAATCTCAGGAAGTGATGGCAGGAAGCAGAAAGGTATATAAGGCGTGAGGACCAGGATCTAGGCTTGTTAAGCTTTTACGCTTTTAGCAGCAGTTCAGCTGAGATCCATTCGGATGAGGACTCAGAGGCTTCCAGTCTGAGGAAACAAGATCAGTTGAGGAATTGGTGAGGTGAGGTTGGCTGTGGCTTGTTCAGTTTTTCTGATCTTCCAGCGTTCACCCCAATACCTGGCTCTGGGTTTGTTTTTATTAGTAAGATCTTTTAAGATTCCTGCTCCAGCTTTGCTTGCAAATGTTCGTTGCAATGGGTCATTGGTCTGGTTCAAGGCCTCTGGCTTCTGATGGACCCTCACCAAGATTCCTCTTGGATATCCCCCTATTGCCTGAGTCATGGAGATCCTGCAGTTATGGTTCTGCCAGCTCTCCTGCCACTGCAGGCACCGCCTTGGACCAGCTACCCTTCAGCCACACCACCGGGGCCAGCTCTCCAGCGTCCACATCATACGGGCACCACTGCTTGTAGGGGGCAGGGGCCGGTTCTCCTGTGCCCATGCCACTGATAATGAGGTGGGGCCAGCTCAGCGCTGCCCTTGGACAGCAACATGGCTTCAGGCAGCAGCCCAGACCACAGGCATCCTCATGGCCTTTGGTGGTAATATGGGCCACTGATATCAACCCAGACTCCAGCTACTGTAGGACTATGGAACAAGACATGGCCCTTGGCTGCAGCGCTGGCCCAGACATCACCGTGGCCTCAGGTGGCAGCTCAAGCCATTCAGATCAATATGGCCCCAGTGGCAGCATGGCTCTTGGACATCAACATGGCCTCTGGCAGTGGCCCAGACCATGGCAATCTGCATGGTCCTTGGTGGTAACATGGGCCACAGACATCAACACAGACCCCAGCTGCAGTAGGGCCACAGACCCACACATGGCCCTCTGTGGCAGCTCAGGAGTGGAAGGGTGGGTGGGGTGTATATCACGTGGCCTTTGGTGGCTGCTCAGGCTACTCACGTCAGCCCCTGTTCCTCACCACGCCGTGTCTCTAGTTCTGCCTCTCTTCATAGCACCTGAACCACTCCATTTTTCTTACGATCCCATGTCTCCACCACAAACTCGCTCATTATAGTGGCACCCACCTGTCCCTACCCAGTGGCAGGCTGGGGCCTTGGCTGTCTTTCTGCCAGGGATCTGAAAATTTCATTTTTTAAAAAATGGCTGAGTAATACTCTATTGCGTAAATGTACCAAGGGACATCTGGTTGTTTCCAATTTCTGACTATTATGAATAGAGCAGCAATGAACATGGTTGAGCGAGTGTCTGTGGTAGGATGAAGTGTCCTTTGGGTATATGACTGTGTTGGATAGTCTTATGTCAACTTGACACAAGCTAAAGACATTTGAGAGAACAGAATCTCAATTAAGAAGATGCATCCATAAGATCAGGCTGTAGGCAAGCCTCTGCAGCATTTTCTTAATTAGTGATTGATGGGAGAGGGCCCAACCCATTGTGGGTGGTGCCATCCCTGGGCTAGTTGTCCTGGGTTCTATAAAGAAGCAGGCTAAGTAAGCCATGGGGAGCAAGAAAGTAAGAAGCACCCCTCCATGGTCTCTGCATCAGCTCCTGCCTCCAGGTTCCTGCCCTGTTTGTGTTCCTGTCTGACTTCCTTTGATGACGAACAGTGATGTGGAAGTGCAAGTCAATTAAACCCTTTTTTCCCCAAGTTGCTTTGATCATGGTGTTTTATTACAGCAATAGAAACACTGAACAAGACAATGTCTAAGAATAGTGTAGCTGGATCTTGAGGGAGACACATTCCCATCTTCCTAGGAACCCCCATGATGATCTCCATAGAGGCTGTACAAGTTTTTACTCCCATCAGCAATGGATGAGTGTTCCCCTTACTCCACATTCTCACCAACATGAGATGTCACTTGAACATATGGACTCTTAAAGCCAGTAGAAAGTCTTTATAGCTGGCCACCGGCTACATGGGGAACTCACCCAAATCATGCAGCCCCAAGCTTTACTGTTCTTGGCTTTTTAAGCACAAAAAAATTATCCCTGACACACAGGCTTGACACACTTCAGTTAACAAGAACAGTTGGCAAGAAGCAGAATTACAGAAGCTAAAAAAGCGAAATTAGTGCATTTGTAGACCTTCCCAGCCACATCCCGGGACCGTTGACTTAGCCTTTGTCCTTATTTTAGCAGGTAGGCTAGGTCTTTGTTCCTGTTTCGACAGGCATGGCTGCCTTCATGCTGGATTTCAAGGCCCCAAAGGACTTCTATCATGATGTCAGTTGTGCTAAGGTCTGGGGTCCTGTTATAAAATGACTTCACACTCTAATACAAGGAAGGCTAGGACACCCCAACCTCTCTGTGAGAGGAGCCAGACCTGAGCACCAAACAAGATGACTTTCTGGTATTCAGGCAGTTGGTAGAATCCTTCACACCTGCCTGGCCTGCTCTCCAGTTCCTCTATGGATGCTAGTCCCACCTAGTTCCTTTGAACAGAAGCAGAGCATGCTGAGAACTCTCCCCAAACACAGACACACACGTTCTGCCAGGGAGTTTGCATCCAGAGGAGCTGGGCCAAGATTTCCATGGGAAACAGCCTTAGGCAGGCTGAAGTAGGCTTGCCAACATGAAGCAGCTCTGTTTCTCTGTATAATAGAAGCAGGGTTGGTGCGTGGATAGGAACGTGTGGTACACATGTGTCTCCTAATCAGAAGCGACTGAGATCCCGAAGTCTGCTCCATATCTCCGCTTCTTTCATGTACAGTATTTTTGTACACCGCCTTTAAGGAATTAATTCTCACAGTCGCTGTCTTGGGGACACAGTTGCCCATAGAAGAGATAGAGTTTTTGCTCCTGGTCTCTCAAATCATGGATAAAATGGGCATGTGAAGCCTAGTTAGAATGCATAATATGATTGATGAGAAGGCCAGCTTCGCCTGAGATGACTCAGACACTTCAGAAAGCAGTGCGTTTGGTATGAGCACACATTCACCACAGAAGGGAGTCATAGAAGTGCTTAATTGAGACACCGTACTAAGAGGCAAGTGCTCAGCATTTAGGAGCCTAGAAAGCTGGCTTCCTTCCATTATTTCCACTTAATTTTCTCTCCTTGCTTATCCCCAGGTCTGTCCTTCACAGTCACCAGGGGGAAAATCAGCTCTCACCTTGTCTGTCTCATCCTTTCAACTTTGCGGTCTTAGGGACACAGCAAGTCCGGTGCAGTGAGAATGATTTTTAACAAAGCCTGCTTCTCTCCCCTCTCTCAGATTCTCCCTTAGTATCCGGCACCAGTGTAATTCGCTGGATTAGCGGAAGCCCAGTGTCCTGGGCTGTCCTGGGTGGCGGTGAACAGTAACCAAAACACAATCTCTGCAAACACCCTGAAGAGGAAAGGAAGCACAACAGCCAATTGTGGTCTGTGTGATGAATGGAGACTGCATGCAGGTGGACCAGGAATGTGTAGGTGGGCTATTCATTTTCTACATGTTGAGTTCAAGCAGATTATGGATCATCTAGAAAAATGAGATAATAAGTCATTGGGTAAATAGTCTGGGAATTAGAACCAGAGACTGAAACGATGAAGGGAATTTGAGATTCAGCATATGGGTTTGCTTGAAGTTTTGGAGTGAGATCTTGTAGAGGGGGAGGGCGAAATGAGGAATGGCTGCGTGGCAACCTGTCAAAAAGTGAACTGAATGAACACCAGTGAGCTGGGCGTGTAGGTCAGCGGCACCATACTTGGCTAGCATGCAGGAGAGCTTAGATTCAGTCTCCAGGATCAGAAAACAGGAAAAGCAAAGGAAAATACAGGAAGGAGAAGAAAGAAGAAGGGGAGAAGCAGGACTTGAAAGGAGGAAGGAGGGAGAGAGGGCACAGGAAGGAGCAGAGCCTTATTAAAATCCTATCATCAGGGGTCTCCATGTTCACGTAGAGTTAGAGTTATCAGCCTGTCCTCCACATGAAATGATAGCGTTAACAATAACACAACTCTAACTGAAAACAAAAGGAAAAGAAGCATTTTCAGGACTGGGAACCCCGTGACAAGAGACAGCGATCCACGTGTGATAAACAAGTGTGGAAGGCAGCTATGCTCACCACTATACCTCCAATGCCAGGGGTGGGTGGGGATGGGAACAGGAGGGATCAGGTAAGGGTGGGGTGGAGGAGGAGAGTACTGGGAGAGATGACTGGAATTGGGAGGCATTTTAGGAGTCGAGCTAGAAACCTAGTGGAATGGAAACTCCCTGAACTCTATGATGCACTAGCCTCGTAGCAAAACAAAGACTTGCAGTGGGGGATACAGAGCCTGAACCAAGCAAGGCTTCCAGTGGAGGGAATTGGGACACCAACCCAGCCACAAAACCTTCAACCTACAAGATATGCTGGAGTAAAGATGACTCAGAACTTGTGGAAGTGGCCAACCAATGACTGGTCCAATTTGAGAGGTCCAATTTGCCATGAGAGGGAGCCCCAAGTCTGACACTGCCTGGAGGGCCAGGAACCAGAGATTGGATAACCCATAGACCTAGGATAAAACCAAACACAACTGGAAAAAAAGTCACTGAAGTGATTCCTAATGATATTCTGCTATACTAGTAGACTACAGCCTAGCATAATCATCATTAGGGAGCCTTCATCCAACAACTGGCAGGAGCAGATGCAGAGACTCACAGCCGAATTTTAGGCAGAGCTTGGGGGATCCTGCAGAAGGTTGGGAAGTAAGGATTGTATGAACCAGAGGGGTGGAAGACACTGTGGCTAGAGTTTTCCCGCCAGTCCCGCAGCCGCTCAGACCCAACCAAGTAAACACGCAGAGACTCATATTGCTTACAAACTGTATGGCCGTGGCAGGCTTCTTGCTAACTGTTCTTATATCTTAAATTAACCCATTTCTATTAATCTATAAGTTGCCATGTGGCTCGTGGCTTACCGGTATCTTAACATGTTGCTTCTCATCACAGCAGCTGGCAGCGTCTCTCTCCTCAGCCTTCCACTTCCCAGAATTCTCTTCTCTGCTTGTCCTGCCTATACTTCCTGCCTGACTACTGGCCAATCAGCATTTTATTTATACAGAGCGATATCCACAGCAAGACACCACAACAAAAAGGCCCACAGAGTCAACTAAACAGGACTCCTAGGGGCACACAGAGACTGAACTGACAATCAGGGAGACTGTATAGGTCTGACCCAGGCCCTCTGCATACATGTTATGGTTGTGTGTGTCACTTGATGTTCTTGTGAGACTCCTCACAGTGGAAGCAGGGGCTGTGTCTGACTCTCATGCCTGCTTTGGGGACATTTTCCTCCTACGGGGTTACCTCATCCACTCTTAGTATGAGGGTTTGTACCTGGTCCTATTGCAGCTTGTTATGCCATGTTTGGTTGATATCCCTGGGAGGCCTGCTTTTTTCTGAAGGGAAATGGAGGAGGAGTGGATCTGGGAGACCGGGGAGGTGGGCAGAGACTGGGAGGAGAGGAGGGAGGGGAAACTGTGGTCAGGATGTGATATATGAGAGGAGAATAAATAAACAAGGAAAAAAGGAGAAACAAATACAATTAGTTCCTAAACTGCTTTAGGCCCTTGCCTTGAGAAGGTTGTTAGACTTCAGCCCTGAGGAGAAAACCCTCGTGGTGAGGGGTAGGACACTCTGAGGACAGTAGCTGGGACTCCCAGAGGACCGGAGAACCAGAGCAGCAGGAGAGACAACAGGGAGCTGAGGAGGCTTCAGAGTCTCCGGAAGAGGGTCCACACACTCAGGTGACGAAAACACCCAAACCAAGGAGTCATCCAAAATTAATGAAGGAAACACTCCCTGGGGGTAGAATTACAGAGCCAGGACTGTCAGGACGACCAGCCAGAGTAAAAAACGTCCTAACCGTTTAGATATCAGGCAGAATACTCCACACAGGGGTTGACCTCATATGGCAAATTAACCTGAGAACGAACTCTGATCTGGTTTTACCGGAATAATGAGCATGTAAAATCAGTAGCATTTTTATATACCAATAATGAGATTGCTGTGAAAGAAATCATGAAAGCAATCCCACTCACAACACCTACAACAGTTCTAAGAATAAATTCAATGAAGAAAGTTAAATACCTTTACATTAAAAGTTGCAAAACATTAACGAAAAAATTGAAAAATTTCCATAACTAAGTTTTTGCATAAGAGAAAAGAAATTGTGTAGCTACCTAAGGACTTGAATATTCGTAACAGCTTCATTTATAGTATCTCCAAACCAGAAATAACTGAGTCCAGCAGTAAGTGGGTAAACTAATCTGTTATATGCTTACAATGGAACACTACTTACTAATTAATGGGAACAATCTGTTGATACAGGAAATGATGTCCATGGGTTTCAGAATAATAATATTGAGTGAAAAAAGCCACCCGACTCTCACCCAAGTATACTGTCTGGGACCTTGGGTTTCATTTCTGGGTCTGCAAAAGAGAAAACACACAAGGCAGAATGAAGATGAGGTGTTTCATGAGATGAGGAAGATTAGAAGACAAATAATAGTAGAGTATGGAAAAATATCTTGGCTTTATAGATGAGCTTTACTACACTAATTATGGAGACAGTTTTGTAATTATATATACACACATGCAATTGTAAGTTTGCATGTATGAACATCACTGATAATATAATTTACACCAAAACCTAAACATCCTATAACCACACTTCTGGGTTTCCGTTGTTGACGCTAACACCAGACGTGGGCTGTTGAATGAAGAGATCTTTATGATGCATTGTAATTCCACATGCCCCAATATTCACTTTAGATAAATATACAGAAATTATCTGTATTTCCCCACAGATCTGCCATATGGGGCAAATTTCCTTTTTGTGTGTATTAAACACAGCTTGAGGTGGCATAAAATAATGACTAAAGATCTGGAAAGAGATTATTGTATTTGCTATTAATAACCTATGTGACTTGAGGCAGGTCACTTCCCCTGAGGCAGGCAAGCATAGAGAGTAGCCTGGGACTCTACTTGCTTTGGGTTATACAGATATATCATTCCTCTTCTCTAATATAATTGGCAGTCTACCTCCTTTACCGGCTCATATTATACACACATACCTCTCTCCCAACAATGCACCTATCAATCTTGGACCCCAGCGGGCATCTGGCACAACCCTCTCTGAACAATGGGATAAAGAACCTCTCTCCTCCTTTACTACCATCAAACATGGAAAAGGTACATGTGAGCATATTCCCCAATACATCCTGGTAGAGGGTAGGGGGAGCTGATGCAGCCTGAATCCACCATAAGGCAAAACTTGTAGGGAGGTCCCCCTATTTACTGTCTGATGCCTATGCATAATTGGGTTGCATTATGGGAAGGGATGATGTGCACAGTAAAAAATACTTACATGACCTCATCTGTCACTCAAGACAGAGTAGCACTCCCATCACACCCCTTAGCAACCAAACTCTTCTCTTGGATCTCATAAAAAGAAGTCCCAATAACTGGCGCCCTGAGTATCTTCATTCCGGGGCCCACTGCTCTCTCGTGGCGCATTTGGTCGCTTTGCTTTGAACAACATTTCCTTTCCATTTTTGCAATCTGTGTGAGGCCCTTTCAGTTCTTTGAATAAGAGGCCAAGAACCTAAAAGCACCCAACCCAGACCGTAACCCCTTGATAACACCCCCTCAGATAGAAAGAGTTGAACAGGATGGTTACTAAAGCGCCCTTGAGTTGGAAGACAAGCTCTTAACTCTCCCTGAATCACACAGGGCGGGTCTTTAACACTGTTTCTGGCAAGCAGAATGGTCATTCCACCAGTGACCCTTTACTATTGTGGTCCCACCTGTAGGTGCGTTTACTGCTTCCAATAGCCACTGCCTGCAGTATTACAGTGTACTTGAGCATGCTAACGGTCCTGGGTGACCTGTGGAGAAACAATGGATTTAATTTTGTTAGCTTGGCCCTCCCAAGTTTTGACCACAGTATCCTATAGTTTCACAAAACACCTAATATATATCTCATAATTTGGAATATATTGATAATATATTGTTTTCTAGAAGCCAATAATGGGAATGGGAAAAAGATATGTTTGGAGGGCTGCTAGAGGGACCAAGAAATAGCCAAGTTGCCAGGGTTATGGGAAGGGACAGCCAGAGGGTGATGGAACAGGAGTAGGCTGCAGGAGGCAGCCAGGAGGAAGGCTAGTGGCTTCCTTTGGGAAGAACCATCTTAGATCTGAAGCGTGGCTTTCATTCTCAGCTTCCTGCAGCTCCTCACAGCCACTGGAAGGAAGGCAGGTTGTACATCCATCAGCCCGAGTGTTCCACTTGGCTTTGAATCTCTCTAATTGGATTATTAGCAGATGGGAGTTTTTCTAGTGCCTTGGCTCTGTGTCTCCCATTGTGTACAGAATGATGCTTGGTGGGAGGGAGTCCAGTTGCCTTTTTTTTTTCTCCTGTGGCTGCTGCTCCCATTCTCAAGTCTTTTATGAGCTTTAAGACATTTAGGAACTAGTACTTCAGATACCAGAGATTGCTCTGTTCATACATCCCACTAATGTTGACGTTTTTATCAATGAAACTAGCTCTGTTGATCGCTTCTGACACAGATCAACCAATGTTTGAAAAGATAACACATTGCTTTAAAATTTGAGGGAAAACTGGTTTCTACTGCCTGGGATGACCACTAACATTTTGATCATATGCCCTACACTTTGGCTTGTTACTTTATGTAACAATGCATTCACATTTGTGCCAGTGAACTCAGGATGTATGGAGGATAGGATAATGGCCTCTCAGAAATGTCTGCTTTCTAATTTTCAGAACCTGAAATGTTCTTCCTTACATAGCAAAGGGAACAGAATTAAAGTTGCTAATCAACTAACTTGAAATCAGGGAGATTATTCTGGGCTATCCGGATGGACCCAGTGTAACCTCGAGTGTCCTTAAATGCAGAAGATGAAGACAAAGGTTAGGTCAGTGTGGTATAATGTGAAAAAGTCAGTTGTCCATTGCTGGCTTTCAAGATGGACAGGGACCATTAGCCCAGGAGTTCAAGCAGCCTCTAAAAGCTGGAGAAACCTTATAAAGCAAATACATAGAAATGCTGTTATTATTAAGAATGCCCCTAGTCTTTTACTCTCTTTCCTTGATTCCATTTCTCATCCTATGTAAGCAGTTTTAGGGATCCATTATATATTCCTTCATGCCTTTTCAGCTATACACAATGATGTATAGGTATATGCACACACATACACACACACACACACACACACACACACACACACAAGACGGATGATTTTGAAAATACTATATGGAAACAGAAGCACAGCTCTCATTTTTGTTACAGTTAAATTTTTTAGATAGCTTTCCCAACCGAGTAAGCCTGCAGGTGGCATAATTGGGGTGGGAGTCTGCCAGCCTTATAATGAGTCCTTCCACTGTGGAAATGGAGCATGGCAGAACGCTGACACCATTCGGGGCAGGAAAGAGCAACACACAAGGTCAGACGGTTGGTGACAGTATCTGAGAATTTGGCTGTCTGGACACGAGGGGCACTCAGGGACTTCCCAGCTGCCCTGGTAAAGCACCCCTTTGTGTTTTCACCATTTTCATTTGTATTTGTTGGCACCTGAGGCATTGTCCCACCTGAGACGTAAGTTCTAAATCGGCGTTCCTACTACTGTACGGTCCCAAGATTTGCCACACTAGGTGGTTTAACAGTTTCCACTTCTGCTCCGTTTCTAACTCTTTCCATTGCTTTAGTCAAAGGATGGAAAGCAAATTCAAGGAAGAGAAAAAAAAATCATTAGCTTGTGGAATGAGAGGGTTGGAATCAGAAAACCGCAGAAGTCACCCTTTTAGGTTATCGTCCCTTTTATGTGACCAGCTTCCCTCGATGGGCTACAGCTGTGACTGGAGGCATGTCTACTCCTGCGGCAGTCATGAGGAGCCCTGGTCACCTCCACGCCTGGCTTCATAAAGCCAGCAAAGGATTCTGACTGCCTGGCCAGGATCAGGTGGTTACTTTTGGATTAACCTCTGTGGCTCTTGATGACAGACCTGGCTTAGGTCTACTCACCTACTGCCGTGGCTGTGTGTGGACTCAAACTGGATCTTAGCTAAAGGAGACAACACACACGTTTCCACAGAAGAGTGTCATGATATCACGGGGAGCTGACAATTAAAAGATAAAATCAAAGAATGGGTAAATCAGAGAACGCTAAGATTAGTGAATCCTATCCCTTTGATATTCTGGAGTTTCTTGCTAAATATGAACGAAACTCAGGGTAAAATCAGGTACAGTCAGTTCACAGCTTCATCCATGCATTCAACACACTTGGATTGAAGACATTAAAAACAAATTGTCCTTTCTACTGAATGTGAGCACATTTTCCTCCTCCTCATTATTCCCTAAACATGGTAATACAGCGACTAGCTGTACAGCATCTACACTGTATTAAGTATCATCAGTTGTCTAAAGACCATCTCAAGTGTACAGGAGGCTTCACGTGGGTTCTGTACAAATACTGTGGCACTTCAGATAAGGGACTTGAGAATCTGTGGATTTGGTCATGTGTGGGAGTAGGTTCTGAAACCAGTTCCCTGGGGGAAATGAACCAACTGTGTTTCTAAGTTGCAGACAGGGAACTTAAAATACATGGTTGGTCTCATACACTTAATTCCTGGAAAGGTAAATTAGGCCACAGAATAGTACTGAAGACCCTTTTGCACCATGAAACGCTCCCCAGCGGAGCTGGCGGTTTTCACCAGCCACACCCACCTCTCCACAGAACCGGCTCCCAGACACCCATGTTTGCAGAGCTTGCCTGCCATGGTGGCTCTGGCTGTTGTGGTTTCTGTCCCCCCTACTGGACAAATTCCTGTACCCCCTCTGGCAGTGGGATTGGATGGCATTTTGAGGCAAGCTGTCTCTTGGAAACTGAAGCCCGTGTGAGAGGCTGGGCTGGGCTGGTGGGACAACTGGTATTCGGATGAGTGGGAGGAGGGGGAGAAACAGCTTACCAGCTGCTGAGGAAAGTGTTTGTAATGAGAGAGAGGGATGGGGGAGGAGGGGAAGGGAGGGGGCAGCATGTGTGTGTACAGGTGCTCTTGCCTTCTGTGAACGCACGTGTGGAGGCCAGAGGTCAATGTCAGTGTCTTCTATTGATTCCCATCTTGTTTATTGCTTTTTGAGATGAGGTCTTCACTGAACCCCGAGCTTGTGGTTTGGTTAGATCGGTGGCCAGCAAGGCCCAGGGTTCTGCCTGTATCCCCTATTCCCACTCCTATAGCACAGGAGTTATAGCAGACACCCGCCACCGTGCCCAGCTTTTACATGAATGCCGGGGACCTAAACGGAGGTTCTCATACCTGCTCTTACACCAAGTATTTTACCCTCTGGGATAGCTCCTCACCCTCTAGAGCCTTGAGACCGAGGTCCCCTTTGTGCATTGGAGGACTAGTAAAGAAGTGGGTCTCAGAAACCAAAGTAGTAACTGATTTGGACATACAAAACCTAAGGACCAGAGCCAGAACACATCATCTTCCTTCGGGTGACAGAAGCACAGCGCGTTAAAGAGGACTCCTTACAGAGCTCCAGGGAGGGTGGAAGGGGCATCTCCAGCTGTGAGGCTTGGAGGGGTGTGCTCAGCACTCTGAACCCTGTTTCCTTATTTATAGGGAGCGGAGAACACCGCTCTTAGCTGAGAGTGGACATGATGCGGAAAGGGGATAACGTCATTAGCGGGAGTGGTAAAAATTGGTTTCTTTACAGAATCCTCTTTCTTTTTTATTCAAAACAGAGCAGACGATGATGGAAGAGGCTGGTTCCTTGCCGGAGAATATATTCTCCAATGAAAAATAAATCATCGCTTCACTCGCTCTCACGCACCATCAGCATCCCACTCTCTCCGTGAGTACGGAGAGTCAGCAGCTGACAGTGCAGCATCTTCTGCCCCGAACAGCCCCTCTTCCCTCCAGAAGGACAGCTAACATATGTACAGCGGCAGGGGGTACAGGCCAGTGATGAGTACTGGACAGGGAGGCAGTTCACTCCAGCCCCAGCCCGTCCCTGCCGTCAGCCACGGCATGTGTGACCTTGTCCATTACTGACGTCGTTAGATCCCACTCACTCAGAGTAAAAGGCAGCAACGATGTGTTGTTCTCATATGGTTATTGTGAAAGTCACTTAAATATGAGGCTAAACATCAAATAAAATGAGGAATGTCTTTGATTAGTGTCAGATGACCTCTCTCTGTCTTCTTGGAACTCCAGACAATCCTCTTTGCTGCTAGTGTCTCACAGTCAAACCTGGTGCCTAGTGGATGACCATTTGGAAACCTATCATGGCTTAGGCCACTGACACATGGCAGCCCCTGTCTATTACTCCATCGTTAGGTACACAGAGGGAGTTTGAGCTGTTGGTGTAATATGGAAGCGGCTTGGACTGCTACAGCCTGGGAGCGGAGTTCACAGCCACCAGCAAGAGGACGTGGGTAAGTGAAAAACACAGAACCCCATAACAAGTGCTTGCTACCTTCCAGGCATTGTGAGGAGCTGAACTTGGCATCCGGAGTGTGCAGCTCCAATCTTAGATCTAGGGCCTAAACAAGTTACATCTCTTATCTTGTCTTCCATCTCCCGTGGTATCAGCCATGCGCCTTTGGTTGCCACGTGGTGTGGAGAGCTAAGAGGAGAGGGACCATGCACTTAGCGTGATGGTAAGGTGCTGTGAGCTGGCAGTGATAGATAATGATCAATGATTCTGCAAGCTTTCTGGTCTCCGCGGTCCGTGCAGATTTCAGACTTAAGGAAAGCATCAGACTTGCTTGTTCCATAAGCCTAGCAAAGATCACCCTGATCTTCCAAAAGTCAGGCATTGTACCTGGAGCCGCTTGATCCTCCTATTTGCTTAGATCCTCCTTCATCATCCCCTTTTCCTCCTCTTCATCTTACTTACTAAAATTGTATTTTAAAATTAGAGGGCTGGGGATATGACTCAGGGGATAACAATGTTTGCCTTAAAAGCACGAGGACCATTGTTTGGATCTCTGGAATCCATACAAAAGCCTGGCAGGTGTGGCACCATCTCTAATCCCAGCACTCAGGAGGCAGAGATGGGGGATTCCCCCGGGCAAGTAGGCTAGCTAGACTGGCAGGAATTGGTAAGTTCCGGGTTCAGGAAGAGATACTACCTCAGCAGACCACGTGGATAGGTATCATGGAAGAAACCCAACATCAGCTCCAGACCTCCACGTGAACATGCACGTTCATACCATACACACCTATAAACACAAGACAACTAAGCAACAAAAAAATGGAGGTTTTCATGGGCACCCAGAGACATAATAGACTTCACCCTCTCCCTTCTTAACCACTGTGTAGAACTAACTCAATTCTCTTCTTAGCCTTAAAAACAAAACAAAGAAAGCCTGAGTATTATTCAGCCGCTGGGTTAAATAAACAATGGGCTCCAACAGGAACAGGGCCCCCCCTTTTCTCCCCCAGTCTTCCTCTTAGGACAAGGCTTGAAGGGTTTCTTTCTGGGAAAGGATTTGTTGCTGCCACAGAGAATAATAAGGGCCCCAAAGAGATGATTAATTAGGTCCTGTGTCCTGACCAGCATTCAATAACAAACATTCATGAAAAAGACTCAAATATATTTACATGAAAAAAAGTTGAATGCAAAAGAGTTTTTGCAACATAAGCGATGCTGTGTGTGTGTGTGTGTGTGTGTGTGTGTGTGTGTGTGTGTGTTTCCATCAAGATAAAGAAAGCTAATCTGAGGGCTAACTGGTTGTGTGCAGAAATTCCAGGGGGTGTGATGCTGGAGCCAGCTCATGGGAACCCTTTGCTCTAGTTCTGACCGGCTGAGTGAACTTGGGTGAGTAAATGACTCTCCTCTTTGCTCTGTTTTCTCATCTGGAAAATGTAGAGGAGGAACAGTCTCCACCCAGCACTGGAGTGAGAACTAAAGGGACCCTTAGGACAGACCTCTTAGAACACAGCCAATTGCGTGGTGATAGCCTGAGGCCACTTCCGTATTTGAGTGTCCTAATCCCTCACCGTAGTGGGAGACAATACTGAAAAATTCTTTTCAACCATGTTTTCTTTTCATCCCGGACACACTGCCAGACTTGAACATCCAGCCCTCCTTATAATATAACCCAAACATAAGACTGAGTTCAGCCAATAAAATATGAACAGAAGTAACGTGATGCCTATGGGTCAAGGCTGGTGACCGGTGCTATTTGTCCATGCCCCTTACAGTGCCCCAAACCTTAGTCCACTGTCTGGAAGAGAGCCTGGGGCTCTGAATGGCTGCTACCACTAATCTTCTCTTTGGGGCCTTTGTTATTTTCAGTGGTAACAGCATACAGAATCTTTACAGAAAGAAACCTTTCAAGCCTCGCCTTCACTGTCCTCTGCTTCCAAATGGAGGTTGTTACAGTAGCTGATGATGTACCCTTATGGGTGCAGCATGGGTCTTCCTTACAAATATGCTTGAAATGACTTTGCTCTTCCTTCTTGCTTCCTAAGAGTTGGGCACAACAATGAGAGAATAGACGGACCCATCTAATGAGCACTGGCTGTGATTCAAGCCGGCTCTTCCTAGGCAACCCGACACATTAGCAAACACATGGGACTTGGCGTCAGATGACTTGAGTTTGAATCTTGGCTCTGCCATTCTCCAATTGTGTAACCCTGGACTAGTTCCTTGAGTCGTCAATATCATTTGTCATCTGAAAAGTTAGGCTAATGAAAATTTGGTGGCTTGAACAAGACTGGGCCCCATAGGCTCCTGCTTGCATGCTTGGTCACCAGTTAATGGAGTTGTTTGAAAGGATTAGGAGGGGTGGCCTCGTCGGATGAGGTGTGTCACTGGACATGGGCTGTGAGGTCTCAAAACACTTACGCCATTCCCTGTGTTTCTCTGCCTACAACTTGAGAGTCAAGATGTGAGCCCTCAGCTGTTTCTGCTGCCACGCCTTTGCGCCTTAGACTCTAACCCTCTGAAACCATAAACCCCAAATAAACTCTTTAAAAAGTTGTCTTGGTCATAGAATTTCATCCTGGGAGTAGAAAAATAACAGGCATATGCTCTTGCCTAGAAATCATACTCTTAGAATTTTTCCTATTTAAAAAATACTTCCACACACATCCCACCTATGTATATATACATATATATATTATATTTATATATATATATAAAGACACTTACTGAAGGGATGTGTGTAATTGTCTAAAGATGATTAATGATGAGAAAGCTAAGCAATTCATGACGTAGCTACACTTTAGAATATATCAAACTACTTTTAATGGGATTAAAAGCATCATATACGCCAATATGACTGTCCACATTATATTGTTAAAAACAGTAGCAAAATGCATGGCAAAATAGAGTAATTTTCTTTGGATTATTTAAGCAGCCGTGTACCTGTAAACATACAAGGAACACACAGAAGAACACTAATAGCACATTTCTAAATGTACTTTCAGGTGCTATAGTAAGAACTTTTGAGGTGGAGAGAATAATTAATTGTGGGAAAAGTAAAAGAAGATCCTTTGTTTTCACTCTAACACTTCTATTTTACAATGATGTTGTCACCCTTCTGAACAAAAGAGAAAATGTGTTAAGTAATGCCACTCACCTCACAGAGCTATCGTAAAGCTAATTTGAGATACAAACAATCTTGATATATTTTGTAGTCCTTGTGAAAAGCAAGTCATTTTTTTAGTTGTTGTATTCTTGGGTATAGATTTTCCATGGCTAGAATTTTAAACAATCTATCTAGGTACTGCAGAAGTTCTCAGGTGGCTGCCTAGTTCTCTCCCTTTCATTTTTTTGTTCCATTGGTGCTCTTTTTCCCAGGTTTCTCCTGAAAGTGACAATTGATCCCACCACTGAATTCTGACTATCTTAATTTGTCCTTCTTAATATTTCCTTTATATGAAGCAGAGTCTTATCCACCAAAGCCTCTTGGTATCCTGGCTAACTCTCTGGTGACTATCTAGACACTGCTGAGGCCAATTTGGTCATGATAGGAAGTCAACTCATTATTATCAAGTACTAGAGCCCAGATTCTTGATGCTGGTGAGATTTGGAGGTTGAGTTTCCACACTAATTCTGCTATCTTGTCTGCTGTGGAACAATCCTTTTGTACACTGTGAAGATATGTTGCTCTTATCACTAATAAAGAGCTGATTGACCAATAGCTAGGCAGGAAGAGGTTAGGTGGGAGAGCCAAACTAAGAAAACACTGGGAAGAAGGAGGGTGGGGTCACCAGCCAGATGCAGAGGAAGCAGGAAATAAACATGTTGTGCTGGAAAAAGGCACCACCATGTGGTAGAGTGTAGATAAAAAGTATGGGTTAATTTAAGTTGTGAGAGCTAGTTAGTAATAAGCCTAGCTATTGGCTGAGCATTTATAACTAATAAGTCTCTGTGTGGTTATTTAGGGAGCCAGTAGTCCCGATGAAAAGCTCCAACTACACTTGTCCATTCAGTGGGCTGGAAATTTGGGCAAGGCACATAAAGGGAAAGAATGATCTACTACAGGATGTCTAAGGCTTTACTCACAAGTGTAGTGATTAATGCTAGCTCTGGGCTAAGGGCCTCACTTCCTCTCCACATGGGCCTCATCAAATGGTCTCTCTCATAGGCTTGGTTGGGCTTCCTCATAACATGGTGGCTGAGCTTACTGCCAAAATGTTTTTACAGAGAGAACATTTTGTAAATTAACCTCAGAAGCCATGCAGTGTCTCTCTTGGCTTGTGTTCACCTCATCAGTCACAAAGCTTTGTCCAGTTTCAAGGGGAATAAGCAGATTCTATTTCTTTATGGAAAGCAACAATGTTCTGGATGGCCACACGGAGCAGAAATGTTGCTATGGGCAATTTGGGAAGGTATATCCACAGTTTATAAGCTCTGGGGTTCCTGGATGGGTAAATCATCACACACTGGCAACTTGGTGGCTACTGGAGGTCACTCGGGGTCTTCTTGGGCCTCACCATTTATGAGCTGTACTCAAGACTGAATAGAAGTCCTAGCTTTTAGGAGTTCTCCTGATTGTCTTTGTCTGGTAGGAAAGCGAAGGCCCATAGCAGAGAATCATTTCCCATTGCCATGCCTCATTCAAGATTGCAAGCATTTCAAAATATGTTCTGTCCTTAATAGCTAAACGATTCAGTGGAGCATATCTTCTGCCTTTCTGATGAGCATGAGTTGGATTCGTTTCTCTCAGCCCAGCATGTAAATCCCTATGTCCTATCCAGTTGATGAAATGAACCTGCATGCCTACTCAGTGCTTCCTGCAAGAAAAGAGCTCAGACTAGAGCTAGACTAAAGTCTTCCAGTTATCAAAGGAGTCTCCATTCCTGCAAAAATGATGTTTGTAGGCAACGTTCACCTCTGCCCACTGACATGTCAGAATATAACAGTGCCCAGAAACAAGCCACTTAAAGATAGTAAGCAGCTTGCAGTGAGAGTAAACACTCTTTTTCTCTGCTGTGTGAATAGGGAGTTCTCAATCCAGGAGCCATTTAATGTAGTTTATTCTCTTTGCTTCTCAAGCCACTTAAGATTAGAAATGAAAGCTAATTTTTATTGAATAAGATACTTTGCTCTGTCCTTCTGGTTCTAAAATCAGCTGCCTCTGGTCTCACTTTATATACAGAGAAGTCAGGAAATTTTTATTGATGGTTGACTCTTGAGAGGAACATGTGAACTGAAGATGCCAGAAACATGGAAACACACATTCATGCACGCGTACGTGCACATGCACAAGCACACGTATCACACTCCTCACACAGCCCTAAAATCAGATATCTAGGCTTAGATCCCCACGCCCCTGACTCAGTGTTAAAGATGGAACCCAAAGCATCTTGCATACTAGGCAAGTACTCTACTACTCAACAGCCAGCCTCAGGGTATAATGTCGACTCTTCTAAAATTTCGCTGCTAATAGTTTTCTGTTGGCTGCAAGCCTCAATGAAGACATAAACAGCTTCTTAGAACCTATTTCCTGTATTATCTGTATTATATATAAAGAATGTGAGAGAACTGTGAGATCCCTTTTCACAGCAATACTCAATTTACTGAGCAGTTGAGCTGCTTACCCAGAGATGATTAGCATCACACAGTGCTTTGAGAGCATATTTACAAACTTGAGATGCCCTCAACAGCAACAGGAGGTAGCCATAAAGTTGAGGTGTAGTATGTTCTATGGCTGGTTGGATAGAGTTATCATCTAGTGCCGTATCTATGCTTGTTAAAAATTCTCTCCATCACACATGACAACATGCGTGCTGTGTTTGTGTGCGTAAGTTTTGATAAGTCTTCACTTTTAATGATAAATTTAATGTATATTTATGAAAGCAAATAATGAGACAATAGGTGATTATCGACATATATTTTTGCATTCAAATCTTTGTCTTCTTTGGTGTTTCTAAGCTGTACAATACATGTGTGATTTACTTCAAATTGTCACCTATCTCCAAAGTAAAATGTATATATTGTGGACCCACAAAATCCAAATCTATATTGTTCAAGGGTCAGTTGCAGTTGTTGTTATTGTTTGGCGGTGCTGGGGATGTATGTGTGCTGGAGCCTCACACAAACCAGTCTACTGCTCTGTCACTGAGCTGCATTCCCAGCCCTGAACCATGGTCGTGATCGTTATGGTGCTAGTAGTGAGCGGGTACTCTCCCTTTATTGAAGTTCTACATTTTCTTTATTAGTGTAGAATGCTATAGTGGAAAACCACATAGTGGGTGGCACAAATAACATACATTTATTTCTATTTCTCCTCTTTTTTCTTTCTTGTTTTAATATGAAGTCTTGTGTATACCTGGTAGGCCTAAAATATGCATGTAACTGAGGATAATATTGAACTGATTCTCATGTCTCCACCCTTCCCGATCCCAGTGCTGGGATCGCAAGTGGGTCACCAATCCTAACTTATGTCATCTTGGGGATCAAATTCAGGGTTTTGTGTGCATCAGGCAAACATTTTACCTACAGAGCTGCACTGCTAACCCCAACCAACATCTATTTTCACAGTTCTGGAGACTGGTAAATCCAAGAATAAGGTGCCTATTGATGACTTTCTTTGTAGTTTGTAGACAGCAATCTTCTTATTGTATTCTCTAATAACCAAAACCAGAGAGAAGCAATAGTCCTCTCCTAACTTTTTCCTAGTAATCCCACACAGAGAAGCTCCGCCTTTATGAACTATGTAAGTTCTGGAGGGCCCAGTTGACTAACACTATCACACTAGGCTTGCGATTCCAGCTCCTTGCTGGAGCAATGACTCAGAGGTTAAGAGCACTAGCTTCTCTTTCAGAGGACTTGAGTTCAGTTCCCAGAACCCACATGGCAGTTCACAGCCTCCTGTAACTCCAGTCCATGGGATCCAACACCCTTTTCTGGCATCTGTATTGACCAAGTACACATGTGGGGCACAGACATACATGCAAGCAAAACATCCAAACACATATGCTGGGAGGTATTGTATAGAAATTTCCTCCAAGATAAGCCTCCATCTTGGAGGGAACCTTACTAACACAGCATCTTTTAAAGGGTAAAGCCTTTCATCCTGTAGGGAAGCACATTAATCTCAGGAAGCAAACAAATCACAGGCTTCAGGAAGTCCCTAAAGCTGAACAGATACACTAGGCCTCTCTCTCTCTCCAGAGCTTATATAAACAATAAGGATGGTTTAGACCATTGACTCACAGACCAGCAAAGCCATCTGAAAGAGACAGAGACTTGCTGGGCTACCTGAGTTGCCTGGAAAAAGAACAGAGATGAGTCAAGCTTCCTGGAAAAAGTTCAGACCAACTGAGCTGCCTGGGAAGTCTCCATCTCCCGAGCTGCCTGCAAGTTGTGCAGTGTGTCCCATGTTTCCAGCTTTTGGGAGCTGTCACCTATGCAAGTCATTTTTGGGTTGTGTTGGTAACCCCTTTCCCGCGTTGCTGTAAGGAACCAAAACAAACCAACAGGTTTTATTGATTTACTAAGTCGGATTTGGTGATAGCCTTAGTTTGGTCTATTGTCAGTTTCCTGTCTGGGTAGATATTTGTTTTCATCTTCTCAGAAATGGTATCAGACACAATAGGAAGAGACATTCAGCTGGAAGCATGTTGCCCACTTTTAGGCTGGGTTATCTTCTATCAACTAAGACAGTCAAGACAACCTCCCCTATACACATGCCTACAAACCAACACGATCCAGACAACACCTTACTGAGACATTCCATTTGACTGTCCACCGTGTCAAGTTAATAATTAAAACTAACCATGACGGGAGCTTTACGGTGGAAACATATATTTTTCTGGAAATTGATAAATAAAAGAATCAAGCATTTAGTCTGATTTCCTATAAGAACTGCCCCTCAAGTAACAAACTTGATGGGGGGGGCTGTTTTTCTTTGTAGGGGGTTTCCAGCTTTAAATGAAGAAAATATACCATTTTACAAATCTCTAACTACGTAATGGACGTAGGCAATGACCGGTGGTGTTGGTGGTAACAACACTAAAAGGCAGACAGAGGGACACTATGGTCCACCTGATGAAAGGAATCACTATCTATGTAGTATTCTGTAGAGAACCCTCAGCCTGTAGCTTGGATTACAAATTCTCCCCCCCCCCCAAAAAAAAAGAGAATTATGTGAGATGATAGTATGGTAATGTCATCTGAAGAAATCCACATTAGAAATTCTACAAACAATTGAGTTTCATCAACAAATAAATTACAAAGAGACAAAAAAGGAGGAGAATGGGCACTGTGGTCAACTGAGTTTTGGGGCTCCATTCTTCCCCCATTGCCACATCCACACCCATGACCTTTGACTCAGGGCCTAGCAATGGGACTTGCTTGAGCAGTTGATGAGTTTAGAAGCGAGCTGAGTGGTAGGAATGCCTGCATCCATCCGGTCTCTGCTCTTTGTCTGTGGATGTGATGGGACAAGCCGCTTTAACTCTCCCGCAGTGATGGACTGAAACCTGGAATTACATGCCAGGTGAACTGTTCTCTCCTGAGTTGCTTTGTGTCCTGGTATTGTATCATAGCAACAGAAGTGAAAGCAGGGCAGCTTCCAAGATGCCAGCGAAGTTGGGGTTTGGTACCTTTATTACCTCGTGGATGTTTAATGCATTTGGGGTGCTTTAACTCATTGGTTTTGTGAGAGTTTTGCAGCTATCAGAGGGCCAAGGAATGCTGTAAAAATCACACCACACAACAGACCTCGTGCAGGAGATTTCTTTGGAAGGGAGACACAAAAGGCTGCCTCTGAGCAAAGTGGGGGGACAGGATGGCTCATGCAGGTGGTGATGATGTGGCCTGTGTAGGGGTATGGAGCAAATGCATACTCGATGGTGGAAACACGTCACATTAGCCTGTAGCAATGGTGTGTCACACTGGCCTCTAGTGATGACAAGATTGAAGGCAGGTGGGGGAGCACCTGGTTCTGGAATGTGGGTAGTTCTAACACCTGGTTCTGGAGTGTGGGTAGTTCTAACACCTGGTTCTGGAGTGTGGGTAGTTCTAACACCTGGTTCTGGAATGTGGGTAGTTCTAACACCTGGTTCTGGAGTGTGGGTAGTTCTAACACCTGGTTCTGGAATGTGGGTAGTTCTAACAGGTTTTATATTATGTGTATCAGTACTCAGATGGTCCCATGGAGTCAGTGGAAACTTCTTTTGAATTGCTTTTTGACTTTGAGACATCAATAGTGTCTTTGCCAGTCACTCTTCCTAGGATCAATTAATAGGTTTTCTGTACCCTGATAATAGGTTTCTCCACTGACGCAGTAAGACAGATCGTCCAATTGAAAAAGTAAAAGAACAGGCTTATTTTTAGCAAAGCAGCTCCCGGGTGAGATCTCCAGCCCCTAGAGAGGGAGGCAGGAGAAAATCACTTGGCGGAACTAAAGGAGGGAGCTTAAATACCCTGTAGGTGATGGGTGATAATGTGTCCTCCATAAGCTTTAGGTGGGGATTGGGCCACTGGCAACTTCAGGAAAAGAGCCCCTGCAGCTGCCAATAATGTGGAACTGGGCTTTTTGGTGACTCTTCTCGGTTGGAGATTCTCTGAGAGGGTGGGGTTTGGAGAGAGAGAATTGGGGCTCTCCAGATCAAGCAGGACTGTGCTGGAGATTCCAACTGAATATCAATCTCAGATTTTTTTGTTTTATTTATTTATTTATTTATTTATTTTTTGCCCATGTTATTAGTGTTGGTGTCCCTAAGGTTCCCAGATAACTCAAAAAAGCAACTGCAATGAGATGTTAAATTGAAGAGAATGGGAGAGAGCTTGCGTTGTTTCACTGAGCAGCAGACAGGGGCAAACGGGCATTGACAAAAGACAAGCACATGTTTTCCAGCCAGGCTGTAAAGAAGAAAGCAGGAGCTATACACTGAGAAGTGATCCTGGGGTTCCAGGGGGCTGACAATCTTATGTTGCCTTTATTGTTCTGACTTCCCAAAGCCCCTTGACCCAATGTTCTCTAGGGGCTTTTGGCCAAGTCAAGGAACTTGTGTAACAGCAAGTATTGAGTGGGATGGATTCACCCTAGGGCAAAGCTGTCTCTGGACAATAAAACTCAGCCTTTAGGCTTTGGGGCCAGCTTCAAGTTCTAGCCAACTTCTTGGTTATTCAGATAACCATTTACAGATCAGCCTCTCACTCCTGGGTTTTGAACAGCTGGTAGCAATTTTCTTGTAATAAATGACTGCTAATTATCTGATACACAACACTTAATTTGTGCCTTGTTGTCTGAATTGAAATTTTACCTACTCATTTTAATTACTCCGTACGCCCTGACCCTCTTTTCTATGAGCCCTGCTTTCTTATCCCACCTTGCATCTTTAGCACCGCATTCCAGAGAGTTAGAACCAATGGAACAGAGGCTTCTGGCAATGGTTATTCTCCCTGGATCAGAACTTGACCCCCTGGTTCTTCACGATCATCCACCTAATGAGAAAATGTAGCCCCTGGAGAGAAATTATCATCACAGCATTCTGGTGAGCTAAAACATGACCCTACAGCTCAGTGTCCCTGAGACCTAGTACTAATCATTTTATTGCCATGCTGTATGCCTTTGTGTGTGCTGTTCGATTTAATTTCTCAGTTGTTTCCACTTCTAAATGGGAATGGTAGCCTCCTTGAAGACTGAAGGAAGTGCATTCATGTGTCACTCAAAGACAGGCAAACATTCTGCTAAGTGCATTGTTAGGCAATTTTGTCATTGTGGGAGTATCTTAGGGCATGCTTACACAAATCATAATGGTCTGGGTTACTCACTTGGCTTGGTCTCTAGATGCAATGAAGACATACAGTAAACATGAGATGTATGAGGATGTTGTCTGTATACTATGAGTACTGCTTTACCATAAATGCTTAGAAGGTAAGAATCCTAAAATAATAATAAAAACTACAAATGCATAAGTCAGTGGCCGCCATTTATCAGCATATCTTATTTTTACAAGCTGTTTTGAAATGATGCTCAGCAAAGGAGATTTGTTTACACTGGCATCACCAGGAAAATGCACTGCGCTACACCATTTGAAAGACTATGATGTAACTAACTGGCCAATAGGAAGTTTTCAGTTCATGCTAATCTTAAGGGACGCCGTCATATATGCAATCCATCATGGGCCATCGAGTCATTATGTGGTGCATGACCATACATTAATGGAATTAATAAGCTATGAATTTCTTTAAGTATTCAAGTTGACAGTTTAAGTTTTGTGAAATATTGCTATATCTTCACAGTAAATGGTAAAGAGAAGAAAGTCTTCCAAGCATGTGAATAATAATCTGTCATTTCTAAATAGTTTTTCATTTATTACTCCACCGGGTCCTAGTCACAAATGTGAAACTAGATCAGAAAACTAGAATAATCCCTTATATGGATAAAATTATACTCCCTGTGTCCCAAAAGGATATGCTGAAGTTCTTAGTTCTGGTGCCTCAGAATGAGACCCAATTTAGAAATAAGGTTGTTGCAGGTATAATTGCTTGACATGAGGATGAGGTCCTGCTAGAATAGGGAGCACTTTTAATTTAATGGCTAGTGTCCTTTAAAGAAAGGGGGCAGACAGAAGAACATGGCTGGGTAGGGACTAACAACACTCTCGACCTCCCCATGAATCTAAAAGAAATGATCTGTTCTGTGACTTCACAGGAGGGTGAGAAGTATGGACAGACTGGGGGGCGGGGGCCGGCAGTCACAGTAGACAGCAAGCTAGGACACCAGATCAACCACAGAAGGTCATCATTAGCTTTATAAAAGGGACCACAGACTTGAATTGAACAGGGTGACAGTGGAGTGAGGGAGTCTCGTCTTCCACTCTGGATCCATGAATGAAAGGCCAAAAGGAAAATCTCCAGAGGCAAAACCAAAAATCTGCACAACAGAGATACAAGCCGAGTGCAGCGGATGCTGGGAGCCACTCTCTGTCCTAGCCACAATCACTTCCTGTCTGTACTGGAGCAAGCAAGCAGAAAATTTATTACGATCGCATCTCTAAACTCAAAGCCCCTTGACCCCATCACAAAGAGGACGAGACCCCGAGAACCACAGAACTACTTTAACAATCCATAGGGAATGACCTGAATTGAAACTCATTGGAGCAAACATACTCATACTAGGACTGTGGGCACTAAGAGAAAGGCATCCTGAGCCCAATATAAGTATCCAACTGTTTTAAAGGTAAATACAGGCATGGGAGCAGCCACACCTGAGCTGCAGACATTTGGACCTTACAATGCATGTGGAGAAATGTAATCACTTAGCACACATGCAGAAGACAGTAGATGGCCAGGCAAGAATCATTCTGAGGTGGCACCCCCATGCTGAGGTCTGGGAGACTCCTAAGAGAAAGCCAATCCCAATGATACCTGGACAGAAATTCAAACTAAAATGTAAGCCACTTGAGCTCCGCTAAAATCCTACACACCAACCAATCTGATCTAATGAGTTTGAACTGTAGACACAAAAAATGGCCTTCCCAATAAGACAAATGAGGGGGGGGGGATGAAGGCAGCACCCATTCCAGAAAGGAAGACAACTTGGATTATGCTATAATATTTTTATTTGATGTCATCTTTTGTTATTTTTCCACTTTCATTCTTGAATAAATATTTAGTTATTTTGTTTTAGGTTTTATATGCCTTGAGTTTATGATTGTCCCGTGTGTGCCTATACCTGTTCTATCACATTACCTGACTAGTTCTCTATCACATTACCTGACTAGTTCTCTATCGCATTACCTGTACTAGTTCTCTATCACATTACCTATACTAGTTCTCTATCACATTACCTGACTAGTTCTCATTAACTGACTAGTTCTCTATCTCATTACCTGTACTAGTTCTCTATCACATTACCTGACTAGTTCTCTATCGAATTACCTGACTAGTTCTCTTACCTACAATGTTCCCTTTCAGTATTCACTTTCTCCCTTTCTCTTTCCTGCTCCCTTCTCTTTTTAGTTCTTAATTATAAATTTATATGATTTTTAATAACCTCTGATATTTACTTGTCCCAACAATATCTCAACTCCCTCTTCCATTTATCCCTCCTCTATTTTCTCTTGTTCTTAGAATAATTCTTTATCTTATTCAGCTTCTTTTCTTGCCGTTTCTACCCTCAGTGTCTAACATTTTGTACTGTGTGTTATCTGCATTTTTCACTCCTCCAAAGTTATTAGAATTGAGGGGAAATATTTCGATTGACAAATTCAATACCATCATAAGCACTTTAACCATCAATCGTGGTTGCTTCTGCATTTAGTGTCTTACAGAGTAGCACTGGAGGATATACCAGGGGCTCTGAGGATGCAGGCTGTGGGTTTAGCTACTGAGCTACCCCCTCAGTTCAGAGGGCAGGAAGGACACTCAACCCCACGACAACTGAGTCCCATTTGAACAATGTAAACACCTCAACTGAAAGAATACAGGGGATTTTTAAAGATCCAACTTATGACATAATTCTCTGTGTCCAAGTTCCAATGCAAAAACACAAGAAACATGAAAAATCAATGCAATGTGTCTTCAAAAGTTACCAATTCTACAGTTGTGAGTTCCAGTGAGAGTTAATTAAGTGAAGTCTCAGGCAAAGAATTCAAAATGATAATTGCAAGAGCAATCAATGAAAGCAAGGAGAATGCAACTAAGCTCTTTAACTCATTCAAGGAGAATATAATAAATAACAGCGAAATAGGAAAGTCAATACAAGTTATGAAATAAGAATTCACTAAAGATATAGAAATACTGGAAAAAAGCACACTGAAACTTCAGAAATGAAAAACTTCATTAGTCCAATATAAAATTTCAATAGAAATCCCAGCCAAGAGCATTGACTTGATAGCGGAATATCAGGGCTTAAAGACAAGGTAGACGAGCAATAAAAATATAAAAGAATGATATTAAACATAAAGTGAAAGTATAAACTGTGGTGATATATTGTGCACCCTAATAAACTTTGCCTGAAGATCAGAGAACAGAACAAGCCACTAGACTAAACATACAGGCCAGGCAGTGGTGGCATACACCTTTAATCTTAGCACTCAGGAGGCAGAGATTCATCTGGATCTCTGTGAGTTCAAAGCTACCTTGAACTACATGAGACTGACTCAGTCTAGGAGAGAAACAGAGCCAGGCAGTGATGACACACACTTTTAAGCCCAGTACTTGGGAGTCACATGCATTTAATCCCAGCACTAGGAAGTAAGTAATATGGTAGGTGGAGAAAGGTATATAAGGGGTGAGGAGACAGGAACTAGATGCTTTTCGACTGAGGAAGTTCATTCTGCTAGAGGCTCTGGGCTGAGCTCTTTCAGGCTGAGGAGTTGGTGAGGTAAGAGGTGGTGGTTGTGACTTGCTCTGCTTCTCTGATCTTTCAGCTTTTACACCAATATCAGGGTCCAGGTTTTTTATTAAAAGACCATTTAGAAATTTGTGTTACAATGAACAGAACATGTGAGATCTGTGGGACACTGTTGAAAGACCAGATTTATAAACCATGGCATAGAAAGGAGTACAAACTAAAAGCATGAAAAACACATTCAATAAAGTCATATCAGAATGAATGTTCAATCATGGGAAAGAGATGGCAAGATACCTAGCCTTCCAAAGGTGAGCAAGCCCAGAAAAGTACTCCCCATATTCCATCACAGTTAAGACACTAACAGTACTGAGCAAAGAACATTGAAAGTCACAAGAAAGAAGTTTCACATCACTCATAAAGACAAATCCACTACAATCACAGTGGATCTCTCAACAAAATCTCTAAAAGCCAGGGTGGCACAGAATGATGTGTTTTAAGATCTGAAATCAGTAACTGTCAACCCAGATTACTAGATCCAGCAAAATTATCCTTCATTACTGAGAGAAAATGAAAACCTTTCAGGATAAACATAAACTAACCCCTCATATATACACAGATACACACCACAGAAATTGCAGTACACAATCAGTACGGTTTCATTCTTTACTGAACTCAATCTTAAGTTACACTATATATAGACTCTGTAGTATAGAGCCATAGTAATGGTAATGGTAATGGTAATGGTAATAGAAACAGCATGTTTCTGGCACTAAAACAAACACAGAAATAAATGGAACATAATAAAAGACCTGGATTTAAGTACACCGATTGTTGACAAAGATACCAAAAATACATGCTGGAGACAGCATATTCAACAAGTGATGTTGGTAAAACAAGATAAGTGCTAAGCGTGGTGGCGCATGCCTTTAATCCCAGCACTGTGGAGGCAGAAGCAGGTGGATCTCTGTGAGTTCGAAGCCAGCCTGGTCTACAAAGTAAGTTCCAGGACAACCAGAACTACACAAAGTCTTTAAAAAACAAACAAAAAACCAACCAAACAAAAAAACTGGACAGGTACATGTAGAAGAGTGAAACTAGACCTTATCTTTCACTCTGCACAAAAAATAAGATCCAAATGAATCAAAGACCTCAGTATAAAACCGGAAGCTACAAAACTGGTAGAAGAGAAACCACAGAGTACAACACATAGGCACAAGCAAGGACTTCTTAAATAGGACCTCGGTGACATAAGGCCAACAATGACAAATAGGACTTCATAAAGCTAAAAACCTCCAGTATGCCAAGGGAGGAGTCAAGTGAGTGGAGGGTCAGCCTTCAGACTGGGAGCGAATCTTTGCCATCCATCCATACATATATATGTATATGTATTTATATATAGTCTATATCTAGAATACACAAAGAACTCAAAAACAAAACAATCTTTTTTTTTAAAGCAGTCTGAAGATCAAACAGAGTCTAAAAAACAAAAAAGCCCACCACGAATGTCTCATAAACACTTCAAGAAGTGTTAAACGGCCAGGCTGTAGTGGCGCATGCCTTTAATCCCAGCACTCGGGAGGCAGAGCCAGGCGGATCTCTGTGAGTTCGAGGCCAGCCTGGGCTACCAAGTGAGCTCCAGGAAAGGTGCAAAGCTACACAGAGAAACCCTGTCTTGAAAAACCAAAAAAAAAAAAAAAAAAAAAAAAAAAAAAAAAAAAAAAAAAGTGTTAAACAACAAAGCCTCACATATAGATATTTATGTTAAGATAGCAATGACCTAGACTGAAGGCCTGAATACATATGACCTTAGAAAGTCTTCATTCCTCTCCCTGGACTCTCTCTGAGTATTGCAAACAGAGCTGTTTACAGTAATGATACCCCGCTTTTCTATACCCTGTGAGCCAGACTTTTACTCATCTGTTGTAACTCTATCAGGAACCATCCAATGATGGGAGAGTAACTTCACACCCTACTCAAACCCCGTATATGACTGTTGTAAAAACAGTGAGCCATATCTCTCCCTGAGGAGCCCTTACATACCTGGACACCTCCTACTTTCTTCTGAGCACTTTCCCCCTCCCAATTCTCATTTTAAAGCCTATATTAAAATGTATTTAATAAAATCTCCAGCTTCACTTCATAAACTGTCTAGCTCTAAAATTATTTTCAGCACCAAAGCCTGGTTTGGGCTGAATCAAGTTCCCCAAGACTAGGAGATCTCCTCAGGCTACTGGGATTGACAGTGGGCACCTGTTTCCTTTATTTGTGTTCACCAAATACTGACATTTCTACTAAAACCAGGAATGAGGCACAAGTACTCACTTTTTCCATTCTGGTACCACATAGCGTTTGAGTCTTAGCTAAAGTAATTAGACAAGAGAAATGAAAGGGATACAAATAGGAAGAAAGCAATTATCCCTACTTCAGATGATATGCTCCTATATACGAGATTCCCTACAGATTCCACCAGAAAACTCTTAGAGCAGATGAACGCTTTCACAAAGTAGCAGGATATAAAATCATTTTACAAAAACAAGTAGCCTTCCTAGATACCAATAATGAGTGTGCTAGAGAGAAATCAGGAAAGCAATCCCATTACTGTAGTTTAAAAATAACTCCCGAATAAGCCCAACCAAAGAAATGAAAAACCCTTCAGTGAAAAACTTTCGAGCACCCAAGGAAAAGTATTGAAGAAGACAGTACAATATGAACACAGCTCCTGTGCCCATGGATTGGCAGAATCATTTTTTTTAATGCTCTATTTCCAAAAAGTGATTTACAGGTTCAATACAATCTCCATCAACACGTCAATGATAATCCTCACAGAAAAACAAAAAACAAAAAACAAAAACCCAATCCTGAAATCTATACGGAAACACAGAAGACCTTGAATAGCCAGTGCGGGGAATCCTTGCAGAAAGAGCAATACTGGACATATCATAGTGCCTCATCTCAAATTCTCTTATAGAACAATAGTAACAAAAACAGCATGGGCCTGGTGCAAAAACAGCTGTGTGGACCAAAAGAAGACCCAGAAACAAACCCGGCTACAGTTACCTGATGTTTTGTGAAGACATTAAAACACACATGTGTGAAGGTCGGGGGACAGCTTGTGGGAGTAGGTTCTCTCTTCCATCAAGTGGGTATGTGGATGCTAAGGGAATCCAGCTCAGGCCCCCAGGCGCTGCAGGAGGTCCCTTTTCCTGCTGAGCCATCTTGCTGGCCATATGGATACGGCAAGGCTATGGATAAAACAGGATGTCTACATGTATGTAAAAGAACAAAAATTCATCCAAATATCTTACTCTGCACCAAAAATCAGTTCAAAACGGACAAAGACCTCAATGTAAGGCCTTAAATTTTGAAAGTGCTAGAAGAAAACATAAAGGAAACATTTCAAGATACAGGCCCAGGCAAGGGGTTTTCTGAAAAGGACTCCATTAGCTGAGTGAGTAATTCCAAGAATTGGCAATGGAACTGCATGAAATGAGAAACATTTACTCAGTAAAGGAAACAATGAAGTGAAGGGAAAGCCTCCAAAATAAGAGAAAGTCGTCATGTAGTGTCTAGAATATACAAAGAACTCAAAACTACACACCAAAAAATATAATTAGATCAGCAAGTGGGCTGATCAAGTAAACAGTTCTCAAAAATATAAAGTACAGGCAATTGGTCAATATCCCATAACCCTCGGGGAAATGCGAATTAAACCTGCATGCAGATCCCACCTCACACCAGTCAGAACAGGCAACATTAACAAAAGGTACAAGCAAATTCTGGGGAGGATGTTGGGTGGGGGAGAGGGAACCCTTATCTACTGCTAGTAAACTAGTCAAGCCACTACAGAAATTAACATGACGGTGCCTCAAAAAACTAAAAACGGGGGCTGGATAGATAGGTTAGTGCTTAAGAGCACTGGCTGCTCTACAGTGGACCCAGGTGTTGATTCCCAGCACCCACATGGTGGCTCACAACCATCTGTCACTCCAGTTCCAGGGGACCCAACATCCTCATCTGACCTCCCCAGGCATCAGGCATGCCTGTGGCACACAGATGCACATGCAGGCAAAACACTCATACAGCAACCAAGAACCAGAAGGTGCAGGTCCAGGTCACTAGTTGTGATTTCTATATTTCTAGTTGTGGAAATGGGCATTTGAAGCCCTAACCGAAGTTGAGAGTCACTGGTTAAAGAACTTGTCAAATAAATAAACAAACAAATAATTTCCTATTGAACACCTAAACTCACACTTTTGGTATAGCAAAGAAAAGATAAGTACAGAGTGGCTGGAGAGATGTCTCAGTGATTAAGAGTGCTGGCTGCTCTTTCAGAGGACCAGGGTTCAAATCCCAGCACCCAGGGGTTGGCTCATCACATCTGTAAATTCAATTCCAGGGGCTCTGCTGCCCTCTTCTGGCTTCTGCAGGCATCAGGCACATCAGTGATGGTGCACAGACGTACATGTAGGCAAAACAGCCACATACATAAAAATATAAGGAAGAAGAAAAGGAAAGGGGCAGAAAGCCCCCAACAGCTTGACCCTGCCATGCACAGAAAACAAGGATCTGTTCCTTAACTGCCTTGTTGATGGGAGCTTTATGCTTTCATCACTTAGGGGAAAGAGAAGGAAAATAAATGTGTACAGGTCCCCCCTTCTACAACAAAACCAACCAGAGAAGTAACCTTGAAAGATGACTTCGAGAGCTTCTCCCTCCCACCTTGACGTTTTAATGGGGTGGGCAGTTTGAGCTTCCCTGTAATGGGAACCAGAAGAAATCTAAAGGGAAAAGGCCACGACAGCAGGCCCGGCAGCCTTTGTGTCTAACTGTATCAGCTCTGTCCTCAGCAAATAGCCAAGTAGCCCGACAGGCAATTACTGCTG
Source organism: Peromyscus leucopus (assembly GCF_004664715.2). Lineage (NCBI taxonomy): Eukaryota > Metazoa > Chordata > Mammalia > Rodentia > Cricetidae > Peromyscus > Peromyscus leucopus. The sequence goes on from NC_051086.1 coordinate 9,359,447, forward strand.
TTCCTAATTGCGTCTATCAAACCCGGCTGTTGGAAGTACCTAGTGGCCCATAGTCAGCCATGCTTCAGCCAACCCGATTTTCTTGGCTTTGGTTAATGCTCTATTTTTGGCACACTGGTTGCTGTCTGGCAATTGAGTCCATTCAGACGTGCTAAACTTTCCAAAGACCCTCTTTGATCAATGCCAGAAGATGATCTAATTAGGTTCTGTCTTAAGGAGTAAAACGGCAAAGCACAATGTCTCCTGTGTGGTTCGTCGGGACCCTGAGAGATGATGAGAGCCCATCCAGAGCTCTGCCTGTGGATAGCCACGGTAGAGCTGTCTAGAAACATCGCGTTTTCTTGAACATATGTAGAAATGGGTATTTGTGTGGGAAACTATGAGTGCCCATAGGGAAGGAGGAGTTTAGATGTTTAAAGTATGTAAGTTAAATGTAGGAAGTATATTGCTAAATGTAGGAAGCATAATTTTAGCAACATTTTTATTAGTTCCTTGAATACTCTTATACAATGTATTTTGAACACCTCCCCCAAATATTCCCATTATACCGCAACCCCCCATTCTCTCATCTCTTCCAATCCAACTTTGCAGGTAGTCAACTATCAACGGTCACATCATCGAAGGAAATTGACTCCCCTTCTCTCGGCAGCTTTCAAATGCCAGTAGCTCCTCAGCTTGTGGGAGATTTCATGTCCACCTTTACCCCTCTGTGCTGGGATTTGTCTGGATCTTGCACAGGCCTCGGGCATGCTAGCACAATCACTGTGTGTTCATATGTGCATCTGCTCTGTTGTGTGTGGGAAACACTGTTTCCTTGATGCTATTGACAACCTCTGGCCCTCCCAACCCTTCTGCACCCTCTGCAAGCATTTTTTTTAATCTAACAAGTTTCCAATGTGGTTACGCTACAGCTCTAATCGTTTCCTTCCACTCCATCCTGAACCGTCCATCGATACCAGCAAACTCAGTTCTCACCAGGTTGAACATGAACCAGGCTTTCTAGTGGATCTCTTCACTACAGGGTCCCTACAAGTATGATCCTAGGTACCATAGAAACAGCAAATCTAGAAGGAAACAGTGTTTTCTAGGCCCAGATATTACAGAATTAGTACAAGACAGTCACTATAAAAATGGAGATAAACATGATGAACTGTGAAAAAGAAGTAGGGTATGGCATCAGAGTTATGGTACTGAAAATGCCATTTTCAATAAAAATAAAATATATGGAAAGAAATAGGAAAGTGCAGCTGATGCACAGAATGAATATAAGCTCCCCCTGAGGAGTCTGACATTGTAATTACGGACGACTTTAAACCAGCTGTTTTATAAACAGCTTCCAAGTAATAAAAAAACATGTAAAAAGTGAAGAAAATATGAAAATGATATCTTTCAAGTGGAGAATAGTAACAAAGGCATATTTCTAAGTATTCTGGAAATTCTGAGGTTAAATCATAAAATCACTGAAATGAATTCAACTATAACTACCTGCATAAGATCAAGTGGCCCAAAATACCAGCATAGGTGAGGGAGGAGCCCATGAAGGTCACCCCTAGCTGGGAACTCTGGACAGTTGCTGGCTGCTAGGAGAAGGCAAGTCATATTTCTTCCAGGATGAAGTCCCTGAGGTTACCCATGCTCTGCTAGAGGGTCTTTCCTGATGAAGCCTCCGTAACGTTACCCATGCTCTCCTCTCTGGTCCTTCCAGGATGAAGGCCCTGTAAGGTTACCTATGCTCTCCTAGACAGTCTTTCCTGGGTGATATCACTGTGAGGTTACCCATACTCTTATAGATGGTCTTTGACCCATGTATATATAGACAGCAGTAAATAAACTCCTTAACTTAAAAAAGAGCAACAAAAAGACAATATGATATCGAGAAGTAAAAATAAAGGGGATAGAGGAGGAAACAGAGGGAGGGAATGGTAAGTGGATCTAACCAAAGCACATTATATGCATTTATAGAATTCTCAAACCATAACAAAATGGGAAAAAAGACAATTTCACCAGAAGAGCACAGAATTATATTTAATTTATCAGAAAAAAATATTCAGCTAACTCAAAAATAAATTCATTGATGTCAACTTCTTGGGGAAAAGAAAGGAGAAAGATATTTTCAAAACGAACAGATTCTCAGAAACATGTGGGAATCATGAAGCCTAATGATATTCACAAAATAGAAACCCTGGCTGGGGGTGGGCAGAAAAATATAGTTGAAGAAATAAGAGCCCAAGCTGCTCAAATGTGATTTTTAAAAAATCCACTCATCTGCATATAGAAAATTGATCAATACATCCAAGTAAGAGAAAAATATAGATTATGTTATTGGAAGTGTTGAAAGACAATGAGAAAACAAAAATTGACATTAAAAAATTAAACTTGATTTCACTTCAGAAATTGTGGGGATCTTAAAGCAGTAGGATAACTTACTTAAAGTATTAAAAGAAAAAGGCTCACTTTAGATTCAAGCACATAGGTTAAAATGAACATTACCTAAAATAAACAGTGCAAATAATAACAAGAAATAACTGGGAGGTGGGTAATATGAAGGACTATACTAAAATCAGAGAAAAATAGACCTAAGAGGAAAAATTATTAGAAAAATAATCGCATTATGACAAAAATGATCATCAATAAGGAAGATGTAACAATTTAAACACATATCCACTTAATACAGAGCCCAAAATACATTTTTAAAAATCCTTCCAGAAATCAGAGGAGAAATCTACTCACTAATTGTAGAGTAGCTTCACAGAAAACCAAAAGAAAATACATGTCTTGGATAGTGCTATAAGCTAGATGTATTAATGTATATCTATAGAGCATTCCATTGAATAATATCAGAATGCATATTCTTCTCAAGTACTCATAAAACATTTTCTGAAGAATTTTAATGGGTCCCAAAACAAGGCCAAATGTTTAGAGGTGAAGTTATACAGGCTTTGTTTCCTAAATATGATGGAATCAACTTGGAAATATGTGGGAGCCCACAGTTTGTGGCTTGATTACATTTTGACTAAAGGTCAGAGAGTTTAAGCTTGTCTTTTCCCCTTTAGGCTGGATAACAGTATGTTTGGTCAAAGGTGTGGTTACCAGATGTCTTACACATCAAGATTGGATAACCGGATGTTTTGCCAAAGGCATGGTTACCAGATATCTTGAGAATTAAGCAGGTGTTTATACTTGTTTGTACCTTGAACCATGATGTCCTTGAGAGAGGGAGGTCTTTTGCCCCCCTTGCTTTGAGTATAAAAATACTGTGAGAAATAAATTCAGGGCTGTTGCAGTATTGACTCAGAGCCCTCCCGAAGCTATCTGTGTCTCTGTCTTTTTCTTTAATGTCTACGTCTGTATTTTTCCTATCTATTATTTATCAGTCCTCACTCCCTTATTCAAGACTGTTCGACAGGTTGGGCAGGACCAGACAGGAATCAATAATGGAAAGAGATTTGGGGAATTTACAAATGTGTAGAAATTAGAAGACACATTTCCAAATAAGTGGGTTGACCATTGGGCCAAATAGAAATTTCAAAGAGAGTTGGAAAACTGAGTGAGAGGAATGAAAATATGCCATACCAAAATGTACATGCTTAGAGGGACAATTAACCTTTCAATGCATATATTAAAAATAGATAAATCAATGTATTTAACTGTTACCTGAAGAAACTAGAAAAAGATCAGACAAAATCCTATGGTAGCAGAAAGAAAATGAAGAGGGGTAATTAATTTTATAAAAAGTAGAATTAGAAGGACAATATGGAAAAATCAATGAACCAAAGTTCATTCAAGGTTAGTAAAACTGATAAATTATTTAGCATTGTCTGAACTGAGCAAAGAAAGAGAGCAGACTCAAATAAGAAAGCTCAGGAAAGGAATTGGAAATAACAACAGTAAAGAAATAAGAGTATCATAAAAAGAATTGTTGTGGCTTGAACGGGAATATGTCCCATAGACTTAGATATTTGAATACTTAGTCCCAAGTTGGTGATACTGTTAGGGGAGGTTGTGGAACCTTTGGGAGGTGGAGAATTGTAGGGTGTGCATCACTGGGCGTTTATAATCCCACCCGACATCCAGTTTCCGCCCTCTGCTTCTTCTTGGATATGAAGATGTGAGCTCTCAGCTTTCTGCTCCTGCATTCAGGCCTGCCTCTTGCTGCCACGCCTCCCTGCCATAATGGACTCTTATCCCTCTGGAACCATAAGCCCAAATGAACCTTTCCTTCTATAAGTTGAACTGGTAATGCTTTGTCCCAGCAAGAGAAAAATAAATAACGCACAAGATGGGATGATGCCGTGAAGAACCCGGCTGTGCTGTTTTTGGAAAAATGTGGAAAACTTTGGAACTTTGACTAGAAAAGAGTTGCTTGCTGTATGTAAGCAGAGTTTTAAGGGCCGTCCTAATAGAAGCCTGTAAGATAGCTGTGCTGAGAGCTAAGTGGACCGTGGATACCCAACTCCAGGGACTCCAGATGGGAACGATATTAACAACTAAACTAGAGGCTATTCCAGCGATATTTTGGCAAACAGAAATCTGGCTGCCAACTGCCCTGTCCTAAGAACTTGCCTGAGGCAAACTTTTAAACTAATGGACTAATTTCTTTGGCAGAAGAGATTTCAAGACAGCATAACATTGAATCTGTGGTGTAGTTATTGGTAATGTTTTTATGCTAGTCTGTGATGAAAAAGAGAAAGTGGGGCAGAAAGAAATAAGAAATGTACAGTGTGGAGAGAAAGGGGAGCATTAGAAAGCTAATGTTATAGCCAAGGATTGTTCTGGAAGAAAGGTTGTAATTGCTAAAGGAATTAGCCCCCTTCAGGAGAGACATGATCTTCACTAGAGCACAGGGTGGAGTGTCCTCAGGGCAAGACCCCACCCAGCTGAGCTTCCAGTATCTAAAAGGAAAATGCCCAAGACAATTTCTGATCCTAGAAAGCAACAACAAACACAAGCTGCTGCTAATGTGAACAGAGTCCAGGGTCCAGCCCAACCTGGCAGCTGAACTCGGTAGTGTTGCCCATGTGGTATAGGGGAATTTAAAAAAATGCAAGAATGAAGGGGTCATGGATTATTCCTCTATGTTTGCATAGAGCTAATAAAAAATGTAAGAATGAAGGGGTCATGGATTATTCCTCTATGTTGGCATAGAGCTCCGAGGCTGGGCAACATGTGGCTGGGGAGTCCCTTCCATGAAGGTCTTGAGAGAATTAGAGGCTGTGAGAGGCCAGTGCATGAAGCTGCATGAAGTGCAGTTTTCCTCCAAGATGTTTTAGGAAATCTGCCAATAGAGCTGCATACAGGGAGTGGAATTAGTGCAAGACGAGAGAGAGAGAGAGAGAGAGAGAGAGAGAGAGAGAGAGAGAGAGAGAGAGAGAGAGGATGATGTAGGTAGCAAAGCTGGAGGGGCTGAGCAGTCTGAGAGCTCTTTGGCACCAGATCGGGAACTACAGAGTTTGGTGTTTGCCATGCTGGGGTTCAGCCTTGCTTTGGTCCAGTATTTCCTCACTGCACCCCCTTTCCACTTGTTTGAAATAGTAATGTATATTCTGTGCCTTTATGTTGAAAGCACACAATTTTCTTTTTATTTTATAGAAGTTTACAATTAAGAGATTGCCTTGAGTCTCAGAAGAGACTTTAGACTTTGGACTTTTAAACAGTGTTAAGATTGTGAAAGACTATGGCAGCTTTTTATTTATTTAACTTTTTTTTAATTTTCATTTTTCTTTATTAAGAAATTTTCTACTCACTCCACATACTATCCACAGATCCCCTCTCCTCCCTCCTCCCACCCCCAGCCCTTTTTCCCAAGCATCCCCACATCCCCCAAATTGAGGTCTCCCATGGGGAGTCAGCAGAGCCCACACACTGAGCCTAGGCAGTTCCAAGCCCCTTCCCACTGCACCAAGGCTGTGCAAGGTGCCACACCACAGGCACCGGGTTCCAGAACTATGGCAACTTTTGTAGTTGGACTAAATCTATCTTGCATTGTGATGTGGCCGTGAGCCTTTAGGGGTCAGGGAGTATGACGAGGGGCGGGGGTTGAGTGAGAGTGGCCCCCATAGGCTCAGATGTCAGAACACTAGGTCTCCTGTGGGCGGTGCTATGTAGGGAGGTTTAGGAGGTGCAGCCTTCCTGGAGGAGGTTGGTTCCTGAAGGCAGGCTTTGAGGGGGGATGACATACACCACTTCTCCTTTCTCTTCCTGCTTTATGTTTTCAGTTCTAGGTGGGAGCTCTGGGCTTCCTGCTCCAACTGCCTGTTACTGTCTGTTACTCACTGCCATGCCCCACCCCCCACCATGATGGACTATTATCCCTCTTTAAGTTCTAATAAACCCTTTCCTCTATAAGTTGCCTTGGTCATGGTAACAAAAACAGTAACTGACACGGAAATGTTATGATCAGTTGCACACAAAAAATTTACAGGTGAAACTGAAAAATGTCTAGAAAGATACAAACTAACAGTGACTCAAAAAGAAAACACAACCTGATTAGACCTATGAGATGTAAATGGGATGAATTAGTAACCTAAAAAATATTTTCATGAGCTGGACATGGTGGTACATGCCTTTAAGCCCAAGAGGCAAGTGATTCTCTGTGAGTTGAAGGCCAACCTGATCTACACAGCAAACTCCAGGTCAGCCAGGGCTACATAGTGAAATCTTGTCTCAAAAAAAAAAAAGAAAAGAAAAAACAAAACAAAAAAAAAACCCCAAATCTTTTCACAAAGAAAATCACAGACCCACCTTCATTGTTTAAAATTCCATAGATACCTCAAACAAATTAATACCAATCTTTTGCAAACCCTATCAAAATATAGACGAGGTCAGGAATACTTCCTAACATGTCCTACAAAGTCACTATTATTTTAATACTGAATCCAGAAAAAAAATCACAGTAGAACTTGTGTTCAATACCCCTTGTGAACATAAATACAAAAGTCCTCAGCAAATTCTAGCAAACCAAGCTCAAGAACATATTTGAAGAATTATAAGCCATGACCAAGTAAGATTTTTTCTAAGGATCCAAAGTTGGCCTAATATGTGAAAATCAATTAATGCAATTTACCCTATTCATAAAATAAATAACCCATATCCCCACTTGACTTAGAAGGGATATCGACAAAGTGCTGTATCCTTTCATGATCAAGACACCTAACAAACTAGGAATAAGAGAGAATTTTCTCAATATAATGAAATACCTATCTAATACAGACTTAAGACATTATAGTTAATAATGAAAGAAATGCTGATTTTTAATATGTACAAGAGAAGTCCACTCTTGCCACTTCTGTTCATCACTATTTTAGGCATTGTATAAAGGACAAATAGGAAGACATGATAAACATTTACGTCATAGTAGTCATAGACAAAGTGGAAGTAGGGAAGGAGAAGGAAAGGGAGTAGGAGGAAGAGGCGGGAGAGAAAGGGTAAGAGAGGCAGAGGAAGAAGGATAGAAAGGGGAGGTGGAAAAGAAGAACAAAGAGGAGGAGATGGAAAAGGAAGAGGAGGAAGCGGGGGGGGCCCCGGGAATTGTCACATGAGTGAATATTAAATTAGTAAAGCAAGATTTCAGATTACGCAGCTCATATACAAACCCCAATTATGTTTTTATATGCTATTAGCAAGCATCCAAAATAAAATTCAAAATTCTACTTTCAATGGCATGAGAAGGAATAGTAGATTTAAGAATAATATTCTTAATACCAATGCTGATATACCAATACATATATTTATTTATAGGACATGTTAGGAAGTATTCCTGACTTCTTTTTTTTTTTTTTTTTTTGGTTTTTCGAGACAGGGTTTCTCTGCATAGCTTTGCGCCTTTCCTGGAGCTCACTTGGTAGCCCAGGCTGGACTTCTTCTATATTTTGATAGGGTTTGCAGAAGATTGGTATTAAGTATTGGTATTGGTATATATTGGTATATATACAGTGAAAAGTACAAAAACATTGCAGAAAATGATTAAAGACGGTGTGAGATAGTGGGGGAGTGCATATTCCCCCATGGTTTGGAAGATTTAAGATGTCAAAATTCTAAATGCAAAGGATGAAATTGGACTTCCTTCTGGTGCCACCAATGAAACTAATTCAAATGAATCATGGATCTAAACATAAAAGCTAAAACTATAAAATTCTTAGAAGTAAATATAGGAGCAAATCTTTGTGATCTTGGCTTAGGCAAAGCCTTATTAAGTGTGACACCAAAAATCACAAAAGAAAAAAAAATTAAGTCACCTGCACTTCATCCGAATCTTACAAAAATTCCATGCCTCTAATGACATAATGAAAAAGCCAATGCAATCTTTAGAATAGGAGAAAACATTGGCAAGTTAGGTATCTGTTAAAAGACATACCTAGAAAAACATTCTAACCCTTTTAACTCAAAAATATCAAGACAAAGTGCCTAGTGGAAAGTGGGCAAATAATTTGAGTGGATTTCATTTTAAGAAAATGTAAAAATTACCGAGATTCACGTTCCACATGATTGGTCATTGTGGAAATACAAATAGAGCTATAAGATAGCAGGGAGCACCCCAACCTCCCTGTGAAGGTTCACACTAAAAAGACACGACGACAATGTTGACTGAGATTAGAGAGAACCGAGCCATTGTGTGTTTCTGGCAGGGTTGTAGGCTGTACAGATATTTTGTGAAATGGGTTGCCAAATCCTTAAAGAGATAAGCATATAGTTACCAGAATAATGAATTCTACTTCCAAAAATATGCCCCAAGGAAATGAAAACATTTCCCCACAAAATTTTGTGTACAGATGTTTATAAGCAACATTTTTATTACATAAAAAGTGGAAACAAAAGTTTATCAATCGATAAAGTGAAGTGTGCTGATGTACTGCCCAATTGCTCACCTACAAAGACATGTAGTTACACACATGTAATTCAGATGAACCATGAAACCCTTATGTTAAGATCACCTGATATATAATTTCATTTACATGAAATGTTCAAATAGGTAGACTCATATAGAAAGAAGATGGAACGGGCTGTGTTAGGTTAAGTGTAAGAGAGACTGGGGAGACTGCCTGTCGGTGTGGGGAAGCTTTTGAGACAATAAAAATGTTCTAAATTAGACAGTTTGGTTGCACAAGTCTGAACATTCTATGACCCACTGAATTGTTCACTTTAAAAGGAAGAATTTTATGGTAGGTGGATTATATCTCAATAAAACTGCTATTTACAAACTATAAATCATATACATCTGTGTTGTAAGCTGGTCAGTAGTTTTCCCCTGCTCTTAAATTCCAGAGCTTAGCCATGGACACAATGTACTGCATCCCTCCACATCCCCTCCTCTGTGGGCTCAGTTACCCTGACCCCCCCCCCCCCCCCGATCTTCACTTTGAACAGAACTTGTTATTTTCTACTTAGAGTCCTGCTTGGTTTTTGTTTGGGGAGGGATGGGGAAATGCCCATTCTCTGCTTGGCCAACAGCTTTTCCAACTCATTCCTTCCATTTGTCTAGAATAAAAATTCCCTCCTCTCTGCCCTTGGACAACTCTATTGTTTATTTTCCGTAAGTATTTACAGCTCGGGTTGAGATTATTTTGTGTATTTATGTGTGCATTTGGACATTTGTCTTTTGACCTCCTACCCACTCCCCTCTAGTAGTAAGCCATCCCCATCTTAGGGAGAACCTTCTCTGGTTTTTCGTTCATTATACTCTAATTCTGAGAAGTGTCTGTCCAGTCATCCTAACTCTACCTGTTTCTTGACTAAATTCTCAAGTCTAATGACAGAACTAGCAAATCTCTTCTCTCACAGCCCATCCTGAAGAAGGCCAGCATAATGTGAATGCAGTAACAACTACTAAGCAACCACACAGACAGCCGTGCTTTTCCACACGATGGGATCAGAGTCCTCTTAAAGACCTATCTCTTGACCTCATTTGGAATGCCACCATTGTGTCCTGTCAAGGTACACTATGTACTGCAGAGAACAAAAACATGAAAGTTGTCCTTGAGGAATTCACATTCTTCTGAGTGAAATAGACCTGAACAATAGGAAATAATAAAAAAATAATAATACATGCTGGTCATAGCAAAGTGCTTGAGAATTACAAGATTGAAGGCCATTGACTTTTGATGGACGATATCACTGAATTGATTAAATTTATGTTAGGACTTATGGAGAAAATGGCTCCACATTAGTGATTCTCAAATCAGAGATGGGGGGAGAGAGGTGATTTTACTCTACAACACACCATTGGCCATGTCTAATGATATTCGATGTAGTGGGAGGGGCTGTTGGCATCTGGTAGTAGGAAAGAGGGAGACTGCAGAGCATCCCAATGCACAGCGCCATCCGTGCCAAACAGACATGTCCCACCAATGTCATCAGTGCTGAGACTGAGAAACCTGGGTCAGACAATGGTACTTGGTGCTGAAACTGTAATGGGAGAGGCTGGTAGGTGGGGTTTGGAATGGAGGAACCAGGCTAACAACACCAGAATCCATGTTCTATCTCAGGATCACACACACACACACACACACACACACACACACACGCTTTGTCCTCTGCTGTCGTACAGGAAGTAAGGTTATGCATAAAATGTTTTTACTGAAGCACCAAACGTGAACCTGATCAAGACCATAGGTTATCGTTGGATGATTAAAACTACATGTGAATCACATGTTATTTAATAATCTCACAACCGCAATGCGGAAACTTTTAAGCCTTAATATTGCTTCTATGTCTTGTGTGTGAAACTAAAGATAGTCTAGCCAGACATCAAAATCATCACAATTGTATCAATTGAGGCAGGTAAATAACGTTAAAATTAAATGGCTTGCTTAAATAAAATTATTAAGTAAAATTTGGCACAGGTGGGCTGCAGAGGCAATAAGCTCTCCGAAGGTGAGCCCCAAATTAGCCAAGTTGGGGAGCTGCCCTGTGCAGGGGTTTTCTTCCCCTGGGAGCCCAGAACAGAGGGATGGTAAATACAGAGACGCCAGCACAGAAAACAAGCCAGCCTGAGAAACTATTTCAATCTAGAGTAATTTTCATTATGAAAAGAGCACGCATTCCTGGACTAATCTCTCTGTGTTGTGCCAGGACATATCTTCCAATATCCCAAGCCTCCTAGAGCATCACTTTGGTGGGAGAACAGGAAAGAAAGGAAGACAGCTTTTGTCTCAGGGTCAACCTGTGTTGCCTGAAAATCCCTGCCTAGGAGAACTCCCTGTTATTCTTGCTTCCAAGTGGATTAGATAGAAATCCCTCATCTGAGGCCCCCTGCCCCTATGTGACCTGCTCTCTGCTCCTTTTCAGTCCCACCTTGTAAGCCTCAGCTTCATGCCAGCCTTCTGTTTTTGTGTCAGCTGTACTGGCTGTTTTCTGTCTGTCTCCTCGGGGGAATCTCTGTTTGGTGAGTTTCCTATAATTTATTTTCAGTTCGAACACTGCCTCCTCTTGGGGTTTCTCTTTCTAAAGCATCACTTCACCAATCACTCATTCCCATATTATCCTCTTCGGTCATCTGCACTGAAGCAAACACTCCCTGTGAAATCACAGGATTTGTTGACTTGCTCCATGAAGGAGGGGCCTCGTTTGTTCCGTTCCCGGTATTCCCCTCTCATGGTGAACGGTGCCTGGCGTGTAGAAGGAGTTTGGCAAATATTTGTTGAATGAATACATGAATTAGATAAGCTAGGGCTTGGACTGGATCATCTAGGAGAATCTCCTTCCAGCAATGAAGTACTATGATTTTCAAAAGCCATCACAAGAAGCATCCATCTTTCCAACTGAGAGCTTCTCCCTGCATATTGGCCAAGATAGGATTTCTCAGGGCTTAATTGCAAGGGTGGGTAAGCAGCGAGAGTGAACCTGATGCCTTTGGGGGCCCTACACATCTTCCTCTGAGGTTTAGCAGCAGAGTGAAGAGCAACCACCGTAATCAACACAGAGGTGAATGAGGAGAGCAGCTGGGTCATCGGCCAAATGGCCTTTGTGGACGTCAGAGCCAGCATCTCCAAAACAACCCTTTATTTAGAACAGTACTCCAAGTGGAGCCTGCCCTCCACCCCCTGCCTGTTCTTCTCTCAACCGGGCTCTCCAGCTTGTCACATATGTGTCCAATTGCTTTCTTAACATCGGCTTGGGTAACCCTGGTGTGAGGGAGATGAGAGAGTCAGCTATGAGGTCTGTGAAGGTCTGATGAAAGCAACTTTAACACATAACCATTTGCCTTGGCAGGAGCTCGGGCCAAGAGCAAAAGTCCTCTTGATGTGTCAAATTATAGATAAACACAACTTTCAAAAACATTTGTGATATAACTGCAAATAAAGGCTGGTAACTGGCAGGGTGCTCCGTTTACAAATAGTTCCTGTCATCCAAACAGTAAGAGGATAAACTTAAATGGGACTGACTTCCCAAACATTTGAAAGCACTTTAATAGGCAGGCTCTGAGGCTACAAGCGTAAGAGAATATGAATTAAGGAGCAAGGTCGAGCCAGCCCACAGCTAAGGTTCACAGGGCTATGGCCACGGGCTCTGAGCTTTGTCGAGATGACTCAACCGAGGATTCCTGTGAGACTTCTTCTCCAGTTCCTCCCATCTTCTGAAGACCTTCTGGGTTGTCCACACCCCTGACTCAGGCTTGGGCTGGCTTGTCTTCTGGAAAGTGTGTCCTTAGAAACTGGATGAAGAGCCTTGGGCCCCCGATAAGATAATTACAGCTGGCAGGGTCCCCCAAGGAAAAATATCAACAAGAACACCCGGCCTTCTGCACAGCTCAGTGGTGATGCTGACTCCGATGACAAGAACAGATGGGCCACCACCTCTGCTCACTGGCCACTTTGAGCTTCCATCATCCTTTAACCCACTCACGAGCCAGGATATATTTATTACATTCTTCGTGCGTGCCAAATACCATACTAGGCATTGAATTACTTCATTAAGGAAAACTTTGGTTCTGGTAGCTGAGATATATGTACATATCTGAAGACAGAAGACTCAGACTTTGGTTGTTATCTGAGTTGGCAGTAACCAATGAGATACCAAAAGAAAAAAAATCATAAAGTACATGTGTTTTAGGGAAATCTCTATTTTCTACGTCCCATACAATGTTAGGAGTACAATAAGCACTTCCTTCTGGTCTCTCTTTTGAGTTTGCTTCTAACATAAACATTTATGCCAAGTCTAATTGCTATTGCTACTTCAAGTACAGAATGTATGGAGTTGTCCGAGTGTCTTCCTCTGTCCTTCCATCTCTTCCTCCCCCCTTTCCTCCCTGCCTTTCTTCCTCCCTCATCCTTCATATGTATTGACATGTAATGATTATGTACACACACTCAAGGGTCACGTGGATCCTCCTTGCACTCCTAAAATGCAGTTTTGATTTCCTAAAGCCTACCAATCCCAGAGTTCAAGACGCCGAGATTTTAAGAGTTCCTAGAATTTGGAGCAATTATGATTGCAACTTCTTCAACTTCTTCTGGCTCTTGGGCCACTGAAGCAGCCATCCCACCCACTGTAGTTGGACCATGTCCAAACCCAGAACTCAGGCCTTTCTTTGAGTTTCACAAGAAACGGACTCAATCACCAAAAGGATTTGTAGACTTAACAGAAGACATTTTTGGGGGTAAGGGAAGGGTGGAAGAAAAACAAAACTGGTGGCAAGGTAAGTTAACTTGGGCAGATGCGATTTCCCTTGCTCCGTGCCTGCTAGTTAGAAGGTCTGAGCAGGTCACTTGCCTTTCTGGGTCTCAGTTGCTCATATTAAAAAAGACACTACAATATTTGCTCACAGGGTTGATAGGTATATAAAATGTGTTTTGTTTCATTTTTTTTTTAAGTAAAAGGACTAGGGCTGGAAAGATAGCCAGAAGTTAAGAGAAAGTACTCAAGCACTGCTCTCGCAGACGACCCAAGTTTGGTTCCCAACAGCCATGTCTGGGGCCTCACAACCATCAGGTTCAGAGAGATCTGACATCTCCGGCCTTCACCAGCACTGCAGCCAGCTGCATGCCCCACCCCCATCTACGTATAAAACTAAAAATGATAAAAAATCATTTAAAAAAGGAAAGTCCGGTGTTCCATACCAGCTCACGTATTGGGGGCCATGATAGCTAGACAGGCAGATAGATGGCGACAAGCAGACCTAGGTAAAAAGCTCTTGTCTATATTTATGCATGTACGTAGTGGGTAGCACCATTACCATTTCTTTAATTCCTGCTTCCTCTCACTCTGCACTTTCTTCTCTCCTCACTTTCCTCTCCTGTGCCCATTCAGGAAGAGAAACAGATTTATTCTCGGCCCCCCTCTCCTGCTCTTGCTGCGCCGCCGAGGTCTTGGCTCCCGCTGACGTCATATCCCAAGCATGTTTACCAAGGTATTTTCCAGACAATGATGGCTTCCTCCTTGTGAGGGATTAAGGTGTCAAATGTCATGATAATATTTTTTTAACTTGTTACATTTATGTATACACAAAAGGTTCCATGGCTTTAAATCAATATTAAAAACACTGGCTGTGTCTTTGGGGGTGTTTTCACTCTCAAAAAATTCTCTGGTTCAGAGGAAGTAGAGTTTCCTGGTGAGAGAGGCCTCAGTGCATGCCTTCTAATGATGGCCAGGACAGCACAGTCCTGCTCCCTCCTTACACTCAGGACACAGAAGATGGCATTGGCCCTTTTCTAAAAAATCGAGGGGACTGCAGTACCAGATGGCTAGAACCTGGCACAGAAGTCAGATAATACGCTGTTCCCCTCAGAAAGTATTTTATCACATTAGTCTCAGAATATTTCTTCCTTCTTTTATTCATTCCACCTCCAAAATAGTCAATCACACAAATGTCACAGATGGAAAGAGACTTCTCTCAGGAAAGAGAATGTATGATCACAGAGTTTCACAATCTTACTTTCTGGATTGGGGTTGGCTTGTAGCTGCAGTGAATAATCAGACTCCCAGAGATCTGTTCCTCTCTCCTATAATGCTGACATTACACACATTCGTGTGTGTGTGTGTGTGTGTGCGCGCGCGCGCGCGCGCGCGCGCGCGCATGTGTGCTTTATATTTCTTCTGAAGCACATTTACATCTATTTGAGTGTTGGTAGGAAAACCTATTAAAAATGGAACCCTCCCATTGCTATCTCAGTTTCAGATCTACGGGTGACTCCTTCCCTCCTCGTTACCATGGCCCACACGAGAAGAGAGGAGTTCACTTGCTGTCTTTGGCATCTGTCAGAGGAAGAAGTTGACTTTGGAAGCATTTTGATCTAATCATCATCTATTGTAGGTTTGGGATACAGATAGAAACAGACAAAGAGGAATGTGAAAGGCCTGTTCTGTCACCCATTCCACACAGGTATGTCATGGAAAGAGCCCAGCAGACCTGGCTGGAGTCTCAGCTCCATGGTAATGAGCTTTGTGTTTTGGGCAAAACACATGGAGTGTAGTCTTCCCATGTCACAGAGGAGCAATAGCACCCGCTTCGTGGGGCTCTGAAGGTTTGGGAAGGGCAGTTTTTTCTCTTGGATTTTCAACACTGCCATCTCTTGAATGTTGTTCCTACCTTTTTGGACCTTCCTCTCCAATTCCAGAAAACACCAGATGTGGACCTAGGAACAGTTCTTTTCCCTCTTGACTTCCTTTCCCTAGATGATTCCGCCCATACTACCCCCATTGTTTCTCTATAGGACAGGTGTGATGATGGTCTCCCCGCAGTTCATTTAGCCCAACCACAGGAAGGGATTAGGTAGGAATATGTGGGCACATCAAGGGGTTTTCAGGTTGGTGTCTTCCCAGAAGTCATCACTGTGGGTAGACCAGAGCCTACAAGAGGAGTAATGGGTCAGGTTCCCAGGGGAACGTGTTCAAATGACAAAGCCAGCAGTCTATGCTCAATACCCGCCGTGTCTCAAGACTAAATAATACGTCTAAGGGACCTGATGCTCTTCCATTGTACAGGGCCTGGTTACAGAGCTGAAGGTGACGCTAAATGCAAACATGGCCTCATTGGTACTCAGAGGCTAGTGAGCCTAAGAACGCTGGAGCTACAGTGCGTGGAGCCTAGTCTATAGTAAGCTCTTAATGTGTTGTAAACTGCGTAAAACTTGGGGCTAGAAAGATGGCACAGCAGTTAAAAGCATTCACTGCTCTTCCAAAGAACCTGGGTTCGGTTCCCAGCATCTGCATGGCAGCTCACAAGCACCTGTATCTCCAGATACAGGAAGTCTGACATCCTCTCCTACTGTTAATGGGCACCAGGCATGTACATGTTACATATACATGCAAGCAGGCAAAGTGCCCACACATCAAAACAGAATTAAAAAAAAAAAAAAAACTAATGTTTTCCCCCTAACCATTGAAAATTCCATACAATTTGAGTTTAAAGATGTCTTCAAATGTCAGGTGACCAAACCCTTCCCTGGAGATGGAAGAAACTTGCAGATTCAATCAATGTAAAATAAACTGTTTAAAGACAAAAGAAAACTGGGAATGTCTGAAGGACCAAAAGAGAAAAAGAAAAGAGTGGGTGATGGCTTTAGGCACCTGATGGGAGATAATTATAACACTTGGCTAATACATTTTTGGCGCAGGCTTCTTGGCAAAGAAGGCGAAGTGGAAACATGCTGGGTTACTTAGTTTTGGTTTTCTGACAATGGAAAACATAGAATTTTTTCTGAAGAGACAATTTTTTTCCTGGAACCGAACATGGGCATTTATCACATGAGTCATTGCTAAAGGATGCTGAGGACAAAATGGACCCCTCTCCCTCTGCGGTTTCTTACCATGCAGCCTCCCATCTGGGTGTTCTCATTTCCACCCTTTATGGGTGTTTTTTAGTGATCGGAATCTTTTTAAAGCACTGGGTGGGCCTGAAACAAAGCAAGAATGGAATCACTTCTGCCTCCCACCTCACCACTGGCCAGCCCTAGGCTGTGGGGAGAGGATGTGCAGGTGCCTTTGTCTAGGTATAGTCTTAAGGCAATAATGATAATAAGAAATTTTCTAATTGTATCTTTTGTCAAATGCAAGCACACCTTATAAATCCAAGCAAGCTGACTAAGAATGCCCCCATAGGTTCTTCTCTGTGAATGCTTGATCACCAGGGAGTGGAACTGTTTGAAAGGATTACAAGGATTAGGAGGTGTGGCCTTGTTGGAGGAAGTGTGTTACTGGGGGTGGGCTTCTAGATTTCAAAAGTGATGCCAAGCCGCAGCTTTCTCTCAGCCTGTGGACAAGGATGTAGCTGTCCGCTACTGCTCCAGAGCCATGTGTGCCGCCATGCTCCTTGCCACGATGATGACGGACTGGACCTCTGGAACTGTCAGCAAGCCCCCAGTTAAAAACTTCCTTTCCTAAGAATTGCCATGGTCACGGTGTCTCTTCACATCAATAGAACAGGGACTAAGACACTGACTAAGTCAGTGTTTCTCAACCTTCCTAATGCTGTGACCCTTTAATACAGTTCCTCATGTTGTGGTGACCCCCCCAACCATAAAATTATTTTCGTGGCTCCTTAGTAACTGTGATTTTGCTACTGTCATGGATTGTAATGTGAAACTGTGTTTTCCTATGGTCTTAGGCAACCCCTGTGAAGGAATTATTGGACCCCCCAAAGGGTCGCGACCCATAATTTGAGAACCACTGGGCTAAGGCACTGTCAGACTGAACAGCTCCTCCCAGCCCTCCCAGCTCATCCCCGTCTCCAGCTCCTTGAGTTGTTGGTGGATCCCCAGATGACTATGTTAAAGAGGATTCTGTTGTCCCATCTGACAATGGCAGTGGCGCATGGTCACCTCACCTGTTGGCATGTGAGAAGGGAGTGACACACGCCTGCAGCGAGTTCTGCCATTGTGCATTTACATTTTCCTGCTGCTAGCAAAGCAGATTTCCTAAGACAGCAGCTAACAGATAAATGTGTTCCCTGTGGTCCCGCTACATTTGTTAGTGGGAATATCCTAAGATGCAAGGACATTTTATCACATTCCACTGGGGTCTTTGGGGTTTCTGAGAGCTGAGGTATAACACATAGGGAGCAAACCAAACAGAAACTTGCCTCCCCCCTTCAAAAAAAATGTCAAGCCCACAGTGCAAGTTATAATTATTAGGAAGAATTTGTTTATATAGTCAATTTATGAATTATTAATTAAAAATCTTACTCTACAGCTAATGACTGCTCTTTGTTCTTTTTGTATTTACTTAAGCAGTAAAATCCATTTAGTGTTGTAAATTATACAGCATCCCAGTGAGGCACTGTGACTGTTCTGGAAATCTCAGGCTGCATGACAAAGGTTGCCTTTTGTGGGTGTGCATCCTGAAGGACCTTGCTCCCTCAAGAATAAACTGTAATTCCAAGGTTGCATAAGGCAGTTGGCAGGCCCTGAGGGGACCGCTGCTGGTTTTGACTGTCTAGCTGCCTTTCATCCCATCCCACACCACACCAGTGCCTGTGCTCACACAGCAGCGGACACTTAATAACACTTAGTCAATAAGTGGAGGGGTATTGAATTCCGAGGAGACGTTTGAATGAGTACATCAGACACCCACCCTGTTGTTGACACCAAGGCAAACCGAGGAACGCCCATCTACGTGCAGTGAAGGAGGCTGATCTGGTGAACTGGCCCTGAAACTTCTTGCCCATGCTGGGGAGAAAGAGAAATAAATATCTGCTTAACGAGAGAGCGTGTGGTTTCACAAGCAGATGTGTAAAGTTTGCAAATGGGAAGTGGATTGTTTGTGTATGAGAGACGTGAAGGGAGAGACTCGGTAAGCTAAGTTAAAGTAAACTATTTATTGCACTAACTAAGCCACAATGTGGTCGCACCCAGCTCATCACGACTGCAGTACCTCCCCGCTTCTTAAAAGTCATCTGTCTCTGCAGAATGCGCTCACAGTAACTGGGGAAGGAAGGCTTCTAACTCACTGTGGCATCCTGGACCGTTTATAGTCGCAGTCCATGAGTGTTAGGTCTGGTGGCTTTCTGTCTGTCTCGGCGCCAGACAGAAAGAGGATGGGGTGGAAGGGAAGTCAGATGTGTGCCTCGTTGCTAGGCAGGCAGCTTGCAGAGTGGGATGCACACATTCCCTGCTTGGGTAACTTCTAGACTCTGGGGCTTGGCAAAGCTGCAGCTGAAAACATGGAACAAAATAAACTACAAAATATAGAAGGAATGCGGGGAAAGTCATGAAAAGCAAATTGGTGATTCATAGAGATTACAGTGTAATGGCTACAAGATTTTCCAGGCTTTGATTTAAACATTTTCAAGAAATCAGTTGCAGCAGCGACTCCCTTGGTGGCTAGACATGAAGGGGGATTATGATTATTATTATTTTTAGAAATAACAAACTTTTGTTTAGGATGTTTATTTTATTTTTAGTAAAGCAGATATCACTTTTATTCCCTTGCTCCTCTCTTGAAGAAATAAAAATTGCCAAGTAATCCCAGATCCTGGGTATAGGTCACATAAAGAAGACACTCAAAGATCAATTAAAAAATAGAGGCCATTTTATTTTTTCATCATCTATAAGTTCTTGGACAATCGTAAATAACAATTATAAAGAGTTATAGATACCAGTTGTGCCAGTAGCCAGAACGTGTATGTTTGTATGTACACATGCATATATTATGTATAGCCCTTCCCCGGGCCCAGCAAATCTCCAGTTCCTGAATGAAGATAACAATTTATCATGGTTCACTGGGTCATAATTTAATTTTAAAAAGACCCCAAATTCAGATAAATCATGGCTAGTGTGGTATGTGACAGTGTCATTTTAGGGGTATAAACCTCGAGATCAATGATATAATGGTCAGAGCTCCAGCCTCGCTCAGCCCAGGGCAAGGATGCACATGTGCCTCCCTGGTTGTTTTTTGTCACCTTTACATAAACAAGAGTCATCTGCGAAGGGAACCTCAATCGAGGAATTGACTCTATCAGATTGTCCTTTGGGCATGTCTGGGGGGCATTTTCTTGATTAATAATTTAAGTGGTGGAATCCGCCCTCTTGGGTGGCACCACTCCTGGGCAGATGGTCCTGGGTTGTATAAGAAAACAGATTGAGCAAGCCATGGAGAGCAAGCCAGTGAGCAGTGTCCTTCCATGTTTACTGCCTCTGTTCCTGCTTGGAATCCTTTGCTAGCTTCCCTCAAAGATGGCCTCCGGCATCCATTAAGCCCTCTTCTCCCTGGTACTTACTTTGTGTAATGAACAAGAGAACTTGGGTGTTGGTCAACTCTTTCCCTGCCTCCCAGCCAAGTAGCTCTTTTTTGTCTATAACTCTCGCTATTGTATTCACCATCTAGTCTTCATTCCTCATAGATAATTTAATGCTTTCTTAATACTTCTGGTGGTAAATATCACCAAGAATACTTGTTAAAATTATAGACCCATAGGTAAGACCTATGAAGGCAGACTCTACAAAAAACAGCGTTTTCTTGCCAGAGAATTTGGGAGAGCTAAGACTATTGATGATTTTTTTCAGTGTCCTTTTATGCTAACAAAGCACATTCATGAATCTTTCCACAAATGCCTCAAATATGCTCACTGTTTTATGTTCCAGAACAAGGGGCCCCTTGGAGTTAAATGTTGACTCTGGGCCAGAAATGGCTTCTTGTCTAGAGCCTCCCCACCAGGACCTACTGCCTTCCAGAAGCTTCTGGTAATGATGGAAATAGTGCTATCAATAAAGTCTCTTGCAAGCAAAGAGGAGAGAGAAAGATATGATGAAATCCCTGAGAGCACACTAGAGGTTGTAAAACAAGAGAAATCCTGTGGTTGCTGAAGATGCAGGAAAGAGGAGATGCATGAAGTCCCATACATGTGAGCACCAGTGTATTTTGATAAGCAAAAAAGCTTAAAAATAGCTGCAGCTGAAAGCAGCATCATAGTGAGCCTTCTGCAGAACACTGGTTCTGAGAAATAGCCTTGAGAAACAGGTTCTGGCCTCAAATAAATTTGGAAAATATGGTGAACTTTACCCCAGTAAACAGAATCATAAAGTGTATCTAATCTGCCTTAAAAGGCTCTGAGAAGTCCAGCTGCAAACAAACACAATTAAAATGTGAAAATAGAAATACCTCAAACTTGGAACTCTGTCCCCTGTTGCCCCATAAAATGTGCATAAACATCTATCTGAATGTACTTGGGTAATGTTGACTTAGAGCATAGAAGAAAATGCATTCACTAAGGTGTTTAATACTGCATGTATATAGTACTATAACTCTATCCAACTAAAAAGTTTAATGTAGGGGCCAAGCTCCTGATTTCTTCTCCCCACTTAAAACTTGAAAGTGTGTGTGTGTGTGCGCGCGCGCGCGCGCACAAGCTGCAATATGAAGTAGTCTGTTGTTCGTGTCTTTGCTTATTTTGAAGAGACAGGGGTGGGAACACAGGCAATAGCCTTGCCTCACACTCCAGCTTGTTGATCCTCTCTTGGAATTTGCTAACGAAAAGCAAGTGTATGGCGTGAGAACCGGGCGGGGGCTAGCCGAGCTCGAGAATGTGGAAAAGTGGGTATGTCTGGAGCCTCTGGCTCTTTCCAGGCATCTGGATTGGAGTTCCAGCTTGTCTTCCTTTCTGTCTTTGCCAATCTGCCGCTCTGGGGACCTGGCAGCCCAAAGATGTCACCTCATTGACGTGCTTCTGCTCTTCCTGTGTTTAATGCTGTTGCTTCAGAGGGAGTCTTGCTTCCAGGGACCTCTGGGACCTGAAGCTACCCTGAGCACAGCCCACGTGGCCTCTGGGTCAGAAAGGAGCAGAAAGAGCAATCTTGGCTGGCTTTGCCAGCTGCGTCATTGTTCAGAGATGTAACACTACTCTGGCCAGCATGGGGACATTCTATGCTTAGGTTATGATTCCCATGTGTTAGAGCTTAATGGCACTTTGAGATGCCTCTCAGATTGGGTGATGTGGGAGTGGATGTGTGTTCCTTAGATGACTGGATTGGAAATCACTGAGACAGTGGGCCAGGGTTAGGAGGAATGCTGCTCCTCCTTTAGTGGTTGTTAAACTCAGCCTTGAAGCAGGGAGAGAAAGTATTTCAGTTGCTTATGCTTATGTGTTTAGGGATGGCTGATTGCCCTGTAGTGTGAACTCTCTCATTCACTGGGGCCCTCACCCTGATCTGCCCTTGGTTTAACAGAGACAAATTAGAGTTGGAAGAGGTTAGGGTACAGAAGTTTTGTTGGAAAGGATGGTGTCTTTAAAAGTAATTTTAAATGTATTTGTGGAGTGGTTCACCTCTTTTAACATTTGTTGGTTGCTAATAAATATTTTACAAGTGGCTTTCCAAAAATTAATGTGTGTGTTAATTTATCACAAATTTTACTGATACAGGGGATATGTAACATAAACTTGCAATAAAACATTATGTAATAGGAAAAACAATATATAATATAAACATTATATAATACATAAAATAATAAATCATTTCATTTTAAATTTCATATATATATAACTGTGGTGATTTGAAAGAAAATGGCCCCCAAAGGGAGTGGCACTATTAGGAGGTATGGCTTTATTGGAGTAGATATGGCCTTGTTGCAGGAAGTGTGTCACTGTGGGGGTGGGCTTTGAGGTCTCCTATGCTCAAGCTATGCTCAGTCAGACGGTTCACTTCCTGTTCCCTGTGGATCAAGATATAGAACTCTCAGCTCCTTCTCCAGCATCATGTCTGCCTGCACACCACCATGTACCATTGTGATGAAAATGGACTAAACTTCTGAAAATATAAGCAAGTCCCAATTAAATGTTTTCCTTTGTAAGAGTTGCTTTGGTAATGGTGTCTCTTCATAGCAATAGAAATTCTTCCTAAGACAATAATTGATTCTTATAGGATTATTTCATGTTTTTTTTAAAAAATCAAATTTATATATCCTCAGTCAACCTTGATTATAACTGACAAGTATATTCCCAACATGACTTGATATTTGTTTGCCAGCAAGTAAGATGAAAACAAACCCTGGAGACACATTATGCTAAATGTCCTTGGTTTGCAGCCATCTCCTCTTCTTTGAGGGGACTCTGTTCTAAGACCTGCCAATTTCCCACCCCAGGCAACTGAAACCTACACACTGACATCCCTAAATGAGGAATTTAAGAAAGGTGTACAGGATTCTATAGTACTATATAATGTGTCCACCATAAAAATACAGTAGATCCAAACACTCCAAGAGCATATTAGGAACATCATTTGTAAGGAAAGTTCAGTTATTGTTGCTGTTGTTGATTTTTGTTTGTTTGTTTGTTGAGGCAGGGTCTCTCACATAGCTCTGACTGTCCTGGAACTCACTCTGCAGACCAGTCTGCCCTGAACTCACAGAGATCTGCCTGCCTCTGCCTCCTGAGTGCTGGAATTAAAAGTGTGCACCAAAAGGCTCAGTAAGAAGAAGTAGTGGATGGTAACTTTGCTTATTTAATGATAAATTACTCTAGCTTTGTTTAAACTGCCTCACAAACTTTAAACGATATAACCGACTCTTGTGAGCTGTGAACAGCCTCTCCAGTATACCACCAAGCCTGTCCTACACTGTTTAAAACCTACTCTCTGCCTTATTATTTGCAAATTTTGCTCTATTCCCAGGGATATTGGAGCTGGTGATATTTAGAAAGTGCTTGGGGAGATTTTGAGCTAAAACTCCGCCCTTCTCCACAGAGCTTTCAGCTCCTCGGGGGCGTTGTGAACATTCTCTCAGCATCTTCCAGAGACATTGCTTTTTTACTGAGGTTTTAAGACTATAATCTCATAGACCCCATGCTACATAAAAATAAAAAATCAAGGCAACCTGCACTTCGAAATGAAAAGTTACTGGCATTGTAAGGCAGAAGGAAGTTGGGAGATGAAATCACCATTCCTACTGGTCTGCAATATTATTGATTATCTATACCACATAGTTAAGGATTGCTTTAAACCATTCCTCCTCTATGGCAGTAGTCTTAAAGGATAGCAGCATTTCCCTCTCTAGCCTCCTTTGATGTTGTAAGGATTTTCTGGAGATAAGTAAAGTCTATGATACAGACAACAAATGCATGAAATCCATCAAAAGGGCAGGTTTTCCTCCAACACATGGAGTGTAAGCTGGCCCTAAGGAATGGAAGGGATTTAGAATGTAGGGAAAGTATTCTGGTGGGGGCATGTAACACAAGTGAAGGGTTAGAGATAGGAACTCAGGAGAAACAGCAAATGAATAGTCTAGCTAGAGAAGATTTGGATTTATATATAGATATGACAGCTATTTCAACAGGCCTCACAAAGTACACTCTTGGCATGGAATCAAGTTTTAAAACTAATAGCTGGAAAAATTGAAAATAATTTGAATCTTTACTACAGCTTGTTAATAAAAAACAAATGCTGGAGTTCTTTACCCATCAGCACTTTGCCTCTTCTCTTGGGACCCCATGGTCTTCTGACATGTAATTCCCTGACTTTTTAGTCCACGGATTGCCTAGTCTTCCCATAATGTCTCAAGAAGTTAAGGACAGAATTGAATGACAATCGTAATCTCCTTCATGGGCTAAGGGAACTCATGTGAGTCAGTGAAAAGACACCCTTGGTCTGCTGCTTCTCATAATGACAGTTATACCCGTAAAAAACAATTATATGAATCAAGCTTATCTGATTGCACACACCTTAATCCAGCCCCGGAAGGCAAAGGTAGGTGGCTCTCCATGAATTCAAAGCCAGCCTAGTCTCCATAGCAAATTCCAGGCCAGCCAAGGCTACATATTGAGACTCTGTCTCAATAAAATAAAATAATTATGCAAACAAACAATCTCTATCCCTCTCCCCTTATTAGCTCTGTGGTATAACGTCCATTTGAGTGTGTGCACATGTAAGTGTGTGTGGGTATGCGTGTGTTTCCTTTGCCCTAGGCCTTAGCGCTTGCTGTTTCTTTTGCATATATCATTTGTTTCTTGCGGGTTTTACTCAACTAATTCCTGTTAATCCTGGAAATTCAATTTAAAAGTGGCCTCGAGGCAGAGGATGTGACTCAATGATAGAGTACTTGTCTAGGCTGTGCGAAGCCTGGGGTTTGATCCTCAGCATTGCTAAAAGGAAAAAAAAAAATAATGACTTTGCCCAAAGGTGTTCCTTGAGTGATTATTTATCTCTCTTTTCTGAACCCATGTGTTTCTTGCTATTTTTGAACTCACTATATTATCTTATGATTCCATATTTTACCTACCTTGTTTCTATTGAACTATGAAAAATGAAAAGATAAGCTGTAATTCTTATTTCTTATATATACATACACATGTATGTATATACAAATACAAAGGCTCACACACATACATGAACAATATATTAATGTATCATTCATATGTTTATTTACCTATTTTATATTAATATAGTTTATATTTTTATGCAATATGTTTCCCATGTGAATGTATATATATTTATTAGTTTAGTGTTCTATTTATGCTTTTGGATGAATGAAACCATTTATGAGTACCTTCCATAAGACAGCACTATATTAATCCATTAGCAATTTTCATCTTTTCATGTGCTTCTGTCTGTATGAAGTAGAAGCTACCCTTAATTCTCAGAAGAGCAATCAAGGACTAGAAAACAGTCAACAATTGGGACAGGTCAACAACCAGGAAATGCAGCACCAGTCTGAGCCCAGGGCTGACTGAGTGGTCCTGGTGCATGCTGAAGAATGAGGAATCATTACTTCAGGAATTGAGGAGAGGTGGGGGTCTCTAGAGAGGAAGAAGGGGGCAGGACCTCCCTTGGTTGACCATCAGAAGTGATATTTGTTCCAGCATCATCCAAAGGCATGGGTAGAAAGGAAGGCAGAAGAAAGATGCTAGCTGCATATCCACTCTCTACTTAGGGGATGCTGAAACCTTGGCTTTCTTATGTTATGGGGTGTTTGTCTATCAGTAGTAGTTTTTTTTAAATCCAATAATAGTCTGCTCTGCTTCAGAAACCCTTGTTCTGGAAGAGGCATCACAGAGCACAGGGGCAAAAGTCGTCTCAAGAAGTCATCTGCTTTTTGTTTTTTGTGGGTCTCCCCCCACCCCATGATTTGATTCAGGTCTCATTAATGGCCTAAGTTCACACTAAGAACACAGATCATCACCAAAAACCATGAGGGAACATGCGCATTCTCCAAGCAACTAACACCTATTCAGTTTTGAAAGTCCATTAATTACTTTTCTATTGCTGTGATAAGACATTATGACCAAGGCAACTTACAGAACAAAGAGTTTATTGGGGCATACAGTTTCAAAGGGTGAGTCCATGACCATCTTGGAGGGGAGCATGGCACTACGGTGGCATCTGAATGCTTAGATCTTGATCCACAAGTAGGAGGCAGAGAGAGCTAACTGGGAATGGTGTGGGGGTTTTTCAACCTCTAAGCCCATTCCCAGAGATACACCTCTTCCAAAAAAATCTTCCTCTTCTTCCTAATCTTTCCCAAACAGTTCTTTCAACTGGGGACCAAGTGTTCAAATATGTGGACTTATAGGGGCCATTCTCATGCAAATCACCACAGAAACATAGCACAAGGTTGTTTGAGTGTCCTATAGTGTCTGTGACAAACAATAGCATGTTTAGCTTTAAGTCAGACCTTCAGCCAGGCTCTCAGTAGGTTGTATAGAAGTGTCAGCAGGCTGCCCGAGTTTCTAAACGTTGTACGAGAACTAACTGTTTTCTGGTCTTTTTCAGGTTCTAGAGACAACCTGCATGTCTTGGGTTCGGCCTCTTCTTCTGTCTTCAAACCAGCTCCACGAGGCCAAGTCCTTTGCTCGCTGCCAACCCTGAGCTTGTTCCCATTGCTCCACCCAGGGCTGCAGCTGGACAGCCCGGACAGATCCTTAGCTCCTGTAGGCTCATATGATTAGCTTGGTGCCTTCACTCCATCTGTGCATTGATCATCCATTATGTGCCAGGTGCTAAAATTGCAGATTATTCTTCCTTTAAGATGTTTCTAGTCCAAGCAGATAGACTTATCAACCACCAAATGCAATATAGTATGCCAAGGACAACGGGAGAGAAAAGGATGGGGTTCAGTGGGTCCTGGGTTCAGCACCTATAGATTTAGGTAATTGTGATCAAAACTATTTAGAAAAAAATTTGTATTGAATAGGTACAGCCTTATGTTCTTGTCATTATTCCTTGTGCTGTACAGCTAACTACACAGCACTTACGTTAGATACTGTAAGTAATCCAAAGGTGATGGTTTGAAGTATACAAGAGGATGATGTAAGTTAAATGCAAATGCTATGCCGTTCTATAGGAAAGGCTTGAGCATCCGTGTATTTTGATGTCTGCAGAGGTTCCGGAACTAATCATGCACCAAGACCAAGTGACGACTGCATAGACAAGAGACCTTTAAGGCAATACGGGAAAACAGAAGGCATGGTGGCTAAGGTGATGCTCGGGCTACCTAAGAAGAATAAAAAGCATCTAGCTAAGAGAGCAGACACAGGAACGGTGCTAGAGTCATGACTTTTGTTTCTGTGGAAGCAAGAACTGGGACCGTGTGTTTCTGAGTACTTCAAAATGAGTCCAACTCTTGATCCAGCAATTCCAGTTCTAGAAATGTATTCTGAGGAAGTGAGCAGACATACACATAAAGATTTATGGGCACAGATGCTCATTGCCGTGTGATTTATAATAATCAAAAATTAGAAACAGCCTCAATGTTTATAGTAAATTGGATAAATGAATCCATATGATGAAATATAATGTAGCCCTTAAAAGCCGTCTTAAATGAGGGGAAAGTACTCACATCGAATTAAGCAGGGAAAAGTAGTTTAAAATGTGACCTCAATATGGTAAAATTGGACACAAAGCAGGCCAAAATGAACACTATGTATATAAGTTATGCACAATGAAAGACTTGAATAAAATATATAAAAATGGTCAGGGGCCAGATTTTAGGGAATAAATGCATTTATTGAGCACTACTTCTATGCTGGGCACTGTTCTAAGAACTTTATGTAGACTAATTGATGAATTAATCTGTGCAACTCCCTATGAGATAGACATTCTGATAATCTCCCACCTCACTGACGAGGAAGCTGAGGCCCAGCAGAGTCAGTGAACATGGCTAAGGTCCCTAAACAGCAAGTGTCGGAAGTTGGATTTGAATGCAGGCAATCTCCATACAGACTACTAATGCCCAAAGAGATGCTCACACCTAGTGAGAGGAGGACCTTTCTCAGGACAACAGCATCTTGGAAAGCCAGGTTCCTAGCTGATATAAGGCTATGTTGGACTGAGACAGGAAAGTTAATGTCTCAGGTATGTTGGGTCTCCTGGTCCTGTGAGATTCTCAGGATGTCCTGTGAACATCCTGCTGACCTGTGAATCTTTATGTTTCTATTTCTTTGATGTTCATTTCTGGGCAAAAGGACCCTTGGGTGCAATGAGGAATTGTGCTCCTGCATGGAGCTGAGAGGGTATGTGTGTACAAGGTTGTTTCCCGTGGTGTAAAATTTCTTGTACCTCTCTGTTATTGTTTTTCTTGATGTCAAGGAAGAAAAACTTCAATATTTAAATGGTTATATGTAGAAAAATAGTTTCCAAAAGAGCCTTGTCATAGTTTTTATTATATTGAAAACCTGGGTGGAAAAGTTCCCATGTGAAAAACTTTAAGGCTTTGCCCATTGGTAAAATCTTTTTCTCTGAGTCAGTGTGGGTTGCAGAGACCCAAGTCCAAGCCAGATGGTGAAATTAACTGATTGATTGGCATGAGCTGATAGATATTTCAGGGAAAGACGAGTCATTGACATTCACCAGCTTGGTCAAGTTCAAAAGTGATCCACTACTTTTGTGCCAGGCTATCCCATCTGGCCCAGATATGCTCTCTCTTCCAAGGGAATTCTTCAGCCTACCTAAAAAGTAAATCACTTGTCAGAGAAGCAGACTTCAGGCTTTGGGCCAGAAAGTTTCTTTCAGCTCTAGTGTAGGGAGACAAAAGCTGAGGTAAAAACTGCAATGATAGTAATAATAGCATGTAGTTCATTGTTGAATTTACTTACCCAAGGATGGAAAGAACCAAAGACTACACTGAAGATGTGGCCGGTTGTCCTTGTCACAGAGGGCCCTTGTTTTATCAGCCAACTTGGAATCTGCTCCATATATTGTGTTTGCAGTGGAATAAGACCAGTAGAATCACAAGGTTGTTCCCCGTCCTCTCTATTCCCAGCAAAAGGCATTATGGGAAATAGAAGGTCATAAGGGCCAGTTAATGCTTAGACAACGTGGTACTGATATGGATATCCAATATGAATCAGATAAAACCTGGCTGACTCTGGAACTCCAGGGCCTGTGAGTCACCATAAAGTGACTAACACTGGATGTCTGAGACCCCAAAAGTAAATAAAAGCTATTATATAACTAGTTTTGACAGAGTGCTGCTTTTTTTTTTTTTAAAAAAAAATGTGATTCTGTATAAAGAGGGCCTTGAGGTCAGAGGCCTGAGTCTCTGTTTTTGTCTTCTCCAGTCTACCTGTGTGTTTTTGCCTGTAAGCCTGTGAGCTGCCTGCCTGTGTGCAGCCCATGTGTGCCAGCTGTGTGTGGGTGCTGAAGGGCGGCTGCCTGCCTAGTCGGCTTTACTCCAAGTGAGTAAGGAAGGCCTTCTCAGTCCATAATTCCTCTAATTCTCTCCAGCCTCCCAACCTCCTGTGGTCCTTCTGCTGTCCTGGGATGGGAGCATGGACCTCACAGGCATGAACCACTCAGCTTACATATGGGAATTAAAGGCCATAGTATCCACACTAGCCATGCCAGTGGATACCTGGATGTTAGTTTTTCCACCTTGTGACTAAACTCGGTGCATTTGGATTAAGGAACGGGAAGCAATACACAGAGAGATTGCTGTACCAGGAGCAGCCATCACAGAAGAACGCATTCATTGGGAGACCCAGGCGGCTCTGAGGGAGCATCCATTGACTCTGCTACTGCCACCCAGTGAGGACAAGCCATCAGCCAGATGGTCCCCAGGGATGTCTAGACTTAAGACACTGCTCAGCCCCCATTTGTCCTTTCAGCTGTTTCCCACTGCGCTTAAATTCAACAATTGCTTCTATCAACACCTATTTGCTACTACCGGCTACTGGCTACCATGTACCGCCCACTGTTCTGCGTGTTAAACAAGGAAGGAAATAAACTGGATTGTAATATTGATTCTACGTTTCCTGTGTGACTTTTTATTCTGAGTGTGTTCTCCCGCCTCAAACATTCTTCCAGATCTAGGGCTATTAGTGACAAGACTGGAGTCCTCTTTATGGTTATACCATGATGTAACCACTATTGGAAATTTGTACTATTTCTTATAACTAGTCAATATTTTATTGCATCAATTAAAAATTCTGGGGCTGGAGAGAGGGCTCAGCTGTTATACGTCTCTTGCAAAATACCCGAGTTCGGTTCCTAGCACCCACCTCAGGCAGCTCACAACCTCCTATAACTCCAGCTCCAGGAAGACCCAATGCCTCTGGTCTTCTCAGGCACCGGTACCCAAGTGCACATAATCCACACAGGGACACAAATTCCTGTCATTGAAAAACGAATTGTCTGGGGGATGGAGAGATGACTCCATTGTTAAGAGCATTGGCTGCTCTTCCAGAGGCCCTGGACTTGATTCCCAGCACCCACATGGCAGTTCACAACTGTCAATAACTCCAGTTTCAGAGAACCCAATGCTCTTTTCTGGCCTTCAAGGGTACTGCAAGCAAGGGATACATAGCCATAGATGAAGGCAAAATACTCATACCCATAAAAATAAAGGAGGAAAAAATGTTAAAGTCTGTATCTCAGCAAACCATTTTCTTCTACCTCTTCAGAGCCACAGTGAAATACAGTCACTTCTCACAGCTCACACCGCTCTCTGCCCCGGTATCCACATGGATCCCTTCCTGTTGTCTCCAAATCACCCTCCCAGCTCTAGTGTGGAGGAAGTCCCCATCCTGCACTACCTAATCACACTCAGCTTTATTTTTCTCCGCAGCATCTGCGCCATATTATACAGCTTCCTTTCTGAATGTTTCTGTGATTCCTGCGTAGCTATACGAAGACAGGAACCCCCACGCGGACAAAGACTCCCTTGTTTTGTTCCCTTTCCTCTGGGTGTCCCCGCTGCCTAGACTAGGCACACACCATGTGGATAAGAAACATTTATCATGGACTGTTCCCAGTGAGGCTGGAGAGGGGGACATGATTGGTGTGGAGGTCCTAGGAGGAGGCTTGGGAGGAAGAAACCTGGAGAACAATATACTCCAAATTCAGAATCAAGGAACAAAATCTCTTCTGCCTTTACTTTTAGATTTTTTGTCAAGTTTGTCCTGGAATGCAGAGCTGCAAGGAGCCTCTCCTTGGCACCTTGCTTTGGAGGGCTGGGCTCTGAATTCTCAGCATCACTTTTAAATCCTTTCTCTCTTCAGAAAGTTTGACCTTGATCTCAAGGGTTTCTGTAGTGACTGGCCCAACTCAGTATCGGCGAAGGTAAGTAACTCCCCAAAACAAAATTGTCCTGGGCTCAAGGTGCCAACTGTGTATAGGAGGTTTTAAAAATCAACCAAGTGGAAGCCTTCACCATCTCACAGGCCTGGCCCTGGGAGGGGTGCCAGATGTCTGTAGGCCAGGTGACAAGGTGACTCATTTTCTCTGAGCCTAAATCCAGCAGCCTTGAGGGGCCCTCTGTTATCTATGTGCAGAATGTCAAGCAGATCAATGAGATCTCAATCAAATCCCTAAACCCAGTTAAGCTAGAGCTGTAGCCCAGCCTAGGACGGAGGCAAAGAGTGAAATCGTTTAAGACAAAGAGTCAAGGAAGACAAACAACAATCACAGTGTATCCATCAGACCCAGGATCTGAGTTATTCCTTTCAGTTAATTTGTTTGTGCAGGGTGATTCTAAATAAAAAAAAAGTATATATGTGATTATTTTAAAAAAATCGGGTAAAGAGCATAGAGTTAAAATGTTTCCTCTCTGTGGCTGAATATCAGCTCTCCAGTCACCTGATTTTCCACACCACAAGGCAGCCAACTAGCAGTGTTCATACATTTCTTCAAAGAATTTGTGTGCATTTGCATATACTGATGTGCGTTTGCATGTGTTTGTGCTTGTTTGTATGTTTTTGTGTGTGCCTTATATATTTGTAGGTATTTGTATATAGCTACCTGTGTTTGTACATATTTGCTTATGGTTATGTGTGTTGGAATGTGTTCCTGTGTATCTGCAGTTGTGTGTATTTGCATGAATCTGTTGGTACTTGCTGATGTTTGTGTATTTGTATGTATGTATGTGTTCATGTATGTGTCTAAACAAACAACAGTGTTCTATGCTCACTTTTCCTACACTTCTGACTATTTTACTTTATCTCAAAAAGTGCTCTATGGAAGATTAAATACATCTCAATCTTCAATGTTCATCATATCTTCTTATCAAACAGAATGTAACGCAATCAGCCAATTTCTGCCACTACAAAAGGTGTTATAATAAATGTCTTCATATTCCTATTTTATTAAGAGGAAAGTGGCCTGAAGTTAATCAATTTACTTTCTATCTTTCAATGATGACACTGGAGCTTGAACCCAGGGCCTCACACATGCTAGGGATATGCCCTGTCACTAAGCTACATTCCCAACTGTTGTGGTTTGAAGGAGAATGGCTCATATATTGAAAAACTTGGTCCTTAGTTGGTGGGGCTGTTTGGGAAGGATTAGGAGGTGTGGCCTCGTTGGGGGTAGTATTTCACTAAGGGCAGGCTTTGAGGTTTCGGAAGACTCAGGTCATTCCTAGTATGCTCTCTTCCTTCTGCTGTGGTTTGAGACGTGAGCTCTCAGCTGTTTCCGCCTTTGCGCCATCATCATGGATTCTGACCCTCTGGGACCATACGTCCAATTAAACACTTTCTTATGAAATTTGCCTTTGTCATGATGTTTTAGCATAACAATGGAGAAGAAACTAATACATCAACCGTTTTTATTTTAAAATTTGAGACAGAGTTTCCCTATGTAGCCCAGGCCAGCCTCAAACTTGCAATGGTCGTATCTCAGCCTCTTGAGTTAGTTGGGATTCTAGGACTGTTCCACCATGCCTAACAGTCATAATCCTTTTAAGTAATTTTAAGTAATTTTAACCATATTATTATCAAAGATTACACATTGGAATAGAGAACTAAAGAAATAGAGAGAGGCACAAAGTCCCCTAGAGCATTAACATAGATGGGATTTCCTTTGTATGGCTTTTTATATTAATAATGCAGTGCACTTCTTCATCCTTCACCCAGTTTATATATTATGAGCATTCTTCCATGTCATTAAGCACTCTTACAAACCTTCCAAAATGCTGGTGGGGCTGGAGAGGTAGCTCCATGCTTAATTGCACTTGTTTAACTGACTGCCACTCCAGTTCCAGAGAATCCCATCCTCCGGCCTCCGTGAGCATAAGGCACTCTGGTACACACAAAGATATGCAAGCAGACCACTCATACACACAAAAAAATGTAATGAAATCTTTAAAATGCAATACTTGATTTATGAAACTATTCCCCTACTGTATGGTGGCTTTACATTGGTCTGTTTGTCGATATAGGGCTTCCACACACATTCCTGGGCACAACTGCCCATGCAAAGGTGCTGTATGTGCAGATTAGCTCTTCCCGATTTTCAAGGTTTGGTGTGAAGGAGCCCGTACACTTTCCCAGGCCTTTCTCTCGCCTTGCCAATGAGCTTTCTAGAGAGCCTGTGCCCATGCTGCCTGCCAATGTCCAGCTCACTCACTCGTGAACATTTTCACTCTCCTCTGTATACTGACGCCTCTGTATTGACTTGAAAGCAGAAGTGGCTGTGTGACCTGCGTTGGTCATTGAGATGCGAACGGAACTGACGCATGTCACTTCCAGGTGGGCGCTTGGGAAGCAGAGTGAAAATCAGCTTTTCCCCCCTTGCCACAGCAGTGAGGAACACCCTGGTGGAAATCCTGTTGGCTTCACTGTTGGGCCTGCCGACAGTCAGCTGGGTAGCTGGGTGCAGGCGTGCAGATTGAAGAGACAATGAAGCAGACAGAAAAGAGTCGAGAGGTCTGCCGGTCAATACCGGACAGCCCTGAGTTTACTTCACAGTCAGCTTACGTACAGTCTTGAAGGACAGAGGTAGAGCAATGCACAGCCCAGGCATTCAACCACTATCTATCCTGCCTTGCGTCAGGGCAGTCCCATTTTCTATCTCAATGTACCTCTGGCTGGCATCAGCAGCCTGCATCTAGCCAGATAGTGTGTTTCTTCTTGTGGGCTAATCAGGACTTTCTCACAGCCTTGGAGCAAACAAGCCTGAACTCTATTGACTCAGAATAGACTTCAGATTCAAACTGGGAAACTGAGTCAGTTGTGGGCTCCCACACTTCCGTCTCTGAGGGAGTGGAGATGGTACAAAGGAAGCTCCCAGTCAAATCCTCCACTGGACAGCACGCAAAAATGAGAAACGAATCTTCGTTTTTAAAAGTCACTCTGGAACTCGACACTCTGGAATTTGGGGTTCGTCAGGAGAATGGCACTCAAGGCCCCGAGACAGCCCAGGTAGGTAGTGTCGCTTCTCCTGGACATCTCAACAGCACTAGGTACACACCAGCCAAATCAGAAGTGAGAACTTCGCCATTGAGTCAGAAGTAACCCCAGCACTCTTGTTGCTATAGAAACTTGTTTTTGGTAACCTGCCTTATGCATTCACTATCTCATCGTTTGGTATTTCCTTGGACACAGGAATCGGTTTGAGGATGAGTGTGTGACTCCATGGAGATTTGTAAAATGTGATAACAACATTTCTAGGTGGATCTCAAGAAGAATATTCTTTTCTGGCTGAGCTGCCCAAAGCCAGGTGCTGTCTGGAGTGGATATGAGCACTGGATTGACTGTGGCCTTGTTGAGACTGGTCCAAGGAGAAAGGCAGGACCTTTTCACAGAGTCACAGCAGTCCATGGTTTAAAAGCTGCACACAGCCTTCCCCAGCCTGGCTGACTGGTGACATAACTGAGCCTCCAGCCTCTTGCAGCTGCCGTGTGGTAACTGATCATTGTAAATACACTGCTTGGTGGGCTCTTCCCGGCCACCCCTTCCCTGTTCCAGCCCCACTCCCAGCCTAAGGTGGCCCTAAGAAGTCAGGTCAGCTGCCTCCACCCACTCCCAGCTTCCTCCCCCTCCCTGAGTCTTCTCTCGTCTCTTTCTTCTTCTGTTCTCTGTTGGCAAACCTCCTTCCATCCCAGCACCCTGTACGAAGGGGCCCCATCACTGTTAGCTCGTGTCAACTGTGCCTGCAGCTCCACGGACTCAGTCCCAGACCTCCCTGCCCTCTGCGTGGAGCACACGTGGACCCAGGCCTTTCTGAGATAAATCACACTTTGAGCTGTCTTGGTTTGACGACAAGGTCAAGGCTGGGAGTATTTTGGGGAGAGAGAGAGAGCTTCATTAGCATGGCAGTCTCTAAGATGCAGAATGAGAAAGAGGGTTGGTGGACGCCGCCCAGGAAGGAGATATGTGGGGCAACTGTGTCTTCTTCCAGGACTTCCCTGCTTTTTCAAGCCTTGCCTGTGTCCTGGGAGACTGACCTCTGAGACAGTACCAGCAGAGGACATCTTGTCCTCTGGCTTCTGGACTGGTATGGTCAATGAGGAGCAGCAGCAGGAGCTTTAAAGGAGAGATTGCTACTTAAGAGTAATACTCTCCTCATCCTGGTCAGGTGCAGTAGGCTTTTCCTGTGAGACTCCAGCTCCTGCCAAGCGCTCTTCATCCTGGCACCACTTTCTTTCCTCTGGGGTCTGGGAGCTGCCCTGCTCCCTGCGATGCTCCGGCTGGATTGGGGACCATCTCGGTTACTTTTGGTTGCTGCGATGAAACACCATGACCGAAAGTGACCTTATGGTGCTAGACAGAGAACCACAATGGTTCTAGATGGTTCCACAGTGTTGGGGACAGCATGGCAGCAGATAGCTGGAGCAGGCAGCTGAGGGATCACACCTCCACCCACAAACAGGAAGCAGAGCTTGAGCTGCAAATGGGACAAGGCTAGAGATTCTCAAAGCCTGTCCCCAGGGATATACTTCCTCCGGTAAGACTGTATCTCCTAAAGGTCTGTCAGACATCTAAAGGTTCCCCAAACAGTGTCACCAACCAGGGACCAAGTGTTCAAACTCATGAGCCTGTGGGGGACATTTCTTATTCAAACCACCACATCGATGGATGTCTGATATTTCTCATTTCATTAGATCTTATGCTTTTCCCCAAATCTCTGTAGGTGTACACCTCTGAAAAGAAAACAATCAAACTCCTTCAGCTAAAACTTTTGTGTGTTTCTTGCCAGGATGCTGACCCTTATAACGACTGACATTCTGCTCTGTATGCAAGATATGGGGACTGTATGCCCATAATTTAGCACTTTTATACTGAATTCTTTAATCATGTCTATGATTACAAGTTTCATATGTATGTATATGTATATATTTATATATATACATCATATATATTTGTATTATATATGCCCATTTATATACACTATATGTGTATACCTATATGTGTCTATTTATATATACACTATTTGCATATATTCATATATATATATACATACATATTTGGGGGGATCTTCCCACCTCAAATAGTCTGATCAAGAAAATCTCTCACCGGTTTGCCTGTGAACTGATTCCAGATGTAGTCGAGTTGATAATGAAGATTAGACATCACAGTGTGTGTGGTATGCAACTAACATGATAATTTTATAAATATTTATAGGATACAATGTAATATTTCAACATATGAGCACAATATATAATGATTATTTCTTGTGTTGTGAATATTCAAAATCACATCTACAATCTATTTTTTAAATATACTATAGTTACCGTGTGTGTGTGTGTGTGTGTGTGTGTGTGTGTGTGTGTGTGCGCGCGCGCGTGCGTGCGTGCGTGCGTGCGTGTGCTGGACAGTTTATTAGAATGGCTTACAGGCTGTGGTCTGAGTTGTCCAACAATGGCTGTCTTATGATGAAAAGGTTGAGAATCCAGTCATTGGCTACCCCGAGCTTCTAAATCCTGGCCTTGAATCTCAGTGTTGTGTTGTACTTTAACAAGTGTGGAATGTCTCACTGAAGTGTCAGCTCCATAAGGGCATGAATTGCTACTTACTTGTATATGGAGCACTTGGAACCACAAATTCTGAAGGCACAAGCCCCACCAGACTTATCGGTGAGCAAACACCTATCTGTGTGGTCCAGGTGTATTCAGGCTAACGGCTTGTATAAACACTGACTGCGCCTGAAATCCAGTAGGGGGCCCTGAAGAGCAGAGCAGCTGAGAAAATTCCACTAACCGTGAAGTACTTGCAAGGCGGCCGCATGCTGAATCATTCCTTGTCGAGAGAGCGTGTTAGCCACACTTTTCACAACATGTTTAAAGGGGGGACATTTTCTTTTGGCTCAGGGTCTCTGAGGTTATGGTTTATGGCTGGCTACATTTCTTCCAGGCCGAGGGGAAGCCGAACAAAAGGTAAGAGGGTGTAGAAGAACCGAGTTGTTGACCTCATGGCAGCCAAGGAGCAGAGGCAAGAAGAGGAAGGGCCCCAGAGCATGGCATCAGCTCCTCAGAACAAACTCGGGTGCCAGGGCTGATGCGTCAGGGAGACGGGACAGGTCAGATTCATGAACAGAGAAATTAGAGATCACCGCAGAGTTTCTTTCTCCCTTGGGATCTATATGACACCAAGAAGAGACAGATGCCATTCTCCTAGCTAGGGAGTCAGACACCTGGTTGCCATGGATTTCCTATCTTGCTGATACAGTGCGTGGTGTACAAAACATTTCCCTTGACCTTGAGAGGGTCTGGTGGCAGCGCTCAGTGTAGAGTAAATTTCACTCTGGTCTTTGGGTGATGGTACAGAGGTTGGCTTGGGAGACATGCATGCTCAGTCAAGTGATGTGTCAAGGGAAGGAGGTGAGGTGGCAGGTCCCCAGGAGGCCACACTGTAGGTGGGCCACCTCCACTGCCTTTTTATTCCTTTCTGCGTGTTTTGTAGGGGTGGAAGCCAGGTCCGGCCAGAGAGGGTCCTGAAAGCCACAGCGCTGAACTGGAACTACCTTTCATAAATGTCTTTCTCTGGGTAGTGGTGCTTTGTGTTAGGAAAAGTGGGAGCCTGCCTGTGAGGAGCGGAAAGATACATGTATGCATGTGATAAAGGTATGGAGGACAGGATTCCACTGGTGAACAGTAAGAACATCGCTGTCGCTCAGGAAAGAGGAAGAGCCAACTGGAACCCAGATTAACCAGTTTACAGGCAGCACCCAGTGAGCAGGATCCTGGAAAAAAGAGTGGGCTTTGGAGTTTTGTTTTATTTTTTTGAAATTTGAAAATCACTTTTATCATATTTTTAGAAAGCTGGGAAAAAATACATAACTCATCCATCTTGGGTATTTAAATAAACAAGCTGAAAATTCTGAAATCTAGAGGGTGAACAAGGAGCCCATGTTCACTTAACATCCTTACCACTTAATCCTTTAACCTCCCCTGCCCTGCCCACACTCTGCAGCCAAACCAACGGGGCCCTGGCTCTCGGTACAGAAACTGGAGCTCCTTCTGTGGCTAGCCACAGCTCCCCTGGGCCTGGCCTTCTCCAAGGAGGGTTAGGACATCTTCCTCAGCAGGGGTCTCCATTGAGAAAGCCCCGGAGGCCCCCAGAATCAGTGCCTTGCTGCTTGCCTCCCCTGACAGAAATGCCTGCTCCCTGAGTTTCAGATGCAACTCCAATATCTTCTCTGGTCACTGTTTCTTCTGCTCACCCCACCCCCACCCCACTTCATAGAAGCCCACCCCACTCAGAGTGTTTTAACAATAGACGGTCCCGAAGAAAAGGCACTTTCCATCTTTCCCTTGGCACTTCCTCAGTCGCCAGAGAAGAGGAACCCAGGCTCCACATCTTTTCATTTCTTAATCTCTCTCTCTCTCTCTCTCTCTCTCTCTCTCTCTCTCTCTCTCTCTCTCTCTCTTCTTTTTGTGTGTTTGGGGGTGGGTTCTGAGACAGGGTTTCTCTGTGTATGTAACCTGACTGTCCTGGAACTCACTCTGTAGACCAGGCTGACCTGGAATTCAGAGATCCGTCTGCCTTTGCCTCCCGAGTACTGGGATTAAAGGCGTGAGCCACCACTGTCTGGCATTTTTTCTTAATTAATTAGTACATGTTAATTTAAATAGTATTCAGGGCCAATGCGATATATCTGTACATGTACAGAGCATGCGTGGATCAAGTTCAACCTCCCTTTTTCTGCCTCCACTATACTCCCCCCAATTCTTAGTAATTCTGTATTCTGTTTTCAAGGCAGCTTGACCACGTCCACAAATGAGAGCACTTGTCTTTCTGTGTCTGGTTTATTTCATTTATAACATCATCCAGTTCCATTAACTTCAATGCAAATGACAGGATTTCATTCCTGTTGACTGGCGAATAATACTCTACTATGTGTATATTGTCTTAGCTATTTGCAATTAGCACTGCAATAAACATGGGCAGCTTTATTTATTTATTTATTTATTTATTTATTTATTTATTTATTATTTATTTATTTATTTATTTATTTATTTATTTATTTATTTATTTTAGATATACACCAAGGTGAAATAGCTGGGTGTTATAGGTCAGGTTTTAGTTTTTATTTGTTTGCTTGCTTTGGGGTGGGGGCTGGGGCGAGGGCGGGGGCGGGGGCAGGGCTTCCATCCTGCTCTCCACTGTGGCTGGCCTGACTTACAAGCATTAGAGTTGCTTTTTCTCCACACTTGCCAGCATTTATCTCTTAAAAAATAAGAAGAACAACCATTCTGTTCCCCCCCCTACTCTTTTTAAGGTCTGTGATGTTCTTTTATCCACTTTAGTTTTGAGCTTCTATGGGTCATGGGACTGAAAAAGCTCCAACCCTTCTTCTTGCAGAGGTGGCGGAGGGCTTGGGAAACCATCTGATCAGACATCCCCCAGTCTTTCCCCTCCTGTATTGCCTTTTCTGGGCAAAGCTGTGCACAGCCCATCTGGCGGGGCAAATGGGAGCCATAACCTGAGCTCGTGGAAAGAGCGTGGTTACCGGTCATTTCCCAGGCTCACTTTTATTACGGACAAGGTGGGTGGAGGAGAATTGTCATGCATCTCATTGCATCAATATTTGATTTCCTCTCTGCACCTGGCTACCCTCCCAGCTTTGATCTCTGCCTCAGGGGCAGAGCCAGACAGGTGACTTTCACAATGCAAATCAGGGTCAGCCACTCTCTGCTCAGGCTTTGATCCCCTGGATAAGGAGAAGCTGGCAGGGAATGCCATGGATCCCAGTCCCTGCTCACCCGTGGACTCTCTGCGACCTTGCACAAGGTGGAATTCTGCAGAGGGCTGTCCTTATCGCTCTAGTAGCGGTTATTAAACTATCTGAGATCTGGTCATTTACACTATGAGAGCTTTAGAAGGGCTACGTGGGAAAGGCCAGCTTGCTCACAGATTGTATCTATGTACTTACCCTTGCTCAAATGTAAGTTAAGTGGCTAAGTTTAGCACAAGGTCAAGGCATTGGGAAATAGCCAGCTTTACACCTATTGCACTGGGGGCTTCTTTTATGGACTCTGATGAAATTATTCCCACTCTCCCATTTCCCAAAGGTTTCAATGCTGTAGGTCTTCCCATGCTGTCTGCACTGGGGCTCACCCTTGGTTCTGGGGCAGGGAAGAGGCAGGCTGTGAAGGACAAGGGAGAGTTCTTCCTTCTGAGAAGCACAGGTTGACCAGGAAGGGGAAGTAAAGGCAATTCCGGAGCACTCCAGCCCCGGGGTTCACCAGAAGAGAGAGGTAAAGGAAGGAGAATCAGAGGGCAGTGAACGTCCCTGTTTCCCGATGACCACGACTTTAACAACAAGAGAGGTAGCGTGGGTAGGATTCTCATATTTGACACTCTGAGAGCAATTTATTTCACAGGCTGCCCTCATTAGCTTGAGACAATTCAGATTCATGCACAAAAAGTCTTATATCGCTTTTACATTTCTCATTACACTGCAGGGGTGTGAAACCTTGTTGGTACAAGTATTTATCCATGGCAGATCTTCTAGAAACCTCTATTCTAAGCTTGTCACTAGGTATCCAATGCAGTCTTTTATAAGCCATGTTTTCAAGTGTTTATATTATTAGGAAAAAGCTAGCCTTAAGTTGCTTCACACAAAAGTGATATTTTGAGGACTGATACAGCTCTGTTGACGATATCTCTTACCACCTCCCATTCACCATGTTGGAATGAGGGGCTGTGGATTAAAAAACAGAGACAAAAGGCAGCGGGTCATTCGCCCCAGCAGAATGCCGAATGCTGTTTATTGAATGAGGGAGGAAACCTTAAATACAGGCTTACAGCACAATGGAGGATCCCTGGAGGGAGGGCAGAAGTTTGCTACCCAAAGTTCTACATTCTTGCATCTAAGCTGTTTACACCAAATGCAGGATACACAAACTAAGAACCTCCAATGAGCTTTCAGAAGAAGGAAACCGGCAGGGAATCACCATAGGGAGGACATCTGGTCAAGGTCAGCAAGCAAGGCGGC
Source organism: Peromyscus leucopus (assembly GCF_004664715.2). Lineage (NCBI taxonomy): Eukaryota > Metazoa > Chordata > Mammalia > Rodentia > Cricetidae > Peromyscus > Peromyscus leucopus. The sequence continues at coordinate 9,400,954 of NC_051086.1, forward strand.
AACCAACCAAAAATGGGGGGCCAGGGCCCTACAATCTCTCCCTACACATGGGCATGCTCTTGCTATCTGTTATTGCACAATAAACTACTCAGAAATGTAGTGGCCCCAAATAATCACTATTGCTCACTCTAGTGGTTCGGTAGCTTAACTAGACTGTCTCCCAGAGCTGTTTTAGGTAGCTGCAGTTGAATAGAAGCTGGGTGAGACCGACTCCAAGACAGCGAGCTCCGGTGGCTAGCACTGGCCGCAGGCTAGGAGTTCAGGTGAGGCTGTTGTCTTGAGTAGCTGTGTGTAGACCTGGATGGCTGAAGAGATCTGAGAACATTCCAATGGGCCCTTTCAAATGTGTCAAAGCTTTGTATGCCCTATCCTTGAAGGCCACACAGTCATACACAACATATTCAACAGCTCATGACACCCATCCGGATTCAAGGAGTGTGAAAAATACAGGACTTCTTGTGGCTGGTTGGGTTGAGAGGCCCATCTTGGGCAACTGAGTGCCTTGGAACCATCTTTGGCGTTCCCTTAGTTTCTGCCCCCTAGTATCTTGAATTGCTTATGATCTTCCCTGACTGCTTTGCTAGCCTATCTAGATTCTCCCATGATGCTCTTTCCTTTTCTTTCCCTATTTGCATCAGCTTCGTCTTCCTTTTCAACAGTTTCAAATTCTTGCTGGATCAAAACTTCACCGGACAGCCTAGAGATGATGTGTTCAATCTCTGATATGTTCTGTCACAGGCAGATTTAGGTGGAGGCCCAATAATGATGAATCCAACAACCCAGACTTGCTCTCCCTGAGATCATGGGTGGTCCAGTCCCTCCGGGAGACATGGTAGGTACAAATTACTGTAGCTTTACTCTTACTCCTGGGATTCAGAAATGAACTAGTACAACTGTAAAGAGACCCAACTGTAGAAGAGAAAGATGAGTCCTACCACCTGAATGAAGGAGCTAACATTCATCTGGTCGTCTGGCATCCTTTAAATTGGCTGCATAACTCTTCAGGAGACAGCCTCTAAAAGTCCTAGCCATTAACCTGGCCTTTGTCATCCCTGACTCAGAGAATGTATTCCTGTACTGTCTACTTAGAAAGTGCTTGGGTCAGGAATTCCAGAGCCCTCATTTGGAGATAAGGAAACAGAGCTTTAGAATTCATTAAAAATTCCACAAGTAAGACAAAGACAGACAAATTTCATTTCCCAGGATCCCAAAGCCAAAACTCCTCATTTGCACACAGCCAATTTAGAGTAAAAAAAGCCAAAAAGATAACAGTTAGGCCCCGCCCCTCAGGGGGATGGCCCAGCTTCATTCAGATGGAGACTACTGTTTTCATTTTCATGGGTGGTCAGCCAGCTTTCTACCCCTTGGTTGCCTGCTGATCTCTACACCCTACTGACTTTCACTCACGCTTGTGCCCCTCTCTACCCAGTCCTGTGTACCTGGCCTGGCCCATCCTTTTTCCTTCCTGCCCTTGTTTCTCAAAGGGGCAGCAGTCAGCATATCAATTTACAGCTGTTTCACACTCTGCTGTCTGTTCTCTGGGGAGCTCATAGTCCAGGCTCAATGACTCTAGTCAGTACAAACTCTCAGGGTATTTACTTATATGGAATTTTTCAACCCTACTTAGAATTTCGGCCAAAGAATTAGGCAAAATGCCTTTCATATATCCCAGAAGTCGTAAAATGGATTTTTCAGGCTGGTATTGGTTAAAAAATAGTTCTCCATATGGAATGGAGAAGAGGGCTGGGAACCACCTTTCCCAAAGGCTCTTAAGATAAAGTGATGCTCACGGCTTGGGCATAGGTCGGGAGGTGGGAGGAGCTACTGAAAGTTCCATACAGCGCAGCTCTTAGGATGGTGTAGGATTGTTCTTAACTACCACAAAGAAGAAAATACTGAGTTTCCCAGTTGACAGACGTTTTTTTCAGGCCTAGGTCAACAGGCTTCAATATCTGCTTTGGAGAAAATCATAAACACCGACTTTTGTCTTAGCAAAAGCATCTTTCATGTCCATATTGGAAGCCCTTTCTCCCTTGTCTTGAGAATTTCATTAGTACAGTATGAAGATCTGCAAACATCAAACTAACCTAATGTGTGTTGAGTGACATCAATAGATACTTCGTCATCCTCCAAGAAGATCTCTCCTGGGGCATCTGCAATCACTGCAGGCCTCAATCTCCTCTACTTTCTTTTCATGGACACTGACTGGGTCCCAGGAAAGTCTCATGGAAATTATGCTAGTGTGTTGAGATCTCAAGGGACCCACAGTAACCAGGCAGTGGAAGTGCACGCCTTTAATCTCAGCACCTGGGAGGCAGAAGCAGGCATATCTCTATGAGTTCAAAGCCAGCCTGGTCTGCAGATCTAAGTTCAGGATAGCTAGGGCTACACAGAGAAATCTTGTCTCAAAAACAAACTGACACACAGACAGACAGACAGACAGACACACACACACACACACAAGACCCACAGTTATTTCTAACTCAACTGTTTATTAGCTAGTGATGTACTTACCACCTTTTTGAGCTTCTGCTTTCTCCTTCTGTTCAGGCAGTAGGGTGAACTTGGAGGCATTGCCCTCCCAGGATCTCATACCGTCAGGTTCCAGCGCTATGAGGAAATTAGAAAGAGACGTGGACAAAGCGCAAGGCCTGTGCACGTGGCTCATTGCATATCCAACGCTCTTCCTATTGTGAATTCGGCCTGCTGGCATGTCCAGTCTTTTCCAATATAGGGACACTGGTGTCGCTCTGACAAGGAAGAGCAGCCACCACTCATTTCCCGTGGAACATCGTCTCCATTTGTGGTTCACATGTCGAAATGCTGTGCACAGCAGCCAGCTATCAAGATGGCTGGAGTCTCTTCGATTCAGTTTGCTGATTGTAACTGGTAATGGCCCCTTCCCCTCCCCCGTTTAAAACAAGATCTCTTCAGAATATACCCTGCCTCAGAAACTAGTTATTTACACTATGTATGCTCCAGAAATACCTTGTAATGAACCATACAAATCTATTTGTCCTGCTGCTACTATAATTGCCTATATCTTATTATAACTTAATATGTAACAGATTTTTTTGGGTGAAGCCAGAAGCAACTGAGCATTCACTGAGAACGCAGACATTGAAGGTTGTTGAGGAGCCAGTGAACCCACTAATTGGATAAAAGGGGGGTGGTGTGGAAATTTAATTAAACTGGCATTTGCTCTAGCTGCTGGAAATATTAATAAGAAAATGAGCTGTTAAAAAAAAAAAAGCAAAAGGCGAGGGATGACATTAAAAATGCCATGGTGCCTTTCTTTCTAGCATCAAGGAGGAAATGGATCTCTTGCTTCCGTGATTTGCCGGTCATCTGTCCACCGAGCCCTGCTGACAGCTTGTTTGGGCAGAGATCACAAAGAAAGGCGCTTGGAAAGCTGTGAGTCGAGAGGAGGAGTGTGAGATTCTTGATTTGGGGACCAGATGCATCTCTTGGCAGCTCTTCATGAAAACATAAAGATAAAATATGTGTCTAAAAAGGCTGGGTGGGGGGAGGCGAGAAAAGGAAAAAAAAGCTGTTTTCCTCCCTCTTCTCCAGTCCTCCTCCCAGAAAGGGAGGCGGGGAACATCTGCATCCATTCAAGCAATAACGCTTAAACAATTGTCAAATTTGAGAGGGACGCATGAGGGTTTTGAACCCCGCATTTAAATACATTCCATAGCCCAGGAGCCTTCGGGAAGACACCACCCTCCCTGGGCCTGAAAACAAGAGCCCAGGAAGGCAAACACAGATGGCAATGCTGTGTTTAGTTAGGGCTGCTCTAACAGGTTTGTTTAAGTGTGCTGAGTGGCCAGACAGTCGTTCCCCTAGAGACCACCGCCCCATCACCACCAGGGACAGCTGGGCCTCGTGGGGACCTCTGGGTTAATGGACTCAGCCAAGGCCCTGGACCGCAGCGGAAGACAATTCTTCACTCAGAAGGCCAAAGGGCCTGCAATCTTCCCTTCGGTTCTGGACATTAGTAGGTGTCTGGAGAAGCTGCTCTGATCAATAGGATGCTTCCGTTGGGGGGTGGGGGGAAGCTTGCCTCAGGGAAGTTGTCTTTTGACTATAGGCCTGACAAAGGCATCATGTTCTGCTGTTTTTATCACGAGTGCTCACTTTTCTTCATCCCCCTCCCCCTCCCCCATCACTTGGGAAAACTTACGAGAAATGGTGATCTGGGCCAAAATGTGTGGCAGTCCTTTCACGTAGATTTCTATTTCTTGTGAGTGACCAGGGCTCTGAAGAGCTCTGCTCACATGCGTCGCTGCTGGATGGTGCAGGCATGCCTCAAGCCTGTGTTGTGACTTCTGGTTGCCTCGACTTCCAACTTGGTCCTTGTATTGGCTCTTCACTTTCCAAGGTTCCAACGCTCCAGGGACCTGTGGCTAATTGGAGAATGAAGATATTAAATAGAGAGAGAGGGGTGGGAGCAGAGAAATAGAGACAGAGAGGTCTCATAACTTTCCTTGCACTATACTGCTATAGTTATTACTAATATTCCAGTATGCCTAATTTATATTAAACTTACCGTATGTCTACAGTCCATAAACCAGTATATGTAGAATGTAGGGTTTGGTACTGTCTATGGTCTCAAACATCCAGTGAGAATCTTAGACAGTATTTACTTGTACATAGAGACCCTTGTTCTACAAATTAGCTAACTTAAAAAAAAAGTAGAAAAATCTTTGCCTCACAGTTCTGAGAGATAAAATCCCCAATGGAAGAGCCAACAGGACCACATGTTCTCCAGAGGCTGTGTTGAATGTTTCCTTGCCTCTCCCCAGCTCTGTGTGACCTGAGAGCTCTTGGTATCCTGGGCTTTGTTGACAAATAAATCCAATCCTGCCTCCACCTTTACATGGCTGTCTTCCCTGGATGGTTGTCTCTGTGTCCAGCCCCTTTCTCTTAGCGTGACATTAGTTACCTGGCCAGGGTGCACCCCAACCCAGTCTGCTGGCATCTGCAAAACTCTACTAGGAAAGAGGTTTGTTTTCACATGTATTGGGAGTTAAAAAAAAAAAAAAAAAAAAACTCAGTTTCTCGCTTTGGCCGAGACCATTCAGCATCCAACAGCCTTTATTGCAAGAACCAGAATGATAAGATACATCGATTCTATTTAGGTTTGCATGCTTGTGAAATCTTGCCCTGGACTCTCGGTGGCATGCTGCTTGCCTGGCAAGGCCCTGGGTTTGATCCCTGACACAAAAGATAAAGACAAAACCAAATGTTTGGACTCCTGTTTGTGTCCTTCCAATGAACACATACTCCCAGAGTCAACAAACAGATATGAAAAATTAATTATATGTGAAATAAGACTACAAATTAGTCTTGTGGGGTTTTCAACATTGAAAATGACCTTGACTCTCTTTTTAAAGACTACCAAGCCACCAACACCGACTGTTGTTTCTTAATTCATTGTGTTATCATCGTTTCCTGCTTACCGGTGTTGAAATGTTCCTTCTATTATGAAATAGTGGAGACTGCAAATGGTACTTATTTGCTTTCACATTTTAAGAATGATATCCTAACTTGGCAAAAAGCAAAATGTTGAGAATCCTCTATAATTCCTTAATTTTTGGCCATTTTCTTCCTCAGTAAAATCTGAAGGTGTGGGAATCACTGCAATAAGATAGTTCTTTTCTTTTTGAGACAAGGTTTCAGTACCCCAGACTCACTCCCTCTGAGCTCAGGCTGACCTTGAACAAAGTGATCCTCCCGCTTCAGCTTCCCAAGTGCTGTGATTGCAGCCAGGCACCCGTGTGCCCAAAGAGGTTTCGGTTTTATCTTTGTAAAGTGTGGGGACAATTTTATTAGAACTTAAAAGAAAATTAATCAGCAAAGCAGGCAAGCTGGGAATGTCAGCAGCTGGCCAGAGGAGGGCAATAGAGAAAAGAAAGAGAGAAAACCACACAGTTTGAGTTAGGTTGGCATGGAGGTCAGTCACATGATAGACAAACTGCTGTATGCCAAGGGAGGGAAGCCATAGAAAAAGCTTGAGTCTCAGATACAAGATACAAGCATACTTAGGTTCTCACCAGCAGCCAAAGGAACCGGACAGAAGAGAAGAAAAAGGAAATGTTATAATGTTCTTAGTCAGGATTCAGAGAGACCGGCAGACCCAACAGAACCTGGTGGGGGCGCTCAGGAGAGCTTGTACTGTGGAAGTGTGAGAATACATTGTCTCACTAAAGGGCTAAGTAGTCCTCCTGCCATAGCTTAAGGTGGACCCACTTTCATGAAGGATGGTCTATTGGCCAGGTGATTGACCTTGCTAACGAAATTAAATCTTAATGGAGAGAAAAATGCCATGTTCCCACCTAAAGGTAGATTCCATTCTTTACTGTAAGATTACTCCAAAGAGGTAACACTGAAATCATTTCAGAAATGGGATGAAATTAGAGAATGGATATGACACATTTCCATGGAGATCTAGAGATCCATTTGCAAAGCTGTCCAGACACTAGTCCCTAAGGAGTTAGTTTATTTAGACCTTTAATAGTGGTCACTATTCACTTCCATGAAGTTTGGCCATTATTGCTTTATTTAATGTAATTGACTATCTTATCTGTCTAGGGACGGAATGAGGTAGTGCTCTAGTTTAATTTCTGTTGCTATGATACAATATCCTGACTAAAAGCAACTTACAGGAAGAAGGCTTTTTTTGAGCTCACAATTCCAGGTTTCAGTCTATCATTAAGGGGAAGTCAAGGCAGGAACTCGAGACAGGCAGGTACATCAAATCCACAGTCAAGAGAAGAGATAAGTGAATATACACGAACTCACTTGTGCTTATCCTGTTTTCTCTACTGTAACACAGTTCAGGACCCACTGCCTAGGGCATGGTGCCACCTACAGTGGGCCGAGTCTCTCCATATCAATTAACTTCATTAAGAAAAACTCACTCCTACGGCCGATCTGATCTAGACAATTGCTCAGTGAGACTCTCTTCCCAGCCTTTCTGGGTTGTTCCAAGCTGATAATTAAAGCTAACCAACCAAGGTGGGAATTTGGCAATGAGCCCAAGATTGACCATCATGACTCAGAAATTAAAGCTCTTTAAAATGTGATTACTGGTTGCACATAATGGCTAAGCCTATAGTCCCAGCTCTGTAGGAGGCTGAGATGGAAGCATTACTTGAATCCACAGGTTGAAGACCACCATGGGCAGGAGAACAAGAACTCATCTTATAAGAAGAAAAAAAAATGTGATTTTCAAGCCATCTGGAAAAATAATTCTAGTTTCTAACATTTCTGTACATTTCCATCTTTGCAGGGGCCCACCTCCTACGTTATATGCACTGTGTCATTTTCAAATTATGATACTGGTGACTGAATCCATGGTAGTGAGTCAATATTTTCTTTGCATAAACCAAAATGCCACCAGACTCCACTTCAACGGTCTGAACGTTTTCCGTCCCTGACATGAGAGTGAAAGACTTTGATTGGCAGCAGACGTGAACGGTTGAGCAAGCCAGCGGGTCACAGACAGGATAGCAGAGTGACTAATCAGTCAAAACTCTGGACTTCTACCTTCGCTTGGTTTTGTTTCCTGAAAAAAAAAAAAAAAAGTTCCTGTTTGCGCATTTGAGCAGGAGCAGTTTTTCACAATGGAAAGGAAGCTAAGCAAGTGTTAGACCTGACGGTCCAACAAGATTGATTCTGGATATAGTCACTTAAGCTTATCAAAGAGCTTTGCGGCTCTCAAGAAAGGTAGATTAATTATTGACCGACAGGATGTGGGAAATGCTGGCTCACCAGTAAAGCAAAGAGACAGGAGTCAGAGCAAAGAGTGGACAATTCAAGTTCAACCATATTTTCCAGCAAAGGCATATGGGGGAAATGGGTTCTTGTTGAAGGAAGACAACTAGAACTTCCTCTTGGGACATTAACACTGCTTTTCCAGCAGTGCTTTTAGAGTCAGATGAAGGGATATGTGTTTGGGGTGCATAGACCAGTCCTTCCTTGTATAGGAGAGGGCTGCTTAGCTGTGATGACTAGGCTAGTTTCTCTTCCTTCCTTCGTAAACCGAGTCTGGTTCCCGTCAGTACAGGAATGAGGTCATGGCTCTTTGTACCAAGACTCTCTCTATATGGACAGTATAGGTGCAGTCAAGTCTGAGCACCCATCCTTATCTATGCTTAATACAGGACTACTCTTCCTTTTGGCCAAAGATAATTTCTGGTTAGGTCATAACATATGCTGGTTTGGGCCATCTTAATCTGGAAAGCACATTCCTCTCCCTCCCCACCCCGCCCCAATCAGCTTAGTTCAGGGGAAGGAAATTCTAGATCCTGTCCCCACTGCACAAATGTATACTATGTGCCGCAGAGAAGAGCTGGCTGCTAACGGAAGGAATGGAGTGTTGCCTGGGCCACCTGGAGGTTGACCAGGTACCTGATCTGGCTCTAGCTGCGACTTTCTTTCACCGGTGCTAATTTGAGAGGGCCAGATGTATCTCCAGCAGCCTAGATACTCTTAGCTACACACACTCTGAGTCAGTGAACTCAGAATCTGCTTTGAAGGTCTAGAACTCGGTTTTAAAAAAACAAAGAGTCCAGACTATAAACTAGTAACTCAAGCACAGATTGCTAGACTTGTCTAAACTGTGGAAGAGAAGGGGAATGGTAGATGGGAAGGTGGTTGCAGAGAAACACTTTCCTACAGTCCACCAAAAGCTCAGTAAACAAGCAACAATATTTTGGCCAAGAATGGACTGAATATACAACTGTGGTCCCATAAAACCACAACGGACCTGGAAAATAGCGGCCAGCTGGTGGCATTCCTCACTTATTTGTGGGACACTATTGTAAACAAACCCAGCAGTGCCAGTTGTATGAAATCATGGCACATAAAATCATGTAAATTGCACAGTACTTGATAATGTAATAAATAATGGGTTTCTGGGTTTTTTCATTGGTATAAAATGTACTTATATGTGCAAAAAACAAAATCTAGGATAAAACAGTATGCAGCTTTAGTTGGCAGCAGCCTCATCCAATCTCATGTTTACTGTGTCCCTTTCCTGTATCAAGAAGTCACAATGGGGGGACCAGGCTATATTATCTAGGTTTGTATAAGTGCACTCCACAATGTTGAACCAAGGAGGAAATTGCTCAACAACGTATTTCTCTGAATATATCCGGCCATTAAGTAGCATGTGACTGCATTTTCTCTTTCTTTTATAAATAAACTCTCCTCGAATTACACTACTTTAAGTGTGCCCCAGGGCCTGTTGGGGGAAAGTCAATGATAGAAGACTGATCTGGGTGCATTACATTACTAATTAGTTTAAAAGAAGATTTATCTTAAAAGTGTGTTTTTCTTACATCAAGGGGTTCCAGAGTCCCTTGTCTTCCCCTCTACATTGCTTTGAGATTACAGAATGGTAGACTGCTAGTCTTTAAGCAGAAATGTCTCTGTTGAAAAAGTTGGCCTCAAGCGTTCCCCTCATCCTGTTTGGAACCATGGGAAGTAGATACAGAGGGCCGTTTCAGCTTTATTGCTTATCGATAATGGCCTTCCTTCTGGTCCACCAAAGGAGTAATATGTCCACCAGTTTGCAAGATGGAGACATCGCATTCAGGCCAGCTTACCTTCCAAGGCACTCTAAGTGAACAGAGGCAAGAATACATGCATTGTGGACAGGTCCCAGACAGTCAACCTACAGAGTCCAGTCTCTGAAAGTTCTACTCTGGTTTCCCATCTCATGAGTCAACACCCTTCACTCTTGGCAAGTGATGGAGGAGGATATGAGAAGGTAGGGAGCTGACATCCAAATAATTTGGGAAAGGAAATCTTTTCTATTGTATTGAGCAATATAATAGTGCTAAAGAATGTACAGACAGGCAAAGAGGATTGCTTCTACATAGAAACAGTCTTCTAGAATCACATGTTTACCTGGTTGATTATGGTTTTAATGACGTCTTAAAATGAAAAGCTTCCTTCCTATGAAGTCCCCATGTGAAAGGAGAGGAGGAGAACGTGCTGTGCCCTGAGTTCTTGTCATGGTACTGTTTTGGAGCCATGCAATTGAGATTGCACACTTGGGTGGTATCCTGGGAAGATTTAGTATCGTCCTCTTTCAGAATGAACGAATACATGCATATATACAGATGAACAGACACACATGAGGCCTTTTTACTTCAACAAACCTTATTGACGTTCTATCATATACTAAATGCTGTTGTAGGTGATAATATAGAAGCAGAATGCAGAGACTTTGTACTGAAGATGGTCACAGACTTAAATATTGGAAATGCTTAAAGTGGCAGTAACAGATACAAAATAACAGCAGCTCATATTCATTGAACATTGAATATGCCATATACCAACATATGCACTTCTCATGTATTTTATGATTTGATCCTCCTGAAAGCCCCACAAAGGGCTATATCTCTTCTATACATCCCCTTTACACATGAGAAGTAAGAGGCACAGAGTGACTAAACAACCTGTCCACGGCAAACACAGTCAGTAAATGGAAGAGCTTGGATATGGACCCAGGGAATTTGACAAATGGCCTAAGTGATTGACCCACACAGACATAGAACATGCACTTTTCTGGGCGTTCAGAAGACCCTTTCCCATTCTAGACACAGATATTTAGGGCTTGTGTTCAAAGGATCTCACGGGCCATAACCTGTTTCCACTGTTCAGTGGCATCGTATGCTAATCCGCATGGAGAATGATCTTATACTCATCCTGTCACGAGGCCCAAGGAGTCTGAGTGTTCTTGAAGAAGCCCTGGTCTTGTCCCCACTCTTCCTTCCAGAAATGGGCCCATCAGCTGGACAGAGGGAATCATTCTTGCCTTCCTTCAAACACATTCCCGGGGGGATGCAGTACCCCCTTGTTAACCATCCCCAACGGAGACTCCCTGTTTGTCAGCTTTGCTCACGAAGAACAAGGCCATGGGCAGCTCCAGCTGCTCCCTGCTTAATGACAACCGTGTGAGCATCTCACTGATGCAGAGCGGAATGGAGTTTCATCTGGCTTGATCAGTTCCATACTTTTATAAGATTATGGGCATGAAGCACACTCTGGAGCATCTCCAGTTGTCCCAGCATGCTTTGGAGAGGGGGTGGGAGTTTTGTGAGGAATTCCATTCAAATCCCTCTATGGACTCCATGCTTAAAAAAAAATGTTCTGTTCCGATACCCACAAAGTGACAGATGTGGTGAGCATCTGTGGAAGATCTCTGTTGGGTCTGGGACACCACTTGGTATTCTCCATACTTCCCCTCCAGCCAAGGTGAAGAGATCAGGCCTTCGACTTAGAGGATTGAACTCCCTCCCTTTGCATTGACAGTGTGGCCTTGCATAGCAACCTCATAGGACTATGGAGAGGATGGGTGAGCTTGAGGGTTAGGACTCAGGATGCTGTCGGCTACCAGCAAGCATTTGCTCACGTTAGCACTGTTGTGTCGGTTACTAAGTGTTAACAAGTGGCTGTTTATAAATAGTCTAAATTGAAGACACAGCTTTAGCCTTTGGAGTTCTCTGAAGCTGCCTCCCTGTGGTCTCTCATTTCACCATAGCTGTGGGACAGGCTGGTAGGAGCGAGGCTACCTGGTGCCAAGATAGAATTGGATGTCCTTGCCATCGACTCTGTACCCAAGCACACTGATTTTCCCCAGGAGTTTACTTAAATCATGTTTAGAGTGATTTCTATTTCCAGCAGCTAATGAATACAAGGTTCCTGTCTGCGTTGGAAAGTGCATTTCAGTCATGGCTGCTTTGACCCCTTGACGTCTCCTTTCTAGCTTTGTATGAACCCATCTCGGTTCAATCTTTCCATGCCCAGCATGATCCCATACCTTTGGTTCTCTGCTACACGCAAGATTCTCTTCTCTACAGTGTGTGCCTGTTTAAAAAGCGATCTGCGCATCCTCTCTCTTCTAATCTTTTCAGCATCCTCTGAGAAGTGGAAAGGCTCCACACATATTGGATGTCTTCATTAGTGAGTGTTAGCTGCATTCTCAGTTGAATTCTCACCTCCACCCCCCAGGGATAGCGTAGCCTGGTGACCAAATGCGTGCTTCAATGCCTCACTCTCCAATGTTCCAGCAATAAGACTTCTCCAATCGTGAACCCTTTGGGGAACATGAGAACAAGAGAATGTACCTATGGGGGAACATAAGAATAACTGTTGTTGTAAAAATCTTTCAGGGATTTAAATGAAACAAATCATGTGAAGAGCTTGGCACAGTACCTAACTTGAAAAAATTCTCAAAAAAAAGGCACTATATTAGCACAAGCGTTGCCCACTGGAATTGGGGTTCAAATTAGAATGAACATTATTATTACTACTCAGATCTTTGCACATTCTTTTTTAATTATGACATTCATTGATTTATAATTTTTATTTAATTTTTTTCATATACTGTATTTTAATCATGTTTTCCCTGCTCCTAACTCCTCTCAGATCCTCCTGACCTTCCTATCTACTTCATGTTCATTCTCTCTCTCTCTCTCTCTCTCTCTCTCTCTCTCTCTCTCTCTCTCTCTCTCTCTCTCTCTCTCTCTCAAAAGCAAAAAGCAAAAAATCTCCCCTCAAATGAAAATCAAAACAAACAAACAAAACCCAGGAGATTAAAAACTATGTCCAAACTGAACAAAAAGCTCACAACAAAACAAAACCAGCATCAAAACCCAGAGATCATTCTGTATTGCCTACTTTCTCCTGGGTACAGAGCTGTCCTGAAGCGTGGTTGATATACCCATTCAGACTCCACTGGAGAAAACTGAATTTCCCTTTGTCAGCGGGTTTCCATTGCAGGTAGCTTCTTAGTTAGGGGTGGGACACCATGTCCACTTCCTTGTCTCATCTGGCTTAAACCCATGCTTTTGCCATAGTCTCTGTGGATCCTTATGAGCATTAGTCCTGTTGTATCTGAAAGACACAGTTTTCTTGGAGTCCTTCACTACCTTTGGCTCTTACTTCTGCCTCGTCTTCCAACTAGATTCCTGAGCCTTAAAGAGAGGGGGTTGATGTGCTCTGAAGTCTTTCTCTCTCTGTACACCGTCCAGTTGTGGGTGTCTGTGTTAGTTCCTATCCACTGTAAGAAGAAGCTTCTCTGATGAGGGGTGAATGAGTCGCTAATCTATGGTTATAGCGACACATCATTAGGAATCACTTTGTTGCCATATTCCTTTAATAGAATTAGTAGGTTTTCCCCCTAGGGCCCTGACCTATCTAGTCTCAGGGCTAACCTTATCTAGTCTTGTCTTGTCTAGTCTAGTCTTGGCCACTTTAGCAATGTCAGGAATGGGTTCCATCTCATGGAATGGGCCTTAAATCCAAGCAAAAAGTCACTGGGAACTCCAATAACATTTGCGCCACTTCTGTGCCAATGTATCTTGCTGGCAGGTAACTGCTGTAGGTCAATGGGTTTGTAGCTGGATGCCATTGATGATGGCCTTTCTCTTGAAGTCATATTGAGAGTACCTTCCAGCACCACGGACGCTAGTCAGTAGGGATGAAGTTTCTAGTTGGGCATCTGCTTGCTTTCTCCATGTTCTATGATATAACTACAGGTTGTCCTCAGAAATAGGGCCTTACCATCAAGTTGTAGAAAGCAACCAATAGCCTTAGAAATAGCTGTGATGTGGGGGTAGGGAGGGTCCACAGGACCTGTGTAGCCAATGACTCAACAAGATGTAACTTCTTCCTGGCACTGGAGAAACTTGATGGCATATGATGTCCCATTGAGGCATTGCCTTGCCCATTGTATGGTGACACTGTTGAAATTCATATACGTATATATTTTAGGAAGTAATAGGTGTCCATATGGTTGTTCAAAGGGTTTTTAGTGTTAGTTGTCCCTCCACATATTCCCTCCTTTACTCTACATTCCTGTTCTCTTCCCCCATTTAATCCTCCTATTAGTTTCCACTTTATCTCTCAAACACCATGTTTGATTTCCTCTTCCTTGGGAGATCCAATCCTTCCCCCATTCCTTACTAGGTTATTCAGATTGTAGCACATATATCTAAAGCACTTCCCTCCCCCACTCCGTGTGTGTGTGTGTGTGTGTGTGTGTGTGTGTGTGTGTGTGTGTGTGTGTGTTTGAACATGTGCTCACATACAGAGGACAACTCTCTCCTCCCACCATATGGGTCCCAGGGATCAAACTTAGGTCCTCAGGGTTGGCAGCAAGCAACTTTACCACTTATCCATCTTGCTGGCCCTTCTGTTGTGCATTCTATGTCTATCTGCATCATCCCTTCCCTTGGTGTTTTTAGAAGACACCAAACCATCTTTAGCATCCAGTGTGAATTCGATTTGCTCCAGAACACCATCCCTGCTCACTCAGGTAGAATGTACCAACTCCTAGGACCTCTGTTGTGACGCTAATCCCTCTAAATGGCATTTACATGCTACTGTGACTATCTATCCTAGAGACTGGGCTTATTGAGAGTAGTAGTCTTGGGACTAGCTCAGGTCTACATCACCTATCAGAGAATCTTCTTAAGTACTCTGCTACTTGAAAAGAGTGGCAGAGGCTACCAGTAGAACTAGCACATCTCAGAGGCCTGAGTACAGGGGATGATCAAGACAGAATCCTTCTTCCCAGCCATGCCTGGGCCAGGATTGCTGAGTTTAAGGAACTTGAGGACATTTTGTAAATGACAGCATACCTCTGCCTGATCAGTGTCAGGAACTAGTGAGTTGACGTTCCTTGTATGATCAGATGACGTAAAGACACTGGGCAATGAGGAAAAGTATGGAAGGGGACACACTACTTTGAAAAAGTTGGCCTTGATTTTTAAAATTTATTGTATTGGAATGAGAGCAGGGTGCATAGAACCAGTCAGGCACCCTCCCTTTTATTTGTGAAGGGCTTCTTTCTTCTTGGTATTTATTGCTCTGAGTCACTTCTCTGGGTGCCAGATGGAAGACGCGGAGCTCCTGGCTGCCTATGAAGAAACGTGAAGTTGTGTTGGGGACCAGCTGAGAGTGGGGAGGGGCAATGAAGCTGGGCTGGGGACTCATTTTTAGATAGGATTAAGCTCCCAATCGCCAGTCTTTCTAGTCCCATGAGGTTTGATCAGTTCCCCAGAGACGGCTATTCTCATATGCTTTCCCTCTTGTTCTTTGAGCCCATCTGTAAATTTGTAGGAGAAATTTAATCCGTATGGTCTCATTCATTAAACTCATTAAGCTTTGTATAATGAGAACAATTTCGTGGCTGCAAACCCTTCAAAGTTTACTCCTGGCAGCCACAATTTCCTGTTTGTGAAGAATGAGTTGGGCACCAGGCCTGAGATGGTTGTTTTTGGGGCATCTTGTTCCAAACTGAGATTTCCTCCCCCCATTTCAGAGAGGGGCTACATATCTAGGGTACCAGATACAACACCTTCCTGGTCAGGATGATCAAGGCTGTATTGGTCTGGAAGGTTTGACAATCCTAAGCGACATGGTCTTTTGAACTTAATACAGGTCATCACTTCCATATAACCTGTTCCATTCATAAGAATGGACATGACTCCCTGGGTTTGATTTCCCTTTCAATATTTTTATGCCACTGTTGATTTCCTTTCTTATGTTATAGTTAAAATTAACCACCTTCTACAAGATGCTAAGCTGTAGACAGCACTTGAAAACACAAGTTCTGAGGTCAGGGAGACCAAGGCTGTTTTTAGTTGACGATGAGCATACCATTCTGAAGAATACAAACTCTCTGAACTTTGTTTTCCTATTTTCATTGAAAACTCTCTCTCTCTCTCTCTCTCTCTCTCTCTCTCTCTCTCTCTCTCTCTCTCTCTCTCCCTCCCTCCCTCCCTCCCTCCCTCCCTCCCTCTCTCCCTCTCTCTCTCTCTCTCTCTCTCTCTCTCTCTCTCTCTCTCTCTCTGTGTATGTGTGGTGTGTATACTATCGCTCTCTCCAACTCTCTGTTGTTGCCTGGCTTGGGTTCCTTGGGTATGGAGAATGTCAGCTCTTGGTCGGATACATGTATTGCAAATATTTCCTCCTACTTTGTGTGTCTGGAAAGCACGTTCCTTGGGATGCACACATGTGCTGGCTAGTTTCATGGCAACTTGAAACAAGCTAAGAGACACTTAGAAAGAGGGAACCTCAGCTGAAAATGCCACCACTAGATTGGCCTGTGGGCAAGCCTGCGGAGTGTTTTCTTAATTGGCAATGTATGTGGGAGGGGCCAACTCAGTGTGGATGGTGCCACCTCTGGCCTGGTGGTCCTGGGTGCTGTAAGAGAGCAGATTGAGCAAGCTGTGAGGAACAAGCCAGTAATCAGCACTCCTTCATTGCCTCTGCCTCTGTTCCTACCTCCAGGTTCCTGCCCTGCACTTCCCTTCATGATGCACTACAACTATAATATGAAAGAAGCCCCTTCCTTCCCTTCCCAGATTGCTTTTAGCCATGATGTTTTTTCACAGCAACAGAAACCCTAAGACAACAGGTGTGTGGGCATATAGACATACACATCTCTGTGGAGGCCAGAGAACAACCATGGGGTATCATTCTTCAGGAGCTGTTTGCATTGAAGTCTTATTATTAGTATTAGTATTAGTATTAGCATTAGTATTTTTAGTAGTAGTAGTAGTAGTAGTAGTAGTAGTAGTAGTAGTAGTTGAGACAGGGATCCTCATTGGCCTGAAACTCTCTGAGGACACATGCCTGGCTAGCCAGCAAGCCCAGGAACCCACCCATCTCTGCTTCCCCAGTGCTGAGATTACCGATACACCACCATACCCCACTCTTTTACACAGGTTCTAGGCATCACACTTGGTTCTGTGTGTTTATCTGGCAATCACTTTACTGACTGAGCCCACTTTCTGGCCTAAATACTTCTTTTAAAACCATATAACGTAAACTAGGACACAGAGAAAATGTACAAAGCATTAAAAGCCAGCTTAATGAGTGTTAAAATGGATACAATAGAGAGGCTCCCACCTCCCCTTTCCCATGATTCTCTCTCTCTCTTAACAAAATGCAGGCCAATTTTTGCCCTTTCCTGCTGCTATCATCTCTGCATTTCTTTAGTTTCCCTCCCAATATCTCTGGAGGATGTGCCTCAGTTGCCATTTTAGTACAGTCCTGAGCTATGTATTCTTTTACCTATGGCCTCGTTTAATCAGTTTGTTTATGGGATTCAGGTCCTGTGCTGTAAGTAACTGTACTTCACCTATTTTCAGTGCTGTATGCTGTTTCAACAGATTTGTATTCCACAATCTATGCAGCTATTTCACACGTGATCCACATTTAGGTTATTTCCAGCGTGAGGTCATTATAAGGAACACTGCTTAACAAGTGATAGGAATGTTTCCCCTAGGCACAGCACTGATTCTGTGTAAGAAGTTGCTGAGCCTCAGGCATGGACTCTCTCCACATTTAGTAACAGATGCAGAATGTATGCTGCTTTCTGATTCTACAGTGGTGCATAAAAAGCACTACTGCTCTCCAGCCTCACCATGCTTCCGACCTGCTATGGGTGTCAAGCATGCCGCTGCCCTACAGCTTGAGGACTCCCTTTAACCATGGAGGGAACCTGACTCAGGCGAAACCAGATCATTGGCTTCAATGCAGAGGAGAAATTGAAGACTAGCCCGCATGAAGCAGAGCTGGGGTGGTTGGAGGTGTTTTCATACAGATTTTAGGGACAGAGTTAAGAAAAACAGTGCCTCAGAACGGAAGAGATGCCTCTAGAGCATGAGTGTGGGCTTGTCAAAGAATGACTGAACCTCTTTATATTAAAGGTATCTAGTTTTTTAAAAAATATGTTTAAATTATATGTGTCTGGACAAGAGGAGTATACACATGAGAGTACAGGTGCCCGCAGAGGTCAAAAGTATCAGATCCCCTGCAGATGGATTTACAGGCAGTTGTGAGACACCGAACACAGGTGATAGGAGCTGTACTCCAGTCCTCTGCAAGATCAGACCATGCTCTGAACCACTAAGCCATCCCCCAGCCCCCTAACATTATTTTAATGTAGTCAGTCTTTAAGCATGAGAGTTAAGAGAAGTTTGTGTGTGGGTGCTCTGGAAGGAAGAAGCTGTGTGCAAGAGTGTGAGTATGGACTTCTCAAGGACAGTCATACTTCACAGTTTGTTGAGTGCATATAAACACTCCAGTCTCTGGAGTAGTCACATACAGGATTTGGATGTGTCTTGAAGCGATCATCTTCAAAGCACTGCTAAGAAACCTAAATGAAGCCACAGAGAGGCTTCTGAGGGGCCTCTTTGGGGTTCCAACTGATAAGATAAAGACCAGAGTGCGGGGATGCAGGAAAGTGGAGGTTCTTTATGTAAACAAAGTGAACAGTCCTGCTTGAGAGTCCCAGGAAATGGCTAGGAACAGGAAGGAGTTCTCCCATACTCACAGTCCCAGCGAGGCTTGAAACTGGTCCTCACTGTTTATCATAAGCTATCTAGATATGAAAGGAATGCAATCTCCATGTTGACAGTCCTCAGAGCAAATGTTAGCTCTGATGGGAACTCTGCTTCTCAGCTGCCCAGAGCCATTAACCAGACTCAAGAATGAGGGACTCATAACTTTCCCTGTCTTTCTAGTTGGCTTCAACAGTGACCATCTTCAACTCTTAGCCATACCAGTGGGTGACAGCAATTTTCGTTTGGGTTGTGGTTTGCCTTTTCTTGACCACTGGTAGATGAGCAGCTTTCTGTGTGCCTAGAGTGTTTATAGTTTCCTTTTGCAGAGAACCTGCTAAAAAATCACTGCTCTATTTTCTTCTCTATTTCATTTGTGTTTTCCTACGTTGTTCAGCTAGAATGCCGGTTTTGTTTTCACTGTCTTGTGGCATGCCTTTTCATTTGTTTTATGGTACATTTTAGGGAAATGAAGCTGTCCCTTTTAATGCTGTCAAGTTTATCAACCTAGTGTCTTTTCCGTCATCTTGACAAACTTTTGTCTTAAACCAAAGTCATAATCTCCCGTAATATATCTGAAAGTGATGTTGCTTGCCTTTACTGCTTAGATGCATCATATTTCCAGAACTGATTTGTTGTTGTTATGGTGTTAAAATAGAAAGCAAACAGTTCCCCAATGCATATACCTAATTCTGTCTGTGATGTTCTTTATCAATACTACTCATGTAAGCCAATGCCCCTCTATTATGTGATGTGCTTAAAATTCAGAGTCCATTGTCTACTATAACTTTTCAATAAACCTTGGTGCCCAGTTTAGCAAGTCTACCCACCTCATTTTCTTTCTTTATGCTGTCTTTTTGAATTTCTAGTTTTCAGTGAATCCAGAATTTCCACAGAAGACATTTGAGATTTTTTTTTTTTTTTTTTTTTTACGGCAAAATTGATCTTTGTGTTGTATGCCCATTTCCTCCTAATTAAAACATTCCCTCAAGAGAAGGTGGAGGAGGGCTCGTGAGACTCAAATTTGACAAGATTCACAAAGCCCCTCCCCAAAATTATGGAAACAGCAAAGAACAGCTGTGAGGGGAGACTGACCAGCTGAGCTGCTGAGAGGAGACTCTTAGACCCCAGAGATGCCTGTAAATCACAGGGAGAGCTCCGAGTTGCACTTCTGTGACTCATCGCCTGTGTTGTGGAGGGCTGTATGGAGATGTAGCTGCATTTGAGTCATCCCCAGTCCCATAAGGCACTCCTTACCCACACTCCTGGAACAAACCCAATGAAGACTCTTTGGTTACCGAGTTGGACTTTGTTAGGCTCATTACTTTGGTCTGTCATGGGTAGACCTGTGGGTATCTGATCTCCCCAGGAAAAGTCGCATATAATACACTGTAATAAAGACATCCCTGACTCATCAGCAAGGTATATCCATGTCTTTAGGAATTAAAAAAATTCTCTGAATGATTTTTACAACTTTCCTAGGCTGAAGGTGGCTTGCACAAATATTGTTAGATTCAGTACTAGCAACTTGATATTTAAGATCTATCCTGAGTAACATCTTTTCCTAAAGTCATTTTCAAAGTGCCACTTTGATTTGAACGTGCAATTGATTTCTACATGTTGACCTCATTAGTTTTCTTTTTGTTTACATTGCTTTTAGGTCATTTCACACTCTTAGCACTGTTCCTCTATGTTTCTTCTTGTCTTCATCTTCTTCCTCTTGGAAGAGCATCCTTTCACGTTGCTTTTCACACAGGTCCATGTGCAACAAGGCCTGTGTTTCTGTTGGTCTGAAAATACCTGTATTTCACCCTCTTTTTCCTTCAGTTTATCTTTTGGATTAGGGGTCTGCTAAAGTCTACACACAACAATGGTAAATTGTTAGTAATGTTTTTAACTCTCCAGTTGTATCTTCTTTTATTACTAGAATTATTTTTCCATCTACCGCCATTTGTCCTCTGGAGCACGACATAAACAGTCCTTTTGACAGCATCTCTAGGGTGTCAGCACACTCCACCTCCTCTTCATGGTCCACAAACTGGTAATGGATTCATTGGAAGCAGATTCAATTCTTGGTAGGCAATTCAGACACGGTGTATGGTATGAAGCTCTTCCATCAGAAGACACTTGGGATCTGGTGACTTCTGTTTGCTCCTCTGACAACAGTTATGATCGACTCTCTCCTTTTGATTCCAACTACTCTTGACTCGTATTAGTTGTCTGAAGCCTTTGGTCTAGCACATCATGTGTTCATGGTTTGACTTCTATGTCCTTGAAAGACAATTTCCCAAATAAACAGATCACACTTTCCTCCCTGGGAATGTTTTGTTACATCATGGTCTTTGGGCTTAGAGCATAGCTATTAAAATTTATATAACATATGATAATTTCATTATAAGTGACTTAGTAATAGGATGACCAAAGAAGTTTTTCTATTATTGTTTCTCTGAAATGTGTTGGATATTATCTGACTCAGTTTAATTTTTTTTGAGTACTTTCTCTTCAAAATGTTTCCATGTCCTGGATTTTTTTCAGTTTCTGTACAGCTTTGTGTGTGTGTGTGTGTGTGTGTGTGTGTGTGTGTGTGTGTGTGTGTCCTCTCTCCCCAGGAAAAGCCATGGCATTTGATTTTCATATTTGTGTAATATTTCCTCTTATTTTACTTATTTGCTTAAATTCCTTTGTTAAGGGAATCTTACTATACATCCACAGTCCTTTGCCTATCTCCTCTATCTTTTGTTTTCTCTCAGATAATTTTGATTTGATATTATTTGATATTTGAGAATACCAATTTGATATTTTCCCCTCTCACATCCATTTCTCTTAGGGAATTACCTACTTTGGACACTTTTATGTTCCTTTTGGTCTTTTACTTTGGAACAGATTTGTTTTCTCTTTCTTTTTCATTATTGAATTTTATCACTTCATTTCTGATTTTTTTTTTCATTTCTGATGTATGCCATTCTTAAATAAATCTCTTTTAGTTTGTTTTTCTATATTAAGACAGAACCGGTATCCACTTACCACTTATGTGTTTTTCTGGTGCAACTTTAGTGACTAGAGGGATATTTTCTTTACTCTGTTTTCACTTTTAAATTCATTGTGTGTATGGATAAGGATCTCTTCTGTCTGTCTTCTTCCGGTGATGTAATGAGACGTATGCTCCAGACAGAACACACCAGGATGGTTCTTTACCTATACTTTTTTTTTGTTTGTTTTTTTTTGTTTTTGATTTTTTGAGACAGGCTTTCTCTGTGTAGCTTTGCGCCTTTCCTGGGACTCACTTGGTAGCCCAGGCTGGCCTCGAACTCACAGAGATCCACTTGCCTCTGCCTCCCGAGTGCTGAGATTAAAGGCGTGCGCCACCACCGCCCTGCTACCTTTACTTTTTAAGAGATCCTTTTGTCTTATGAAGATTTTTTTGTTTTTTGTTTTTTTTTTTTTTTTTTTTTTTTTTTTTTTTTTAAATAGCCCTGTATTTTCTAAGACCTCTTGGCTTTTTCCTCATCCTCTTTTTTTTACCTGGCTTTTCTCTGTATTTCTCTGGGCTCTGTCCTACTTGATTAGAATATATGTCCTAGCAGCTTCTGTCCAGTGTAGATTTTTACCCCAGACATAAATGAGCTGGTTAATTTTGAGAATTTGTAGGGTCCAAGCTCATTCAGTCAGTCACACCTTAGCCCAGATGCCTTGCTCCAACTTAAATCATAATGTGAGAAACTCTGTCCGCGGAAGCTCTCAAACCACGGACTTTCTAGAGAACACCTGGTAAAGATTTCTATTTCCTTTTCAGGGCAACAACATACACCATAGTCTCCCTCCACTTCTCCCAGCATGCATTCAAACTCTTGTCCTTAATAGCCGTTCATCCCAAACACACATGGCTTGAGTACAGAGGAGACTTCTCTTTTTCTATTAGACACTGTTCTTGATTTCTTAGTTACCATGCTTGTTCTGTGTATTTTTCATGAAGTGATTTAGACAAACTTACAATGGTCTTCCACACTACCATAGCTATCTTCCTAGGATTTCTCTCTCGCTCTTATTCTTGAAGAATGTGTCATATATAAATTTCATTGACAGTATTTATTTTCTTAAAGCAAATAAAAAGCTATCATTTTTCACTGTTATCGATCTACCACCCATATTGCACTCTTTGTGAGTGTGAGTGTGAGTGTGTGTGTGTGTGTGTGTGTGTGTGTGTGTGTACACCTGTGCATTCATCTATGGAGGCCAGAGGTGGGTATCAGGAGTCTTCCTCTATTGCTCTTTGTCTTATTTTTTGAAACAGTCTCTCACTGAGCTCAGACTTTACCAGTGTGGGTAACTTAGAGACAGAGATTTTACATGGGGATCTACACTCAGGTCCCCGTGATTATGCAGTAAGAACTTTACCACGGAGTCATCTCCTCAGCTCTTACTGCTACTCTTCTGAAGATTGTAACTGTCTTCTCCTTCGGATGCTAAAAACCCATTTTCTTCATAATCATTCAATAAGATGTGATTTGCTGCAGACTTATATCCTTAGAATTTGTTAGTGTACACCGTCTGCAGATCATATTTTCATCAGTTTTAGACAACACTTAACTGCAATGTCTCCTATTCTTTTTGCTTTTTACTTGAAGTCTTTCTGGCTTTTTGGTTACAGGCATTTTACTTTACTTACAAGTAGAGTACTGTATCCTCTGGGATCCCGGTTGTCCCTGATTATGTGCCCTTTCATTCCAGGCTAGTTTCAAAGCAGTTTCTCCCAAGTTTTCTTCCAGTTTTCTCATTCTGTCTTCAGCTATACTTAACACATCATTGAAACCAACTATTGGGTCCTTTTTGAAAATTCTATAATTTCTAGCCAGTTTCCCACCTTCCATTTATAATCCTTAATTCTTTGCTAGTAACATTAAGTTCAACTTTCATGCTTATGAAGATGGAAGGATGAGGGCTTTTACTATCTATGCCCGATGATTACACCAAGTACTTTTTATCTCTGTCATTTGTTGGATTTTTTTTTAGTATTCTCTTATGTTTTCTCTTTGAAGTTATCTTTGTGTGTTGGGCATTATATGTTGGAATTAATCCTAAAATGTAACTTGATGACTAGTGTGCTGTTCTATTTATTCTAAAGAATTTTCATTTGCTTTTTTCCAGGTTCCTGGAGTACTAGGAACATGGGAGCATCTGAATTTAATGTTAGAGGTTGCGATTTTCTGGGCCACAGAAATGAGATCAAACCAAACTGTGATACTCTTGCCTCATCCTCACATGCAAGCGAGGACCAGGACCTCCTTCTGCTGGGTCCCGAAGGTTGGTGTAGCATTAGGACCCCAACTATTAGGCCTAGACATAAAATTTTTTCTCCCCAAGCCTAGAGGATGTTGTGACACGTGCTGCTGAGTGTCTTGGCCACTTCTGCTTCATTGCTGTATCTTTCCGGATAGAAAGAAGACTATAGAAGGCTGATTTCACTTGAGTCTGTCTTTCCTAGATATTTGCTAGTAACTCCACTTTATCGTGGTTGCTCTTTCTTGCAATTATGTCTTGCATAATCCTTTTATAATCGTGAAAATGTCCCTAATAGGAAAAATCACCCAATCTACCCTGATGCAAATATCAGTTTCTTCATTGGTAATGACAGGGTCTATAAAATTTGATCTTGTGGAGCTTTGGTGTTTTCTTTTTTAAAATTTGTTTTTGTTGTTGTTTGGATTTTTAAGTCAAAGTCTCACACTGTAGCACAGGCTAGGCTGACACGTTACTCTATAGCCCATGTGGTCCCCAAACTTTCAGCAATTCTCCTGCCTCAACCTCCTGAGTGTTGGGATTATAGGTGTACGCCTCTATGTCCAGCTGAACTTGTGTTGTATTGTGTGGTGACTATTAACTCCCCTGGCAGGATGGGATATATCTATATACTTAGCACCTCACTGAGAACTTACAGGTATATAAATGAAAATAAACATTTTCCCAGTTAGACTTAGAGACTCCTTTAACTAAAGCAGTCATCAGAAACTCCTGTGACTAAGACAATCAGAAAAGGTTGGGGGAAACAGTAAAGAGTGGCAAGAATCCTTTCTAGAATCTTTAACCAATGATCTAATAACCGTGGAAATGTGTGTTGCTAGTTTTAGCTATTGCGTTTCTTTTATTGGATTTATTAGATTCCAGCTAGTATATTTTATTTTCTCCATATTTCTGGAAGATAAGCATCCTTATCCTTTGTAGTCTCCATCTACTCCACACTCTCCCAGTTACATGGACTGCAGCAGAGGAGATAAAATATGTCAGATCCCCCTAAATATGGAATGAACAAAAGGCCATCAAGGTCATGGGACACTTCAATCTTCCTGTCTTTTTGTAGAGACACCCGAATGGCAGGACTGACTGCCAAG
Source organism: Peromyscus leucopus (assembly GCF_004664715.2). Lineage (NCBI taxonomy): Eukaryota > Metazoa > Chordata > Mammalia > Rodentia > Cricetidae > Peromyscus > Peromyscus leucopus. The sequence goes on from NC_051086.1 coordinate 9,425,711, forward strand.
TACTGACACTTGAATTGGGGGCACATCACCTTAAAGGTTTAGACACACGTCCTCCCAGATCCTGTGGCTCCAGTGGCTCTTGATTTCCTGGTCTAAAGAAATAAAGGACATGAAGCTCACTGCACTGCACAGCCTGCCCCATTCGAGTCCTGAAAGCAACAGATTCCATACTGAATGCCACTCAACAGTGACAGTGATCAAATTAGGACGATACCCACTGAATCCCCAACTGCATTGCCTGCTTTAATTCGGTGGCCAACATAAAAAATAATCTACACTTTTGATGTTATTTTTGTACCAGTGAAGAAATGAATGCCAAGAAAGTTAATTATCCAAATTCCTGCATTTAGTCAGCTCCTACTAACCTTTGTAACTTTGAATTTCCCACTTGTAATATGGTAAATAGCAATTAGTTTTAATGAGATAATTGGATTCCCTAATTACATAATATACCAGTCATGTCTTAGACAATCAACATTGTTGGTTGCCTACATAGAAACAGACATATTATAGGGTTATAGAATCCGCTGGCTTTTTCTTCCTTGTTTGGGATATTTTGTTCATGTAGCATCCAGGGTCTACCACAGTCCCAGGTGAAGTATTGGCACCCAATAAGTATTTACTAAAATGTATAATCTGAGTCTTCACATTAAATAAAGACTGTAGATTCCTGTGAGCCAATCTGATTTAGTGAAGAATATTTTTTCCAGAAGATTCCAAAGAGGGAGAGAGACAAATGAATCATGTTCATAAGGCAATCATTCCTACTGTTAAGGAAACCTGATCTTACAAAATCCTTCTTGTGAGCCAGGGCTATGCCATTTTGTAAAGACCTCCATTTTGGTTGAATTGTGTCAATTCCTGGACCTATGATAATTTAGTTTTCAGAACTAATCTGTTTTCTGTATTCTTGCTCTCCCCTTCCTCATAGCTGATTCAGAGACAGAAAGCATGCACTGTAGAATATCAATCCTTTGGCGGAGAACCTCTCTATGCCTTGCAAACCTCTAAGTAGCCCCCCCCCACACACACACATTCTACTACATGAGCCTGAGCTCACCTCAGAGCATCCATCAAGCTATTGATTATCTCTGGTACTAAAAATGACACTTCCAATAAGAAGAGACCTTATTCCAAAGGACAGTTATCAGTGTCCCCCAGAAGACCCAAACTTGAAATGATAAGTATATTGAGGGTATTAGCTCTGATCCTGTACTCTGGAGGTGCATGGAACAAGCTTATTTTTATTTAGTTATTTTTCCTGAATATTCCTCCAGATACTGCACTATAGCTTGTAGATCCACTTGGTAACTTCATTCAGGCCAGATGTGTGCGGCAATGTCCAGTTATTCCAGTGTGCCCCAGTGGTCAATCGAGAACACTCTGTCCCTTTGAGATTTAAATAACACTGGCTAGAACCTCTGATGCCACACCCTGTGGGAATTTCAAAGCCCTGGGTTTCTGTGAATTCCTAGGGATTTGCTTTCAAGGTGAGTTTTGGATGGGATTTTTGTAATTTTGTAGAACTGTGTCTCACTTGTACTTTGTCTTTTCAACTCTCCATCTGGCCATCTTAACCCGAGACTCACTGCCTCGAATCCTCCACACCACACGTGTGTACCATTTGGGTGTGTGGCAGAGTTGACCAGTTACAGCAACTGCCAATTTCCGCTGCCAAACAGACTATTTCAAAGTAAGATAATTAGCACTGTAGTTTTTAAAATCCCACGTCCGTCTGTTCGTCCATTGGGAGTTTCCTAGTGGTCATCTTTCTCCTTGGACTATTACATTTTGCGTATTGCCCCAGCTGTTTTCCTGTCTGGTTTTGAGACAGCGTCTTGCTTTGTAACTCGGGTTGGTATGGAACTGAATAACACACATTCCTGATTGTAGCAAACTCTCAATCCTTCTGCCTCCACCTCCCAAGGGCTGAGGTTACAGTTCTGAGCCACTATCCCAAATTTCTCTTGTTCTTTCTCTTCTGCCCGATCTCTCCTCTCCTCACAGCATGTGCATCCCTGCCCATCACTTTCACAGAGGTCTCTCCTTTGACACTGGGTTCTATCCTTTGTGCCAAATCTATTTATCAGAATATTTTCCTAAGCAACAACATTATCTTCCTAATAAGCCCTCTGCCACATACTTACAACATGATTTCAACTCTTCTCACTCAGTAAACACTTTGTTGCTGTTGTTAATGCCTCTTTTGGCATACATCTCCCAGATGGAACACAGTGAGTTCTTCAGTAAAAACAAACAAACATTTTACTAATATAAAGAAAAATCTACCTTTATGGTTCCCAAATGGTGCTTGGATGGGGCCCTGTGTACAATACTAATGACTGGTATGAATCATTGTATCTCTTATTTCTTTTCCCAAAGATGTTTCAGGCAGTCAGGCTTTTAGTTTACAAATGTATGCACCAATAGACTATCTGGTTGTATAACCAAAAAAAAAAAAAATTCCACATAAGGGATAGGATGTAGACACCCTGGATACATGACTCCCATTTGGAATGATGAGCACGCTTTCTTAACCTGCTTGTAGCTAAGGATCATTCTAGCAAAGACGAATGCATATATTTTAATCTATACTTGGTTGCTTATGGTTGTCAAATGTGACTTGGACTTTTAAAAGCATAAGAGAGTAATTGGAGAGAGCTAGCACAGTAGTGACTACTTGAGAAAAATCTGATTTTGGCTCATCATGGTTGTGAACAACTTTGAAGTAATCCAGAATGCTAAGTTGAGGTTATATTGTATTCATAATTGTTTGCTTGAAAGAGAAAGCTGTTAGAATTCTGCCCTTACTCCAGCTACACATGCACAGTTCAGGGTCTTGCATCTTCTGTCACCAGTGTGTGCTGGCGACTACGTGTGGTCACACAATCTGCACCTTAAAAAAGCCGGACGCAGACCCCACCTTCTCTCTCTCTGCTCTGCCCCCTCTCCCCTCACCCTACCATCTTTCTCTCTCCAGGCCTGGCTCCCCCACCACCCCTGCTCTCCTTCTAATAAAGCTCTGAATACTGTTACGGGGCTCTGTTGTGACCATGACCTTTTTGCTGGTAACCACCACTGCCACCTGAGATGGCTAGTATTTATTTCCTCAGTACTCATTTTAGGCCAGATACTATGTTAAATTCATTATATGCATTAGGTTATTTCCTCCTTCCTAAATAGAGCTTGAAGCTATGGGAAACATGATTTTCCTCATTGTATAGATGAGGAAACTGGGGTGTAAAGTGATGAAGCAACATGCTCAAGGGGCCTCGTCTATGACGTGGAGCAGAATTGGAGACTCAACCTAAGCTGACCTGGAAGCTAAGTTCTTAACTGCTTCAGTGTTCTTCTATCCTACCCACCCAGAGAAGGAAAAGGAAAGACATCATCCAGAATGTTCCTCCCCAGAGCTGCAGCATTCCTCCTCATAAATGCTCTTTTTATTTTTTTTGCAGGGTACCTCAACAGCGCCCCCTCTAGATCCTAATATGCTTTCATTGGCAAATCAAAACCAGGTAGCCGGCCAATACTTTAAAGGAAGCCAGTGAAGGGAGTGCTTTTTTCCTGTTCTCTCCCTTGTGGGAACCAGGGCTGCACAAGAAGTAATGGGGAGTTCACTGAATCTTAAAGAGGAGAGAGGCCGGGGTTCACAAGGGCATGAAGAGGTTACCAAGGAGACCTCAGAGATCGCAGCTATGAGAGAAAAACCAGACTCCATCTTGGTCTCTGAGGAAAACAAATCAGTCCTTTTTCCAAAGAGCATAATTTTGCATCTTGATTAAAGTGTCTCAGGAGATGAGCTTCATTAAATAAAACCAATGGGTTGAAAGTGTGTAATTAAGTTAATCCATTTTGCTTTTCTTAATGCCTTAAATACCTGTTTGTGTGGAAGCCCGAACATCATGAAACTTCCCAAGGTAAAAGACAATTGTGAGCCATGGGCCTAGTAATAATTCTCTGGGTGATTGAGTGTCCTTGTATTTCTTCAGGGGCTCAGTCTTCCTTGAATACTTGACTTCTGCATCATCATCAAATCAAACATACCCATGGACACTCGGCAATATATCTTCATATTTCACTTACTAGTGTGATAACATTGTTTGATTGTGTCTTAGGGTGTCTCATAGTTAGGGTTTCTATTGCTGTGATAAAACACCAGGACCAAAAAGCAAGTTATGGAGGAAAGGGTTTATTTTTTGTCTAGGTTAGGGTTTTTATTGCTGTGAAGAGACACTATGACCACAGCACCCTTATAAAGGAAAACATTTAATTGAGGTAGCAGCTTACAGTTTCAGAGGTTCAGTCCATCACCATCATGGCAGGGATCATGGCAGCTCAGAGTATGGCTGCTTGCAGACAAACATGGTGCTGGAGAATTCTACATCTTGACCCAAAGGAAACAGGAAGTAGCTTGAGCATATATGAGACTTCAAAGGCCGCCTCCACTGTAACACTCTGACAAGGCCACAGCTCCTAATAGTGCTACTCCCTCTGGAGGCCATTTTCTTTCAAACCACCACATTTTGCTTATACTTTCACATCACAGTCTCTCATTGAACAAAGTCATCACAGGAACTCAAGGCAGGAACTGAAACACAGGCCATGGAATAGTGCTGCTTACTTGCTTGATTTTCCAAGGCTTGCTCTGTTGTGGCTGCATCGAGAGACCCCCGAGCAAGACCACCACAGAGCCAGTATTCGATGCAACACACACAGGGGTTTATTGATAACAAGCAAGCCCGGGCTTGGTCCGTGTCCAACACTTGACACAGCAGGTGGAGGAGGACATCCCTGAGCTCTCAGGGTGAGGAGTTTTTAAAGGAAAAACTGCAAACAGCGTGGTACAAGCCTTGGCATCATGTGATTGGGTGAGGGTGTGTAACCTTTGAATTTACTGATTGGGGGGTTATAGTTACCATTTTGGGGGCAGGCCTGGACAAGTTCCAGGCTTTGTCCTTGAGCTGCCATGGGGGCTGACTGGCCTCACATGTTCACATTGACTCATGCACATAGCTCTAAGTTGGTGAGGGGTCCCAGACAGTAAACAACTGGCTGAACCTTGAGCGGTCAGAGCATGTGCAGAAAGGGATCTACTGCAAGAACTATGTCTTTTGTTCATGGCCCTCCCACAAACTGCTTGCTTAAGTCTCAGGAAACTGAAATGGAGGCCTTGTCTCTGAGAAAAGACTGAGCAGTCTGTTATGGCATCTGCTTGGTCCTTTCAGCTCCACCTGGTTTCTTTTACACCCCAGGACCACCTGCCCAGGTATGGCACCATCTGCAATGGGCTGTGCTGTGGTGATATCTTATTTGTGCCCTAACAAATGAAGCTTGCCTGGGGATCAGAGGTCAAAGCCAGCCACTATTAAACATAGAGTTCAAGCAGTGGTAGCACATGCCTTTAATCCCAGCACTACTTAACCATTGAGGTCTGGAGGTCTGTAGAGACAGACAGGAAATGATAGAGCTGGGCGGAGAGAGGAAGTAAGATGGCAGGGCACAGAAAGGTATATAAGGCAGGAGTATACAGGAAATAGCTCTCTTGGGCTAAGAATTTCCTAGGGGTAAGAGCTTGTGGCTGGCTTGTTCTATTCCTCTGATCTTTCAGCTTTCACCCCAATATCTGGCTCCAGGATTTTTATTAATGAGACCGTTTAGCAATCCATGTTATACTGGGCCCTCCCACATCAATCACTAATTAAGAAAATGCACCACAGACTTGCCCACAGGCCAATCTAGTGAGAGCATCTCCCCAGCTGACTTCCAAATGGCTTCCTAATCACTAGCTTGTGCCAAGTTGACATAAACCTAGCCAGCACAGATTGATCCATTCATTTCCATTCAATATCTAGTAGGTGCCTATCACGTGTCAGGCAGTAGAAGACAGTGTCTGACCTTGGGGAGTTCACTGTCTAGGAAACAGAGTAAATGCAAAGGTGCATCCCGAGTTCCTCTGCTTTTCTGCTACTTTTCCTTCATAGTCTCATGTAGGTGACCCTTGCTGTCCTTATGGAGTCACACCACTTCTCTAAAGATTGATTTCCAACTACATACTACCTATCTACTCCTTTCTTTGGAATAGCATACCCATATGCTTGTCTTTGTGTTTTCTGAACATAAATGGTTCACAAAATCTGCAAGTTTATGTACATCCAAATCTCAGCCCTCAATTGCTCTCCAAAATCTGCTTAAATCTTAATAAGCTGTTCTGTATTCCATTTACCAAGAAATCCAGATCGTAAGCTTGGGGGTTGTGTAAAACTTCGCATTCTTCCTCATGAACCCACAAATTTTCCCCCAGGGTAACTTAAAAGTCACCTCATTAGATTAGATCTCTTTGTGACTATTAAATACGGATTTGTCTTTGGTTCCCCCTCCCATTTCTTGGCACACTAATTATCAGGCGTGCACTATGTCAACAATATAGATGAACACATTTGTGTCTTTCCACAATGTCAGAATTTATTAACAATAAATTCATGAGGCACGGTAGCTTCATTGTCAGCAATTTGCCAGATAGTCCCACTTCCTTGATAGTCCTGGACAAAACAAACATGGATTCTTTCATCCTAATCTTAATAACTGGTATTAACTCTCAGTTCATACATTACACATCACATAGTAAATACATCTCTATGTTACAGAATGGCTGCAAATGGCTGAAAAGGACAGAGTTTCAAGGAGTTTCTAAGATGAATAATTTTTCCACGTCAAAGCTGAAAACTGGTAGAAATGTAAGAGTCTGGGGGAGGAGACAATGAACCAGGAGGAGGCCTGTTAAGAGCCACACATTTGAGCAGAGCTAAAGGGTTGAGTCCAGCTGCAGAGGGGAAAGAGCAGAACCAGGTCCAGACAGACAAATGGTCGGACGGATGGGTGGAAGACTCAGGAAGTGAACAGAGGGACAGGAAGTCTGAGTAGTCTGCATCAACATCAGGGACGTAGTTGAGCTGAAGCCCCTGGGATGGTTGGGGATTCTCTACCTGTTGGTCCTTTGATGTGTATATCAGCAGGGACATAGTCTTCGTGATGCTGGAGTCTCCTTCTTATGGGGTCTAGGTGAGAGTGTTACACACTTTCCTTGGTCGGCTATGTCTAATAAGTTCTTGACCCTAGCTTTACTGATAATGATTTGAACATGTTAGTGTGATTCTACAGCCCAAATCCACTCTTATAAAAACATGCTGTTCACATGTCCACACAGGGCCTACAGCAGGGGTTGGGGGATCTGAAGGTTCAGTTGTTCATCACGGGGAAATCACAGAGATTCCTGAAGGGCTTCCCATCCAGGCAGAGCATGGAAGCTCCGGTTCCTTTTCACTATCCGCTGCTCTTCGCATCTCCTCCTCCGCTGTTCACCAGTATCCTTACGGATATCTTTCACAATAAACCGGGACACTACGGGGAGGCCTCTGGAACCTGTGGTGTGACACCTTGCACAGCCTTGGTGCAGTGGGAAGGGGCTTGGACCTGCCTAGGCTCAATGTGCTGGGCTCTGCTGACTCCTCTTGGGAGACCTCAATTTGGGGGATGTGGGGATACGGGGTGACTTGGGAAAGAGGGCTGGGGAGTGGGAGGAGGGAGGAGGGGGGATTTGTGGATAGTATGTGGAGTGAGTAGAAAATTTCTTAACAAAGAAAAATGGAAGAAAAAAATTGCAAAAAAAAAAAAAAAGGAAAGAAAAGAAGCAATGTTACAAATATGTCAGGCTTCCCCAGTTTTATGTATAAAGGCAAAAGAGTCCACACTGAGCTCATTGCCTGCCTTTCAGTTAGTACAGATGTGTGAATGTGTTAATAAAGGATTCAACAATGTGAAAAAATAAATAAAAATAAAAATTTAAATAAATAAATAAACCAGGGCACATAGGTAATATTGCTCCGATTTCTGCAAGCGACTCTAACAAGTCCATCCAACCTGAGAAAAGGTGTGTGGGTATCCCCATCTTGTGCCTATCAATGCACACGATAACATCGGGATTGGCTTCCATGGGAGAATGTCCTCCATAGCATTACTTGATTGTTTGCAGCTAAGCAGAAATCTCCAAAGCATCCCATTGTTGAGTGTGTAAGAGTATCGGAGTTTATTCTCCCCTGCAAGGCCTGTTCCACACCTCTGGCATCTTTGACCAGCACTGCCTGTGCGTAGCTTTTACACAGTCGCTGGCCCCCGTTCTTCTTGACCTCCAAGCCTGTTCTCCATACATCTGTCACGGTAATCACAGTGTCACGATGAAAGGAAAATTGGACTGGGTCTCTTGCTTGTATAAATTAACTACAGTAATTCAAGCGATGTATTCAAATCTGTCTCAGATGCTGAGTCCCCAACCTCATAGGCAACTCAGTCGTCACAGGGTGGTTGCCTTGATGTTAGGCTGTGGTGGAGAGAATGTGTACAAGTCCCTATGATATTAGCTATGATGCACCAGCTCCATACTGCAGAGTGTAATTACAGACTTTATTATCTCAGAACACACACCTTCCCGCAAAGGAGGCATTAATGAGACAGGAGACAGGCAGATCCTACAATAGGCAGATAGAAAGGGACAAAGGAATTCCACAGGGGAGTGGCAGCATGCCACCATCTATCAGGAGTGCATGAGCTGAAATGCCACCAATGAACTAGCTTGAACACTATACCTGCCTCCTTTCACAGAATTTCCTCATTCCTATGTAAAATCAGTATTATAGACCTTGGTTTCTAAATGGCCCACCAGGACTATGGCCAGTCTTCATTAGTCTGTGGAGGGTCTACAAATTTTTAGCCTTATCAATATATTCTGCTATCTCAAAGCATATATACCCTATAGACTAGACACTTTGCTAGCAATTCCTTATGGTCCCTCCCCCATTAGCTAAGAGATCTCTCTCTCTTTCATCATTTTTCTTAATAAAAATCTCCCCTCCTCATTCCTTGTGGTCCATGTGCCTCATTCCTCATGGTCACAAGACAAGAACTTGGCAAGGAGAAAAACCTCAACATTAATGTCCTTACTCTGCAGTGAGGAGATGGAGGTGTGAGGTCCCGCTGGTGGTAACAGAGCCTAGTTGTACGGCGTCAGTAACTCTTTGAATGAGAATTTGAACCCAGGACTCCAAAGCTTTGGCTCTTCTCATATTACTGTGATAGAGTAATGCCTCTACTCCGAGAAGCCTTTTTCAGTGACCATAAAGCTATGGGAATAGTAATTCTGGCTATACAGAAGAATTTGTGTGTGTGTTATTTTGTACATGACAACAGTCAACATAATTGACTGTTGACCACCCAGGTATCATAAAAGAGTCCTGTGGGTAATTTTTATAAATGACGGTAAGGCTCTATCCCCTAGGAATCTGTTTGAATTACATGTGGTGCAACCTGAGTTCCAGGTGTGTGTGTGTGTGTGTGTGTGTGTGTGTGTGTGTGTGTGTGTATTAATGTTTTCCATGTGATTCTAACTTGTAGCCAGGCTTGAAAGATACCCTGTCCCAAGCCAAGGTGACCCCTTTGAACTTCTTTTTCTGAAATCTACTAACCAGGTAAGCAGATGGCATCAGAACTTCTTGACTGCCATTTGGGCAGGACACTGGGACAAGAGAGTATCTGAGAGGTGGCCATAGTCCTAAGTGGCTTCTGGAGGCTATTTACGTATGCAGGGTCATGTGAACAATAGTTTCAAATCCACTCAAAGAATTTGTTTCTCACTGAGCATCACTGTGTAAATGCCATCCACATCTTGCCTGGTGATTCTCCAGCAGTTTACTATACAGTCAGAGATGTCCTGAAGGTTGAAGCCTCATTCACATCTGAGATTGTGTGGCAGCAATTTACTAGGTTTTTCATGGAATTTGGGGGAAGAACAGGAAATGTAGAGTAAGAACTGGATAGAAGAAGGGATAGCTCACTAGTTTACTGAGCGACCTACCCTTCGTGTGGAGTTATGTGGTCCTTCAGCACTGAAGCTGAGAACTGAAACATACTACTTCTATTCATTTTAAATAATGGGAATAACAACTGTGCTACTTAAAAATATTATCAGGGGGCTGCAGGGCTGTGGATGAGTGTGTGGGTGGGGTGTGGTAAACTTGCTTCAGTCTCACTAACTATAAAATGGCCATTCTGATGCTGTAAGGTTATTAGGTAAAGTAATTAATGGGTAAGGGAATGCAGTCATCCTGGGATTTAACAAAGACTGTGGATAGTATTTGTTTGTAGCTGGAGAGCTTCTCTTCAGGTCTCGCTGAGCTCCGGCAGTCCGACAGCCCACTTGCCACGTGGCTTGTGGCTTATCGGCATCTTCACATGCTGCCTGTTATGGTGGCGGCTGGCAGGGTCTCTCTGCCTCAGCCTTCCACTTCCGAGAATTCTCTTCTCTGCTTGTCCTGCCTATACTTCCTGCCTGGCCACTGGCCAATCAGCATTTTATTTATACAGTGATATCCACAGCACTTCCCCTTTCCTTTTTTTTTTTTTTTTTAAAGAAAGTTTTAACTTTCACACATTTCCAAAGCCAGCTTGATATATTTGGGAATTTGGGTGTACCTTCTCTTATTACTTCTTGCTGGAGGGGGGCACTGTATCTTATGGGGACACAAAGAAAATTTTAGGATTATGGAGTAGTCCGTGAGGGTGTATCGTCTGAGCCAGTTGCCTTGAAACGGTTCTGGATGTTGGATCATCTGGGCCTTGGTGTCATCGGAGACCTTTCAGGGGGTCTTGGCTGGTCAAACCTGATGTATCTTAATCTGGAACAATTCCATAGCCTCGTGTTTTCTGTGGAAACAAAAGCAGAGCCTCCTTCCCAAAGCAACATATCCTTAGATCCAAATTTTGAAGTTACGGTATCTTTAGCTTTTACAATCATATGTTTTTCTACAGTTAAGAATCCCAAAGACAACACAATCCAGATTCTCTGTGTAATATCCATCTTTACTTGGCTTTTTTATACTACCTTGAGCCTATTGCTTTAAACTGCAGCATTCTAAGACTGAAACTGCTGCTGTGGCTGCTGGCTCCGCCCACCTCAGCTTTCCAACATGGTGGTGGTAGGTTTTCCTCCAGCTCTGGGAACCATCAACTCTCTGAAATAGTGGGTCTATGCTTCTATCAAAGCAGCTTGTAGCCCAGAAATCTCTTTTTTTTGTTTTGTACTAGCAAAGGTTAAATCCAACACGCAGCTTAATGTGCCACTTGCAGAGGCCTCATTCCCGCCATACTGTAGGTCGAGCATGCATGCCAGGAACCCCCCATAGTAGACAGTAGCTCAAACATGCAGGCTGCTGCTAACTTGAAAGAGACAACTAGGAACTATTTTTAGTTCCATTTTAGAATCTTTTTACTCAGGTTTTAGGTGGAAACCATTGCCCCATGTTGGGCGCCATTTATAGCTGGAGTTTTCTCTCCAGGTCTGCCAAGCCCTGGCAGTCCGACAGCCCACTTATATAAATAAACACACAGATGCTTATATTATTTACAAACTGTATGGCCATGGGAGGCTTCTTGCTAACTGTTCTTATATCTTAAATTAACCCATTTCTATAGATCTATATCTTTTTTTTTTTTAGCAATATGTCTGGGTTTAGAGAGGGAGTGAGCCAATTAAAATTTCACAACATGTATAAAACTCAAAACCAAATGGATCATTTACTGTTCAGCCTTTTAATCTCACCGAATTTGCCATGCACATCCTCCACGATGTGGTGGGGAAGAAGGCGCGTTCTTCACATGCTCATTGTCTCTTGGCTTCTTCAACAGGCCTGGGAAACCAGCTGGAAACCTGAAAGCCTCCTTCTAGCAACTCCAGTGTGTATGTAGATGCATGTATATTCCTAATTATAACCTGAAGACATCCCACACCATGTCCTGTGTACTCCCTCATCTCTTTGCCTCAACATGTTCTTAGCCATTACAATTCCTTTATTTCTGCTGTATTCTGCTTCTCATACTCAACCAAGATTTTGCCGAATCACTTGCTCTGGCACCTAGAATTTGTCATTTCTACAACTCAATCACTTCCAGCAAGGCTTAAAGGTAAGAGGCTAGATCTTGAGAATAGAGGATACTGTCACCATGGTTTCACTCTATGGGGGTCTCTAAATGACAAGGAACCTTTTATCCAACTTTAAGCCCTTGATGATGTCTGTTCAATTTGGTGTTGAACTCAAAGCTTTTCTCTCTTACTTATTTTCTGGTTTATTGTGTGATATATCATCTTTCCAGCTTTCATTGGAGGTATATCTATTCTACCACAAAATCCTAAGAGTTAAGAGCTACCGTTGGGCACCTACTATGTGTCACTGTGTTATTATATTAACACAATATATACCAGAACTTTTCAAAAATACACAGGTGTTATCATTCTAGATTAAAGTAAGAAAAGATAAAGGATTCAAAAGACCTTGTTGAATCTTTTATTTCTTATTAAGAAAATTTTTATTCATTTTACATACCAACCACTTTTAAGATTATAATTAGATAATTTTCCCTTTCCTCCCTCCAAACCTTCCCATATACCCCTTCTTGATCTCTTTCAAATTCATGATCTCTGTGTTCATTAATTGTTGTTACATGCATATATGCATATTTATATTCATATATATTCCTAGAAATAACCTACTCAGTCTGAATAATGTTGCTCACATGCATGTTTTCAGGGCTGACAATTTGGTATTGTCTATCCAGTTGGTTTGTTCTTCCATCGGGAAGACTGTTTCTCCTGCTCTGACTATCCTTTAGTTGCCTGTTGTTCTTTAGGAAGGGCTAGAGTTTGGCCTCATCCACTTTATCATATCTATTGTTGATGTCCTTGTACGGCTTATTGATTCTTTCTTGCAATGCTGAAATTAAACCCTAGACCAGTGATCTACCACTAGACTACACCCCAGTCTAAGGAGCAGAAGAGACTCCTAAAAATGCCATGTTTCAAGATGTACTTAAAGAATCATGCATCCCCAGGGAGTGGAGGGATGGCTCAGTAGTTAAGAGCACCAGCTGCTCTTCCAAAGGACTAGGGTTTGATTCTCAGGACCCATATGACAGCTCTCAACTGCCTATAACTCCAGTCCTGGGAGATCTATTGCCCTCTTCTGGCCTCTGTAGGCAGCAGGCAGGTACAGAGACATACATAAATAAATTTATTTTTAAATTTAAAGGAAAAAAATCACATTTATTTCAGGTTAGAGAGATGGTTCAGTGGTTAAGAGCACTGGCTGCTCTTCCAAAGAACCTAAGTTCAATTCCCAGCACCCACACGGCAGCTCAAAATTATCTGCAACTCTTCTGGACTCTGCTGGGCACTAGGCATGCACATGGTACATAGATGAAGGCAAAATACCATAACAAAAATAGTTTTTTAAGAATCATATGTCCTCAAATTATTTTTTAAATATATGAAATTATAATTAAAAGCTGCATTAACCATATTTTACATTTTTAAAAGTGAAGCATTGTTTTCCCCTTTCAAATTAAAGATATAAAACGCTAACAATTTAAAGGGCAAACCTCACATGACACAGTGAGTACAAGCCTGAGGTCAAAATCCATTTTCCCTTATTTAAATATATATATCCAGACTGCACTGGGTCTGCATACATACAAGCTACTGTCATTGTGTGGTGGTTTTCTTAATATAAAATTAGAGACTGATATGCAGTAGGTGATTATCAAATGTTCCATGAATGAATGAATGTAAAACTAAAGGTGATTTTAATCCTTTGTTTGTCTGGGTACTGATGGCTAATCTTGGTGGATACTCAGAGAATACACGATGTCTTCCTGATACACTACTACAATACATTCTCCAATTCATGAGAAGCATGCTTTCACTAGAAACTCGGGGTATTTTATAGAAAATTTAAAGTTTGGTCATTTTTACTTTCACAGAAGAAGAGGAAGAGGGGGGAGGAGGAGCTGGAAGAGGAGGAGGAGGAGCAGGAGGAGGAAGAGGAAGCCTTGAAAGGCCCAAGACTTACAGAGCTTCCTAAGTGAGGAATCTGGAATTCTGCATCTGATTTCTCTGACTCCTAAAGGTGAGGGTCACACTTGCTGAGCCCTCCTGCCTCTACAGGAAGCTGACAGTGACAGCGGAGACTTTCTGTTTTCACCCACCCCTCCCAGATGACATTTGCATTTTAAGAAGGTCCCTTCACACTTTAGCTCAGTGGTTCTCAGAGTGCAGTCGCTGGGCCCCTGGGACCCAGGGAACCTTTCAGAAGGTCTATAAAGTCAAAACTCTTTTCATAATCATTCTCAGATGTTATTTGCCATTTTCACTGTTAACGTTTGTACTGACGGTGCAGTGGCGTCTCTAACTGCCAATGCTTCCGAATAAATCAAGACTTAGTCCCCAACTGTCATTGCCTTCTTCAACACCACACTCAAGCGGGGGTGGGGAGCTGATTTCCTTAATATTTATGAGGAGGCAGTAAGTGGTGTGAATTTTATTAAATCTGGACCCTTGAGGACACATACATTTCAAACATTTTCTGTGACAAAATGGGATGCACACATAGAGGGTAGCATCTTGCATTCTTAAGGAAAAGCACTCGTGCAACCGTTTGAGCTGTGAGTTGAACTAGCCACTTTTGTGTGGAGCAATATTTTTTTTTCCTGAAGCAATGACTGACAGGCACACTAGTTGTTAAGTCTTGGCAGACACTTTCTTTAAAAAAAAAAAATGAACAAAGCGAGCCTGTCACTTCAAAGAAAACAGCTGAGAGGACTTGATGTCAATGATAAAATTTGAGTGTTGGAGCAAAAATTAGAATTTTGAAAAATTTGTATCTGCTACTGTGAGCTTGGCATTTCCCCAATACTTTGAGGTTCTTTGTGATCAGATTGGTGATGATATTAATGGATATGATTTTTTTCATATTGTATAATGGGATATGTCAACATTTAGGAGATCTACATAACTCAGAAAAGAAGTCAATGTTTTCCAAATGATTAAGTATGATGTTAGGAAATTGTGTCTGGGTAAAAAAAACCCACTGAAAGTTCATAGGTTTCAATAAAGGAGTGTATGAAAAGTTCACAGATACGTGTGTGGGTTCTGGAGTGCAATTAACATGCGTTGGCATGATAATGATGATGATGATGATTAATAATAAAGAGTCTCTATGGTTATCTAAAAAGTCTGCAAAATACCCCTCCTTTTCCCACAATTTTCACCCAAACAACATACCACAGCAGACTGAGAGCAGGGATGGTTAAAACCTCCCCCCCTCCTACTTTGTTCTTTGTCTCATTGTTTTCCTGGTTATAAAAAAGAAGTCTAGATTAGACATAGGGAAGGAAAAAGGGGAGATAATCTAAAGAAATACGAGAACAGGAGGATGAGCCTCAGAAGGTGGCAGAGAATGACATTTGAGGCTTGACATAGGTCTGTAAAAAGCTGGAGGACTCTCCTCAGCTGCAGAGGAAGCAGCCTGCCCCTTCTCAGTGGGCTTCTCTCCACTCTTGTGTCCAGAATGGGGAGAGGCAACTACTGTGCACTCTGGGCCACTTTCTTCCTTTGCTTAGCGAGGGGTGCTCCAGGCTCCATGGGCAGAGATTTGCTTATGTGGGTTAAAGTCAATATTCCCGGTAGACAGGACCGGCAGCGGAGACAAGCAGACGCAAGTAGGTCCGCGGTGGCGGCCCACAGAGGTAGACGGCCCAGCGGTGGCGGCCGACAGGGACATACAGGCCCAGCGGCGGCAGCCGGCAGAGTCATACAGGCCCGGTGGCGGCCCGCAGAGGTAGACACAGGCTAGGCCGGGCGTTGGTGGCGCACGCCTTTAATCCCAGCACTCGGGAGGCAGAGCCAGGCGGATCTCTGTGAGTTCGAGGCCAGCTTGGGCTACCAAGTGAGCTCCAGGAAAGGCACAAAGCTACGCAGAGAAACCCTGTCTCGAAAAACAAAACAAAACAAAAGACACAGGCTAACAGAATGGATAAGAAAACAGGACCCATCCATCCATCTGCTGCATACAAGAAACACACCTTAACTTCAAAGACAGACACTACCTCCAAGTAAAGGGCTGGGAAAAGGCTTTCCAAGCAAATGGACCTAAGAAACAAGCTGGTGTAGCTATCCTAATATCTAATAAAATAGACTTCAAACTAAAATCAATCAAAAGAGATCAGGATGGACATTACATATTTATCACGGGAAAAATCCACCAAGATGAAGTCTCCATTCTAAACATTTATGCTCCAAATACAAAAGCACCCACATTCATAAAAGAAACACTACTAAAGTTTAAAACGCACATCAAACCCCACACATTAGTAGTGGGAGATTTTAACACACCACTCTCACCAAAAGACAGATCTACCAGACTGAAACTTAGCAAAGAAATAAAGGACCTAACAGATGTTATGACTCAAATGGACCTAATAGATATCTACAGAACATTCCATCCTAACACAAAAGAATATACCTTCTTTTCAGCACCCCATGGAACCTTCTCAAAAATTGACCACATGCTTGGACACAAAACAAATCTCAACAGATACAAAAAAAAAATTGGAATAACCTCCTGTATCTTATCAGACCACTATGCCTTAAAGTTAGACCTCAACAACAACAAAAATTATAGAAAACCCACAAACTCATGGAAACTGAATAATGCCCACCTGAAACATCAATAGGTCAAGGAAGAAATAAAGAAAGAAATTAAAGAGTTCCTAGAATTCAATGAAAATGAAAGTACAACATACCCAAACTTATGGGACACTATGAAAGCAGTGCTAAGAGGAAAATTCATAGCTCTAAATGCACACATAAAGAAGATGGAGCAATCCCATACCAATGAATTAACAGCACAACTGAACACTCTAGAACAAAAAGAAACAAACTCACCCAGGAGAAATAGATGCCAGGAAATAATCAAATTGAGGGCTGAAATCAACGAAATAGAAAACAAGAGAACAATACAAAAAAACCAATGAAACAAAGAGTTGGTTCTTTGAAAAAATCAACAAGATAGACAAACCCCTAGCCAAATTAACCAAAAGGCAAAGAAAGAGCATGCAAATTCACAAAATCAGAAATGAAAAGGGAGACATAACAACAGACAACGAGGAAATCCAGAGAATCATCAGATCATACTTCAAAAACCTGTACTCCACAAAAATGGAAAACCAGGAAGAAATGGACAATTTTCTGGATAAATACCACATACCAAAACTAAATCAAGACCAGATAAACCATTTAAATAGACCAATAACCCCTAAAGAAATAGAAACAGTCATCAAAAGTCTCTCAACCAAAAAAAGCCCAGGACCAGATGGCTTCAGTGCAGAATTCTACCAGACTTTCAAAGAAGAACTAATACCAATACTCTTCAAAGTGTTCCACACAATAGAAACAGAAGGAACACTACCAAACTCTTTTTATGAGGCTACAATTACTCTGATATCCAAACCACACAAAGATGCAACAAAGAAAGAGAACTACAGACCAATCTCCCTCATGAACATTGATGCAAAAATACTCAACAAAATATTGGCAAACCGAATCCAAGAATACATCAAAACAATCATCCATCACGACCAAGTAGGATTCATCCCAGGGATGCAAGGATGGTTCAACATATGAAAATCAGTCAATGTAATACACCATATAAACAAACTGAAAGAAAAAAACCACATGATCATCTCCTTAGATGCTGAAAAAGCCTTTGACAAAATCCAACACCCCTTCATGATAAAGGTCTTAGAAAGATCAGGAATACAAGGAACATTTCTAAACATAATAAAAGCAATTTATAGCAAGCCAACAGCAAACATCAAATTAAATGGAGAGAAACTCAAAGCGATACCACTAAATTCAGGAACAAGACAAGGCTGTCCACTCTCCCCATAATTATTCAATATAGTACTAGAAGTTCTAGCTAGAGCAATAAGACAACATAAGGAGATCAAAGGGATACAAATTGGCAAGGAAGAAGTCAAACTTTCACTATTTGTAGATGATATGATAGTATACATAAGTGACCCCAAAAACTCTACCAGGGAACTCCTACAGCTGATAAACTCCTTCAGTAAAGTGGCAGGATACAAGATCAACTCAAAAAAATCAGTAGCCCTCCTATACACAAATGATAAAAGGGCTGAGAAAGAAGTCAGAGAAACATTACCCTTTACAATAGCCACAAATAATATAAAATACCTTGGGATAACACTAACTAAATAAGTGAAGGACCTTTTTGATAAGAACTTTAATCTCTAAAGAAAGAAATTGAAGAAGATATCAGAAAATGGAAGGATCTCCCATGCTCATGGATAGGTAGGATTAACATAGTAAAAATGGCAATCTTACCAAAAGCAATCTACAGATTCAATGCAATCCCCATCAAAATCCCAACACAATTCTTCACAGACTTGGAAAGAAAAATACTCAACTTCATATGGAAAAGCAAGAGTCCCAGGATAGCTAAAAGAATCCTATACGATAAAGCAACCTTTGGAGGCATCACCATCCCGGACCTCAAACTCTACTACAGAGCTATAGTAATAAAAACAGCTTGGTACTGGTATAAAAACCAACATACGGACCAATGGAATCGAATTGAAGACCCTGACATTAATCCATGCACATATGAACACCTGGTGTTTGACAAAGGAGCCAAAACTATACAATGGAAAAAAGAAAGTATCTTCAACAAATGGTGCTGGCATAACTGGATGTCAATATGTAAAAGATTACAAATAGATCCATATCTGTCACCATGCACAAAACTCAAGTCCAAGTGGATCAAAGACCTGAACATAAATCCAGTTACACTAAACTTAATAGAAAAGAAAGTAGGAAGCACTCTTGAACGCATTGGCACCGGAGACCATTTCCTAAATAAAACACCAACAGCACAGACCCTGAGCACAACAATTAATAAATGGGACTTCTTGAAATTGAGAAGCTTTTGCAGGGCAAAAGACACAGTCAATAAGACAAAAAGACAGCCAACAGAATGGGAAAAGATCTTCACCAATCCCACATCTGACAGAGGATTGATCTCCACAGTATATAAAGAACTCAAGAAACTAGACATCAAAATACTGAACAGTCCAATTCAAAAATGGGCTAAAGAGCTAAACAGAGAATTCACAAAACAAGAACTACAAATGGCTGAAAGACATTTAAAGAAATGCTCAACATCCTTAATCATCAGAGAAATGCAAATCAAAACGACTCTGAGATACCACCTTACACCTGTCAGAATGGCTACGATCAAAAACACCAATGTCAGCCAATGTTGGAAAGGATGTGGAGCAAAGGGAACACTCCTCCACTGTTGGTGGGAATGTAAACTTGTACAACCACTGTGGAAATCAGTATGGCGGTTTCTCAGAAAATTAGGAATCGAACTACCTCAAGACCCAGCCATCCCACTCTTGGGCATATACCCAAGGAATGCTGATTCATACCATAAAGATACATGCTCAGCTATGTTCATAGCAGCACTATTTGTAATAGCCAGAACCTGGAAACAACCTAGATGCCCATCAACGGAAGAATGGATGGAAAAAATGTGGTACATATACACAATGGAGTACTACTCAGCAGAGAAAAACAATGAAAGCATGAAATTTGCAGGCAAATGGATGGAACTAGAAAAAATCATCCCGAGTGAGGTAACCCAAACCCAGAAAGACAGTCATGGTATGTACTCACTCATAAGTGGATTCTAGATATAAAATAAAGAACAATCAGACCACAACCCATAGAACCATAGAGGCTATATATATAGCATGGAGGTCCCGAGGACCACTGTGGCTTATAATAAATTTAGGTTTTACTCAATTATTGAAAAAAAAAATAGCCAAATGAATGGAAACACATGAACTATGAACCAAAGGCTGAGGTGCCCCCAGCTGGATCAGGCTCTCTGAATAGGTGAGACAGTTGATTGACTTGGTCAGTTTGGAAGGCAACTAGGCAGTGGGACCAAGTCCTGTGCTCATTGCATGAGTTGGCTCTTTGAAAAATGGAGCTCATGCAGGGACACTTGGCTCAGTCTGGGAGGAAGGGACTGGACCTGTCTGGACTGAGTCTATCAGGTTGATCGCAGTCCTCGGGGGAGGATTTGACCTGGAGGAGGTGGGAATGGGGGGTAGGCTGGGGGTAAGGGAGGGGGTGGGAGGGGGGAGAATAGGGGAACTCGTGGCTGATATATAGAACTGAATGGTATTATTAAATAAATAAATAAATAAATAAACTAAAAAAATATAATAAAGTCAATATTCCCAGTGATGCCTGCTGCCTTCTCTTAAGCCAGACACCAAAAGAATATTTTTTTTAAATGTAGAATAATGTCAGTGTTCTAAGTACTTTTTGTTTTGTAAACTATTTGTATTTTTTTTTCTGGAAAAAAATTCTGTTCATATATAGTGGTGGATTATTTTTAAAGAAATTAATAATTCCTTATTTTACATTTTTCTTGAGTTTAATCTCAGAGGTGATAACTACTGAGAGAGAAGTCACATGTACCAAGATGCTTTAGGAGACTTAATCATTCTTAAAACTGTGAAGGGAATTTCAGAAAAAATTATGAGAGTCATTGCTATAACAGAAGGACATGACTCTGGTATTGCCCACCACCAGTCAGTGTATGCTCCCTCCCAAAAACCAAATGGCCCCTCTGAGAACACCTGGCCCCAGAGAACCCCATCAGACTCAAGTTCTGTCTAAGCCACTATTTCGCACTCAGGCAAGAACACAGCCAATCAGGCATCTGATTCGGGTTCTTTCCTGGATCATGACCTTCAGCCCATGGGACTGGGCAACTTTATACAACTCTGCAGGAAAGCTAGTTCTAACAACCAAATGGGAGTCCCAGGCCAATAGCACTTCTTGTCAGGGACTGAGAATATGTGTCCATTAGTCACTTGCCAGGGACTTGGGATAGCCCTTTGGGCAGGAAGGGAGAGGCCTGGGAGGCAGAGAAGAGTAAACATCGTCGTCCAAATCAAGACTGAGGTCAGCTGTCCAGCCTTTTCTTGTGGCTGCAGTTCCTGTGGCTGCTGCCCACTGCTTTCCCTACTTCATCTCACTGTGCCTTGAAGGTGCCTCCTGGCCTGTCCTTCCCACCCCAGCCGTCAGCCCAGTGCCTGAATTTGTGGGTCAGACTCTAATTGCTAACTGTGCTGGGCAACCCGCCCCTTCTAATTCAGCTTTGACACAAATAGCTAGAAAGGCCGACTGCAGAGCCAGAATTCCCTCAGCAGCGTACCAAGTTGGTTCCCTTCTGGAAAGTGGCCTTTTGTTCATTCAAGTCGGTAGCTGTTCCCAATCATCTAGCAGATGCTTAACAGTCCCTGCGAACGATGACTTCCAAAAAGGTAATTTCCAGAACCACAAAGCCTTGGACGTTCTAAGCATCTCAACCTACAGTTTCTCCCATGCAGGCACCAGCCTCTGCTTGGACCACTGTAATAAGTCTCAGCTGATTGTCTCCCAGGGCATTTCTAAAATCTATTTGTTAGTAGAAAAATCATTCTGATTCTCTGAAAGAGGTGGCATGGCCCAGTGGGTTTTCATTTATTGCACACAGGACCTTGAACAGGTCATTTTCACTCTTTGCCTTGCTTTCCTTGTCTAAACTCATCAGAAACCATTGTTCTATGGAGAGACAGTGTGCCTTTGATATGAATTATTGTCTTGTCCTGGCAGATTTAATGCTGATGAAGTCTGGTGCCACATGTACTCTCCTATGGCCTGGAGGAAATATGGTGGCTTGAAGCTCCTTTATAAATGAAATGATGCCTACATAATACATTGTGAGGATGCACCTCTGTCCAGAAACTTACTAGTTGGAGCTTGGACACATTATTTGAATTTATCTGAGCTTCAAGTTTTTTGTTGTTTTTCTCTTCTGTCTCTAAATGAGAGTGAGCAATGGTTCTGGGTTAAAGGGGCTATTGTAAGGAAGTATGTAAGACACATAAATGCTGGGCCCTGTGTCTGAGCACGGCACATCATAGACTTCATTGGCTGTGTCCCTTTGAAAATATATTATGTACCTTTTTAGATCTATATAAAGTCAAATATTTCTTCCAAGTAGATCTTTAATTGTAAGGCTCTCCACAGTGTTCCCCGCCTACTTTAGACTTATCCTGCTTATTCAAGGCAGTTCTCAGACATGGTTTCAAAGGCCATTTGCCATGTTGAGAAGGCTCCCTAGATGGCCTCCAGTTTTTCAATGATCCCTTCAAAATGTGGCAAGTCAGATTTAGATTTGCAAATTGACCATGCACAAATTGATAAGCCCAAAGAACTAGAGACCATCTCTTTCATCCCATGTGACACTGAACTTCTTTGAATGCAGCAAATGACTGAGTGGTAAGTGGGTCATATTATTGATCATATCATCTTACAGCCACCTTCAATCCTGAAGTCACCTACACTCTTACTGCTGTTAAACATGTCTCCATGGCTCCACACTCAAGAAATGGAATAGTTTCAATCCTACACATAAGACTTTCTCTCTTACTTCCTTTTTCAGCCTAATGGAGTAGAACTGAAAAGCAAGACTTGAATATTCTTAAAATGCACGATGTGGTGGGCGAGATGCATACACTGTGAGATGATTGCCACTGCAGAGCTCACGAAGACATCCAGCCCCTACATCTTCACCTCTTCGTGTGCTGAGCAATGGTCTGGGCTCCCTTAGCCAAGGATGAGGAGGCAGCAGGGGGCTCTCACCATAGTCACTGTGTCTAGCTTACACTGTTTTACTTAAACCCTGACAAAATCATCCCCATTGTTTTTGACCCATTTTCTTGTCTACCTCCTTAAAGATAAACCTGTGTTTTAATACTCAGCATGTCATCTGCCTATTACTGTTGCTAGTCACAGAGATCAGCTTATTTACTAATTGTCTGAAGAGGAGAGGGCAAGCCAGAGCTCCATGGATGAAATGGAACCCAGTCTATGCCCACCCAAGTGAACCAAAACTCTGGTTCTCACACACTTATTGTATGCTCTGGTGAGGGGGGGATACTTAAACTTATCCTCTATTTGCTAAATAGAGAAAGAAGAACACTATTACAGTCCTTGTCACTCCCTGAATGAAGTTATCTTTTATTTGTGCATATGATTTAAAGATAAACAAATGGAGGAGAGACTCAGAGAAGGATCTTGGTACCAAGTATAAAAGATCTTTTATCTCTCCAGGATGCTATATTACTTTGCTGGGATGATAGGTTTGAAAGGGTCTTTGCATTGTAACACTTCTGATGGACGTGAATTGTTATTATTCCATTGGCTGGTTGGAAACAAGGCTGAGAAAGAGATCAGGTTCATTCAGTGTGGTTTGTTCTCAGTGAACCCACAGGACTCTTGGAAACTGCAAGTTTACTTTCCTTTGCTGTACTTACCAGTCAACTTTCAGTCATCAGTTGTTTTACTTTATGTACAGTACAAAGTCTATAAATTCTGTGTTTAGTCTTCTTTAACAAAACAACAGAACGTTTACTCTTCCCCAGTGTTGTAGTTTGAATGTGAAATGTCTCCCATGGGCTCCTGAGTTTGATCACTCGTTCCCTAGCTGGGGTGCTCTTTGGGAAGGTTATGGAACTTTATGAGGTGACTCTCACTGAAGGAAGTGAGTCTCAGGGTTCTCACCCCACTGTCTGTCGGCTCTTTGCATCCTGACTACAGAAATGATGTGGCCAGCTGCTTTTCCACCATGATGGGGTGTAGCTCCTTTAACTCAAAGCCAAAATAAGTACGTCTTCTGTTAAATTGCTTCTCGGCAGATATTTAGTCACAAGAACAAGAAAATAGCTAATATTTATCACATTTCCTGTCAAGAAATATGGGTTGGTTGGTTGTCTTTTTGCATACAGGATTAGTGACACAAATCTGAGAGCAGGAAAACAGTAAGCAGGGAGTTACATAAAATGTAGCCTGGGGGGAAAATGAATGATAGAAACTGAGAAGCGTGCTTGATGGTTAGAAATTGTCCAGTGTGGATTACCAGCATCAGCAGATTTCCCATAGCAAGGCCTGGGACTCTGAATGCTAAGAGAATCTGCATCTGATTGTGACTTCTCCGTTATCGCACAAGGAATCCTCTTCATACTGTGTGGCTAGCCAAGGAACCAGTCTTTACCCTCCCACATTCTCCCAGGCTCCCTTCTGTCTGCCGCAGGGTGCAGCAGTAGAGATGACCCCAGGAGCCATGTGGTTCACTCCTTTCAGGCTGTGGTCAGTGCGCTGAGACACACTGAGCTGAGAGAAACCACCAGGGAAGTCTGTGGGGAATCGCATAATGATGGAGAAGTAGAGGGGCTGTCACTGCATGGAGTGTCTGCAAACTGCGGCTGCAATCCACTCAGGCACATTTGCCCAAAGTCCTAACTGTGGGGTTTCAATTTATGTACATTCTGAGCACAGATTGAGCTCCTATTTCACACCAGGCACTAAGCTAAGTGCTGGAGCCACACAATCAAGCTCCATGTATTCCCTAGGAAATGTTTGGTGGGAGGTAGTGTTTGGGTTGAGTTTTCAAGAGGTACCAGATATTGGTTGGGAGAAAAAGACTGATGAGGAGAAGAAAAGCAATCCAGATAGTGAGAAGAGCAGAGGAAAAAGAAGGCTCAAGAGCAGGAAACAGCCTGTCAAATTCCATAAACTGCAAATACCCCTGGATGACCATATAATAAACTGTCTGTGGGAAGGGGCAGGGCATTGCCCGAGATGTGGTTAGCAGCCAGAGAGCAAGGCACAAAATTGATGGTTACTTGAACTCATTGTAAAAACCATAGTGATTTCTCCAAAGACTGGTCATTAATGAGAAATTAACATAGCTTTGTTTTAGAAAGAACTCTCCAGAGTTGTGAGAATAAATTAGTAAAGGAGCATCCCCAAACCCAAAGAGACCCATAGGAAGGCTGTGGCAGAGATGAGAGTTGGCAGGGATGGAGTCTGACCAAAGCAGTGGCCAGCTGAAGCAGAGCAGGGGAGACATAAGCAACTAATATGAAAGGAAGCCACAGTGGGAAATGGTATTAAAGTGACTTTGGTGACAGAGGGATGAGATGGTAAGAAAGGTTTCCGTGGAGGGAAGAGTCTAGGGCAATTCTCACATATTTTCATTTGGTTCATTGTATCGATCAAGGATCCTTCACCACAGACAGGGAACAAAGAGGGAGAGTCGGGTGTTTGGAGGAGCTGATGAGTTCAGCCTTTGACATGTTGAGAATTGGTTCTTCGGGATTTGTAAGTGGATACCTCCAGTTGGCAGTTTTATATGAGGATCTGAAGCTCATTTTAAAGGTGTGGGTGCATGGCTGGGTGCTGGCTCATCAGTGTGTGAAAAATCGGGTTAAATTCCTAAGTCCCGTGAAGGAGCAGACATCACAGCTGATGTTCCGTCACTTCTTTCTAACTAACCTATATACTTCTCAAAGAACTCTCATCTGGCCTGTGGTAGACAAGCTTGTATGGTATGATCTACCACTCTGTCAGCCCTTAATGGTCGAAGTTAATTGGCCCAAATGGAACCAATCAGGTAACAGCCATGGAATTTAATTTTGAAACATCTTTGTACAGTATTTCTAATATTTTTTACTATGGAGATATGAAGTCAGGTAGCGTGAGATAACTACAGTTGGCTATGAAATGATAAACAAGAAAGAGGAATGGGAGAGTGAGGGAATGGGGAGAGTCTAGACCTCCTTGCAGCTCTTGAGATCCTGATAGCCTTCATGACGTGAAAGTTTGGAGATAATTAGGGAACTGTATTTACTGATTGCTCACATTGAACCGCTGGTTCAATGCAATCACCGTTAAAATGCTAGACTGCATCTTTTTAGAAATTGACAAGCTGGTTCTAAAATTCTTGCAGTAGTATAAGGAAACTCGAATCACCAAAACTATAGTAAAACAGAAAATTGTTGGAGAGCTTAGACTTCCTGGTATTAAAACCTAATATAATTTCACAATTATAATATTCAAAATTAATTTCAAAAGGCCAGGGCCCTGGCATAGAGATCTGTAGTATAAAAGAAGATAATTGAGACTCCAGAAAGAAAACACACATTGAGGAGCCAACTGATTTTCAACAGGGGGCTTTGGAATTGAGATTCCAAAGAAGAGTATCCTGTGACTCCCAGGACAGTGCTCTCTCCGATAAACAACATAAAAAGAGCAAAACAGCCTTGAACAGGACAAGAAAGGGAAATACATGGGTGCTGGGCTGAAGGGGGCCAGATGGCCCTCATTAATTGGGGTTTAAGGTAGTCCATGCTAGAAGAAACTAAAATCTCACCCATATGTAAAAGAGGCCATGATAATGAGAACACGCTGAGAAAAATGAAAAACAGGGGGAAAACCCATGCCAACTGTACAACAATGATGACAAAGGTCACTGCTCATGTCACATTTGCTAGAGGCTGGCCTCATTTCTAAATGTTTTGAGTGTATTCATACTCACCAAACTGTAATAAGCACCAGTATTAAACACGGGGAGGGGGGGGAATCGAAGACAGCATCCCCCCGCCCCCCAGCCAGGGAGCTGGCAGTGTTAAGGAAGTGGTTCTCCACTACAATTGCACTTCGAAATCACCCCTAGGAACCTGTAAAACACACTGTGTTCAGCCAGCCGCTCACCACCATTAAACCAGACTCAGTGATGAGGTTTTAAACCTTCCCAGGTGCTTCCAATGTGCAGTCAAGGCTATGAAGCGTTGTAAGAAGGCAGACTAATTCTTCCTCGTGAACAGTTGTGAGAAGCCTTAGCTCACTTGGCATTATTACATCCGCTGGGCACAGAGACAATGCATTTCAGAAGTTGGCCTTGAGAACTTCAAAATAAAAACTCTTGGGCCTCAAGCCAAGCCTTGGATCCTTCAGAAGGATAGGGCCCTGTCCATGGGGAGATGATTTCTTTCTTTCTTTTTTTTTCCCTTTAGACAGGATCTCATTGTGTAGCCCAGGCTAGCGTGGAGCTATCAATCCTCCTGCCTCTGCCTTCTGGTGGCTAGATTACAGCTGTGTACCACACGCTGCCCAGTTTGTCTTCTACCTAGCAGTTTAGCAGACTGATTCAAATCCTGGGTTAATTATCTCTGTCTGGGTGCACTGCACTCCATATTTTCCTATTTAGCCTTGGGAAAGTTTCTTTATCTCTGTGAGCTCAGTCTCCATTTTATCATTGGACTAATATTCATACCTACAGAGCAGGCTTGTAGTGCAGGATGGAAAGAGGAAAGGCATCAACACACACACACACACACACACACACAGTGTTAAAATGTGAAACTATTTCTATAAGAGCAGTCCTCCGATATGTAAATATATTAGATGTGTATATATCAAATATTTATTGATGATGAATCACAATGCAATATATTTTAAGAGAATTATTCAATATTTATGTGTGTATGAAATGTTACCACTCATTAGGGACAAAAATCAATGAATGAATATCTTTATTTTTACATAAAGAATTAAACCTTGCAGCCGGGAGGTGGTGGCGCACGCCTTTAATCCCAGCACTCAGGAGGCAGAGCCAGGCGGATCTCTGTGAGTTCGAGGCCAGCCTGGGCTACCAAGTGAGTTCTAGGAAAGGTGCAAAGCTACACAGAGAAACCCTGTCTCAAAAAACCAAAAAAAAAAAAAAAAAAAAAAAAAAAAAAAAAAAGAATTAAACCTTGGATGAACATTTCATACCACAGGACAGGATTTAACCTACACAGAGCATCTTAAATGTTTTGTTTTTAGAATTTATTGACACTTTAAAATTTTTTTAAATTATCAATACTGAAAATGCCTCTTCACATAATTTCAAAATTTGTTAGAAATTCTGTTCTAATCCCAAGACAAAATTTATTAAGTGATTTTTTAAAATAAAGCTCAAATGAGCAACTCAATTTTTAAAAAAGTATGTGTGCATATGCATACACACACACACACACACACACACACACACATGCATATACATGCACACATGCCATGGCATGCATGTAGGGTCACAGGACAAGTTGCAGGATCCTGTGAGTTCTGGGAACTGAACTCAGGCTTGATGGTAAACACCTTTTCTCACTGATCCATCTTGTTGGCACTCAATAATTTTAACAACCAAACATTCTAAGCCTACCCAATCCAAAGATACACTAATTTGGTACCTACACACTGAGGAACAATGGTAGGAAAATATTTCAAGCCTGTATCCCGTAATTAAAACTTTATGTTTCTGTAAGAGCAGAAAACTTTGTATGCGAAGCAGAAATACTAATCTACAACATAGAATAGTCTGGAATCTGAGTGGAGTTGTTTCCAGAATTTTGATTGGTATTGCCAGGTGTGCTGATGTAGTGATAGGGTGCTGGCTACGTGCTTTGAGGCAAGGCTTTGGTGAAGTTGCTCTTAACTGCTGAGCCATCTCTCTAGCCCGCAGTCAAGGGCTGGTCCAATCCTAGTTCATAAGACACCTGAGGTCAGGGCTGAGGAGAGGCAGGATGCCGAGTGACATTGAGGCCCCGCTAATGATGCTTGGAGGGCAGAAGAAGGTACTTGGAGAGGTAGAATAGGATGCTGGATGCTCCGAGACAGAGCAGCAAGAAGCAATTGTCTGGTGCAGGTAGCAGATGTGGGACATGGTTGGGCTGAAGATCCTGCCATTTTAACAGTTTCTCACGTTTCAGACTCTTGGTTGTGATCATCTGTTATCCTCTCAGAAGCAGAGGAGGATTAGAAGGAAACAGTGCTCCAGGTAACAGCTTATGTTGGTGGAAGGCACATCATCCTATCACTACAGGACACAGACACAAAATGCCACAGACTGGGCACAGGAATTCATTGTCTCTCATTTCTGGAGTCTAGAAGTCCACATCAATGTGTCAGCAGGGTCGAATTATTCCAAGGCCTGTGAAAACAAGATGTTTCAAGCTTCTCCAGAAGTGTCTTGGGGCCTCAGGCCCTCTTTGGCTTACAGAAACTATTTCCTCTGCAGATGTCTGTCTCTGTGTCCAAATCTGCCTTTTCTGAGAGCACACTGTAGTAGGGCCCACTCTAAGCATGTCATCTTAGCTTGATCATTGAGAAGATCATATTTGTTTAAATTATTCTTAGTATATTGATCAGGCTGGTCTCAAATCTGTGCTCAACTGATTCTTCTGCCTCAGTTTCCCAAGTAGCTGAGAGTACAGGTGCCCACTATCATATTCAGATAAAGCCCTTTAAAAAAATATGTGCATACATGGATACATGGGCTTGTTCATGTGTGGGAGTATCAGTGGGAGTGCCTCCCACCTTGTTTGGGTCTGTCTGTTCTTCCATTGTTTACCAGGCTATACCAGGCTAGCTAGGCCAGAGCTCCAGAGACCTCTACATCTCTACCTCTCATCTCGTCATAGCATTGGGATTACAGGTGTATGCTACCACATCTGGCCTTCTCTGGTTTCTATGGATTCAAATCCAGGTTCTCACTCTGTGCGGGGCTAGCACTTTGCCCACGCAATCATCTCTCTGGTCCTGAAGACCCTATTTCTAAGTAATCTCTGATTCACGGTTACCTGGGTATTTTGCTGTTTTCTTATTGTTGCGACTGAATACTTGACAACTTAAAGGGGAAAATGTTTGTTTTGGCTTACGGTATGAGGTGACAGGGCTCCGTAGAGTGGAGAAGGCGTGGGAGGTGGCTGGTCATGTTGTCTCTGGAGTCAGGAGGCAGAGGTTGTACAGAAAGTAGGGCCTCGCTATCCAACCCCCCAGGCCTGCCCCACAGTGATACACTTACGCCAGCAAGGTTCTGTCTCTTAAATGTTCTACAGCCTTCCCAAATAGTACCACCCCTGGGAATGAAATGTTCAAATAGATGAACCTATGGGGGACATTTCACATTCGAAGTCTAACACAGCCCGTGTCTCATTCTTAGCATTGGACCCACACAAACGGTCACTGGCTCGTAGATTTTCTTAAGACCTCATTTTATTCTCATTTAGGGCTATGTGGCTTCAAAGCACATTCTCCACTGCCTTCTACCTGGAGAATAATAGTGAAACCCCACACCTCTCTGCCAGGACCTCATTCTGAGGAACCCCTCCAGAGCCTCAAAGTCATCTTGCTAGAGCTGTTGACAGGAGCTGTGGCAAAAAGATACAAGGCTGAGAAGAACCTCAGGGATCACATGGCCACTTACCCAAGAGATGGGACCAGGAACCCAAAATGGACTTATTCTTGTCCTCAGGTACATAGTAGAATCAATATGTGAACTGGATCTTACGAAGTCTAGTTCTCCTCTCACTGTTTTTATGAAAAGCTCTGTAACAGATGCTGTAAGAATATCAAAGAAGTATACTATCCTATCAGGTTAGGAAGCATATCGGTTCACACTGCTGGATCTCTGATTTAGGGATGCTACTTAGCATCCATGGCAGGTCCAGTTGGTAGCATTTTGTCTTTTATAGTAGAATTTAGCAATAGGCATACATTTTACCGTAAGGGTCTCAAACCCAAGAAAATGGAGTTTAAGAATCCGCCTAAGGAATCGTCCATCTAATTTTGAAGAGGAGACATTTGTCATTTGGTGTCACAATAAACACCACAAGATAGAATATAATGATTAAATTCAATCTAATCACTTTGACACCACAGACAAGAAAAAGAGTGGATTGAAGATGGACCCATCTTGGAACTATCAACCTTATTCTGAATCCTTCCAAAGGAGTCTCCTTGCTTTTCAGGTAAAGGCAAAATTCCTTGTAAGAGTGAAAAAGAACTCTTTCTCTTCAAGTCTCCATTCTCATCTTGCAACACAAATCCTGGTTCTCCCCACAGTGGTCCCCTCTCAACCCCTCAGCACTACCGGCGTCTCCCATCAGTGTTCCTGTCATACTGTTCCCACTCCCGGAGTGCCTTTCCACTGAATGCCACTTGCATGGAGAAAGAGTTCTGATTCCAAATGGTATTTAGGGATGTCAAGAGTCCATGGTTTCAGTATGGAAAGGACCCCAAAACAAGTGTCAGAAAGGATGTTTTCATCAATGCCATTGGCTGGTAGATTGCCACTGTGTCCCCCAGGACTGCTTAAAAGCTCCTTTTGGCTACCTCACAAGGCCATCCTTTTTTATAGCAATACTTCTATAGAAAGCCTTGACACAATGTGTTGAAGAATCAATTTCCTTCATTCTGTCTAAACTTTAGCAACTCTTTTCAATCTGTGACTCTCGGCATTTTTCCCACACAGCAGCATTATAATCTCTTTTCACCCTTGATCGTGGCATCTAGTCAGTTTAATAACACCATTTCGGTGTTTGTTGTGAGCCCCTAGTCTCTGGTCACTTATTCTCGCTTTGTGTTCTTATGGCTTGGTTCTTTTTATCTTAACTGAACTTTTGCAATCACTGTAGACACACACACAATTGCAAGACACAGTAGAGAGAACCTATGAGTATAGGTTCCTTGTGATGTCTTAACAACCACACCCATCTCCCTCCCACCCCACACCTCAAGTTTTCTTTTTCCCATGCATCAGTTTGACTTTACCATGGATCCACTTTTCTGCAATACTAATTCTGGTCTTCACTGCCTCTGGCATGAAAAGATATTCTTTCTTATTAATTAATTAATTCATTCATTAATTTTTCCCAGCATGATCACATGACTGGCAAAAAGGGTCAATGAAATGATTCCTAATGATATTCTGCTATACTCATAGGTTGTTGCCTAATCCAGTTGTCATAGGAGAGGCTTCACTCAGCAATTGATAGAAAAAGATGCAAAGACCCACAGCCAAACATTAGATGAACTTCTGGGAATCCTGTGGAAGAAGGAGAGGATTGTGGGAGCTGGAGGAGCCAAGGACACCACAAGAAAACTCACAGAATCAACTAACCTGGGCTCATAATAGGGGATCACAGAGACTGGACCGCCAACCTGGGACTGACCTAGGCTCTCTACACATGTGTTACATGTGTACATATGAAAGGATCTTCTGCTGTACTTTGCTTCCTCATAGTTCCAT
The DNA here is from genome assembly GCF_004664715.2 of Peromyscus leucopus. Classification (NCBI taxonomy): domain Eukaryota; kingdom Metazoa; phylum Chordata; class Mammalia; order Rodentia; family Cricetidae; genus Peromyscus; species Peromyscus leucopus. The sequence goes on from NC_051086.1 coordinate 9,457,648, forward strand.
GTTAGATTTGTAATTCACTCATATCTCTTGCTTTGTTAGCCCCTCTTTCCTCCATGGTTACTTTAACAAGCACTTGGAGGAAACTCAAGAACTAAATCATGGAGGCAAAGTCTTGACAAATATATGGATGTTCTCTAGCCACTTGTCAAACATCATGGCTCATGGGACTCCAGGCAGGTAAAACTAGTTGATTGGACATGGACTACAGAAACAAACCCATGGGCATTGTAGTTTTTTGCTGCCCTTCATTTCTCACATGGATAGACCGAGGACAGCTGTTGGAGAGCCTGCAACACAGACTGAGGACAGCTGTTGGAGAACCTGCAACAGAGATAGACTGAGGACAGCTGTTGGAGAACCTGCAACAGAGATAGACTGAGGACAGCTGTTGGAGAACCTGCAACAGAGATAGACTGAGGACAGCTGTTGGAGAACCTGCAACAGAGATAGACCAAGGACAGCTGTTGGAGAACCTGCAACAGAGATAGACCGAGGACAGCTGTTGGAGAACTTGCAATAGAGATAGACTGGGGACGGCTGAAATAACATCTACTGCACCCAAACTGCCTAAGTAAGTTGTTAGAATTGAGACTATCTGACAAGGGTGACGTGAGAAAACGCCTCCTTCCTGATAGTTTGGTGGCTGCAGGAATGCGCTTGTACCTGTGCTGTGAGCTTCTAGAAGGCAGAGAGCTCTCAAGAGGGATCCACTAATAAAGCAGATTTTTTTTTAAAGTTCTTTCCTTGAAGACTCCCTGCATCAATAAGGGAGAATAAAGACAGAGAATCTCCACCTCCGAGGTTTTATTTATATGATTTAAGAGTTCCCTCTCTTACTTTTCTCTTTTAGTAGTCAAATCATGCTTTAACCACAAGTAGAATTTAATCAGGATACATAGAACTGAAAATATAAGCTGGCACTGGAGAGAACTTGCAATACCTAACACAGAGGGTGCTGTTGGATACTTGGATCTCCCCTGAGAGAGGCAGTGACATCAGCTATTAGAGCCTCAAACGCTTGGTCCAGATGCTCCAGTTTGGACCCTTATTAGGTATGCTAGCCATGTGACCTAAGTTACTCAACCTCTCTGTGCATCCACTTTTGCATCTATAAGATGGGAGTTTGAACATCAGTGTCTACTTTCCAACAATGTCCTGCCAATATATGCACAGCATTTGAAACATTCAAGCATCTAATGACACTTATATTGGCACCAATTTTTTGCACTATGTTCCAGGCACAATTCGCAGAGTGATTTTGTGAAGCAGATACTAGGCTTCTCGTGGAGGAAACAAAGACTCAGAGAGCTATATAACAACAGCAAATTGACTAATTTAGGAGAGTTGAGAAGGCTGGGACTTCCAGCCCGGGAAAGTTGTGGAAGGTCTGCTGGAAAAGCAAGCTGATGAATGCAGGAGGAAGGGAGGGTCACCCAAAACCTAATAGATGAGGGAAAGAGCAAAGCCTTTCATGCAGTGTCCAGAGTTTCAGATTCCAAAAAGAGTGCCCCTTAAAAATAGGCTTGGACCAGCAACATCATTCCACTCACTATGCCGTGATTGAGCAACGCATCCTAGTGTATGACTGTGATGGGAAACAAGAGAAATAGTAACTATAATCCCAGCCTCAAGTCATCTCTTAAACATTCTACCAAGAGGGGAAGAAAAGTGGTTGGAGGTTGATGCTTTTCATGCCTTCTTATCACATTATATTGCAATGAATTTCTGAGCATGGGGGAGATGAAATTTGTCAAGGATGATGTCTTAAGGTCCAGCCTTCTGTTACTGAAAACTCTCATCAGTCTCCTTAGGCATAGCTTCAGCATTAGATTTGCAGCCTCAGATGCCAGCAGGGATTACAGTGCACTCAACTGAAGCAACACAGGTAAGGGCTACCAGTATGTAAAAAAGTTGGGCCCCCTTGGAACCTGGGCTTGTATTAGGAACTCCTATTCTGAACTTGTAGGGGGTTACTGGCAGATCTTTCCAGTCTTTAACAGAATCCAAAAATGTAGAATTTGATGCAAAAGCTCCTTACGTCTAAATATTGCATCAGATTATAAATAAAATGAGGTGTGCCAAATAAAATGTTTGAATGCTACTTTTCAGCTCTTGTTACTAACTGGTGCCCAAATAAGAAATGGCATGCAATGGATGGTGTCATTTCTAGCTCACTGGGAAAACTCAGGGTCCCTGCCTCTACCCTTGGTCTGAGAGTCATTCATTCCATTCCTTGCTCCCACTGGCTCCCCAGACAACAAACTGGGCAATTTGAACCCAGAGTCTTCCTGCCAAGGTATTGTTGCTGAGTTTTCGAGTTTCAAGTCCCTGGTTACGAATGAGTCATCTCAAACTCCATTAGGGGAGAGCTCCTCTAGGTTCAGCCACTGTAGGCAGAGCGGGGATGACTCAGACGGAGGAGCATGCACAGCCTAATGGGTCCAGCATGTGGAGGCTTTGGAGATGCTGAAGTTGGTGTTCATGGTGTCCAGGGAGAGCACAGAGGAGGGCTGGATGTTGTAATATGCTCCCAGCTAAATTCCCTGCTAGCTCTTTTGCACTCCAAAGAATTTGAAATATTTGCCTCTGACCTCAAACACAAAGTGGTCATGCACCTCAAGGAGATGGTTTGTTATGAGTCCCTTGTGCCCTACTCCGGCCTCCTCCCTCAAGCCTGACTAAGTCTAGGTTTCGGCATTGCCAAAGCCAAACCGTTTGCAGTTCCTCCTCCCTTTCTTGCTTCTATCCCTTCGTGCGTGCCATTTCGTCCTGCCGGGATATCTTTACATGCCTCTGGACAGCTTCTAGTTGTGCTTTAAAACTCAAAACAGACTTCACTACTTTCAGGGAGGGATTTCTGACCCTCCCACTTGGAGTTAAATGTGTGCCCTTCTTTTGTGCACATGTAACTTGAACTTACCTTTTCACATTGTGTGGCCCTGACTTGCCTATCTGCCTGCCGGCCACTTTTGGGAGAGCCTCTGGAGGCTGGGCAGCTTGTAGCCGTCTCCCTTGTATTTCACAGGCATTATCACATGGGCATGCAGTCAATAAGAGTTTATATGACTATGTGGGATTGAATCTCCGAGGAGAGTGCTGTGCGACCTGTCTCACTCACGCTTGTAACCGATCTAAGGATCTCAGCCCAGCCTTTGCCATCTGGGCCTCGCTGCAGTCTCTGTGATCATAAGCAGAGTGGCTGCTGCAGAATGAGCAGATAATCCCCAAGTCAATAGCTCTGTCTGAGGTCCGTTATTCACTCAAATTCAGTGAATACCTACTGAATAAATAGTCTCCACTCATCAAGTCCTTATATTTGGGAGACGCAAACAATAGACATACGAGGTTCAAGGTCATCGATGAGGTACAGGGAATATTTATTGGATAGTTATAGTGTACCAAGCATAGAACTGATACAAATAGATGCTATTATCTCTATCCTACAGAGAAGAAATTGAGACCCAGAAAAACTTGCTCACGGTCTCCTTAGTTACAGAATTATGGAGTTAAACTTGAATGAGGCTAATGGAAAGTCATTATCCAGTGTTATCAGGTAAGTACTGGAGGATTTGATGAGAAACAGGACACCAGATCTGGGTGGTAAGCAAACTGAACATAATTAAGCTGCCAGAACAGGCATGGGATTTGGGGAACCAGAGAGGAGCCAGAGATGAACCAGAAACCGCAATATTGAATTGACATCAAATTACTGCAGGCTTTTAAATGAATTTCTTGTTTATGTTAGGAGCCACGTTGAGATTGGCTACCTTGAAGCTTCCAAATAAAAGGACAGGGCTATAACCTGCTTTATAGAAACCTTCAGTGGGTATGGGGCAAGGTGAGTTCATCCTCACATCTTCAGTGACCTCATTTGAAGAAGTGTTTCCCTACTCATGAGAGCTTTTGAGTAGTTTGTCTATCTGGGTCCAATCCAACACTGAGTGAACCGGGTTTCTAGGTGGGAGGCCCTGGCATCTGTACAACCAGAAGTTATCCATAGTTGATGAGCAGCAAGGATAGAAACTCTAGTCTCAAGACAAATGAGCTTTGTTTGTTTTCCTTTTATCTGAGAACAGAGCTGTGAAGCCACACACTTCTAAGGGGTAGGGGTAGGGGGCGAAAGTTTCTGGTCCTAAGAATTGGAAAATTGAATTTTTCTCTTTTCAGAGGAAATACAGATGGGAATCATCATCCAGAGGTGACTTTTACCATGTGTTTTAATGGGGGGGGACACTTCTCATGTTTAACCTTCATGTTGTCAAAGTAAGGGCTTACTTTGAAGATATAGGGTGTGCACTTTAAAAGTTCTGTCTCAAAATTCATTTCACTGCAGTATCTCTTCTTTGGCTAATACACCTGTGGCTGAGGCCAACAGTGTTTGGATTCTCTGCCGTAGGTATCTAAGGACAAACTTGCTGTTGATTTTGAGCACAGTCACTTGCTGAGTCATGGGGCAGCTAGAGTTGAGTTTCAGGCCTCACAAAGATACCTGCATGAACTAGAGTGCCGTTTGAGATGGTCTCCAAAATATTATGGGGTCCTACGGGGACATACTTTGTGTGCCCAGCCTTCCTCAGCCTCATAGCAGCCTCCGAAAGATTCACAGGAAGCTGTGTTTCTCAAACTCCCTTGCATCCAGGATTCTGCATTTGTATTACAGTGCACCAGGTAGATGTGAGGTGAGGGTACTTTTAACCTCTGCTCTGGTGCTGATCATGGTGATCTTTCAAGCCTACTTCTATGGGTTGTCTATTTTTCCTCTGTGGTGCACATCTTCTCTTATTAGATAAAGGACATCTTATCCAGGTCTTGTCTTCTGAAATGCAATAAATCTTTGCTATATCCCACTCAACTAGAAATGACATGTATGGATGATGGGAACTTCCAAGAAAAATGAATTCCTCCTAATTTTTATTATTTCCTGGTGTATCTATTTCTTGGGATTTATTGTAGCCATTTTTGCTCTTTATCCCCCTATCTGTGATGGTTGGAATGTGAATGGCCCCTGTAGGCTCATATATTTGGATACTTTGCCCCCAGTTGCTGGAACTGTTTGGGAACCATTAGGAGGTATAGGCTTGTTGGAGGAGGTGTGTCTCAGGGGTGAGCTTTGAGGTTTAAAAAACCCACTCATTCTCAGTTAGTGCTCTCTCTCTCTCTCTCTCTCTCTCTCTCTCTCTCTCTCTCTCTCTCTCTCTCATGCTTGTGAATCAGATGTAAGCTTTCAACTACTGGTCCAGCACCATGCCTGCCAGCCATGCTTTCTGCCTTATGGTCATGGAATCTACTACCTTCTGAAACTGTGAGCCCCAAATTAAACACTTTCTCTTATAAATTGCCTTGGTCATGGTGTCTCTTCTTAGCAACAGGATGGTAACTGAGACACCATTTATCTTATTAGAAGGGTGGTAAGAGGAGATGGAGAAAACAAGTTCAAGAATCTGTTTCTACCAGCATTTCCCAATCTCAAGGCTCTAGTACTTCAAGATGTGGCTAGATGTCATTCTTTTATTAACAACATTTATTCATTTATTTTACAACCTTACCAAAGTTCCCCCTCCCTTCTCTCCTCACACACCTTCCCACCACCTCCCCTTCACCTCTGCCCCCAATCCATTCCTCCTCTGTTTCTGTTCAGAAAGGGGCAGGCCTCCCATGGGTGTCAACAAAGATGTTACATCAAGTTGAAGTAGGGCTAAGCTCCTCCCATTGTGTTCAGGCTGGGCAAGGGAACCCAGTATGAGGAATAGGGTCCCAAAAGGCAGCCAAAGCATTAGACTCCTGCTCCTACTGCTAGAAGTCCCTCAAGTAGACTAAGCTACACAACTGTCACACGTATGCAGAGGGCCTAGGTCGATCCCATGCAGGCTCCCTAGCTGTCTTTTTTTTTTTTTTTTTTTTTTTCTAAGAAGCACTGTTCTTCAATTAATATGAAGCATGTTCAGGAAAAAAAGTTAAGTATGCTTTGCTGTTGTTGGAAGAACATTTTATTAAATATTAAACACAATCAAGAGGGTGGGGCGAGGCAGTAACTAGAGGGCCGCCTACAGCTAGGCATCCTCATTTGCTGCAATGTATTCCAAGGTCTCCTATGTGCAAGTGTATATCCAGTTCCTCATATTTGGAATTAGGCAAAAACCCCATCAATGCTCATTTTTACCAGCAAAAAATTGGAGTCCAGAGGGATGAAATAGCTTGCCTCATGTTGAACAACTAGTTATCAGCAAAGCTTGAACCAGAATCCACACCCTTGATCAGTAAGGAGCATTGAAGTCCTTCTGAGTGCAGACTAATGATTTGTGGAGATTAGGAAGGGTGTCTGGATGGTGGCTTGGGTCTGATCTGTGCACACATATATGTGTGGGAACATAACAATGTAGTCTATTAATACATACGACTAATACATCTTAGTCAAAACTTAAGCTACATGTCTTCAAAAGGATGATAAAATATTATGAAGCAGAAAGGCAGGCAGGAAAACAGACAGAAGGTGAGAAAAAAAAAAACACCTCCAAGAAAGGCTGTGTGTTCCATCTCTACCAGTTACTGAAGGTAGAAAACAGAAATGTTGTCTGTTTCTTGCACAGGGACAGCCCCAGCTCACTGAAGAGGTCCGAGCCCCTCAATGCCTTCTCCACATGTGCCTGGAATTCGTTGGTGTTTTGACCTCTGTCTGTTACATGTTGTCTTTATAAAGGAACCAAACTCCAGCACTTTCGGCACAGTTAGGAGACACTGTCTTCTGGGCTTTGCCCCATTAAATGACTATTCTTCTTTCCAGATGTGTTGTACAGATGTTCTGGCCTTCTCATTTAAATCCTCAGGGTGGGGACATTGGGCACCTTCTCCTTTGGTCCCTGCCAATGTTGGTACCATGGGAGGATGTTTGTGTTTGTCAAGGAGTTGGAAGGACTTTCCATGTTGGCAGTCATTCTCCCTACACGGAGCAATCATAGAGAACAGGAAAGGAAAACTTGACACATTATGAACCATCTCATCTATGACACTTTGAATGCTTATCCCCTTCAGACTGCCTCCCTAAAGGTGGTTTAAGGATCACCTAAAGAATAAAGGAATACTATACTTTCTGGGTAATTTCTACGTGACTTTGCCTTCAGGTAAAAGTTCCCCATGTCGTGTGTTGTCCAGATACCCCAAGCTGACATCCTCATAGCTCTGAGTTCAGCAGGAAGTGAGAGTATATCCTTTCATGTTCAAAAATATCCTAGGATGGGTCTCACTGGATGAACTTCAACCACATCCACATTCCCAAGCCAACTTCTATGGCCAGGATCTACTCAGTCACCTGACTGCCAAGGCCTAGGTCACTTCAGTTCTGGATCCAGAGACAAGAGGATGGTAGTAGCAATAGATGCTTGTCACACACAAAAAACTACTCTCACACTCTGTTCACTGATTTTTTTTTCTTTTGGTTCACTTTGCAGAGGTGAATTAGGATGCACTTTGTAGAGACAGGCTAGAATCCCAGTAAACATCTACTTAACTTTCAGGCCGCAGCTCAGGCCCTATCGTTCACTGATGAATTCTTCATTGCTTTCTCTAAGCAGTTACTTCCTTCATCCGTCATGTTCTTACTCTTCTCAGGGAAATGGGACACACCATTCAGGTCATGTTGGTGTCTCCTCATCTTTCTCCCTCAATTTCTGTTAACTCCTGGAGGTCAGAAATAGTATCTTATTTACTATTGACCTCTCCAGGTACTAACAGCAGGCACAAAACACTCAAAAGAAATCTTTGTGGAAGAAATATAGGAATGGTGAGTTAATTATTTCATTAAAAAATTAATGCATGTGCTCCTAGTTCATGGGGGTGGGGGAACTTGGCCAACTATTGAGGGAAATAAATTCACAAATAATTGGATCATAGTGAGAACCCTGAAGCCAGAGCTATACGAAGGGTGGGAAGCAGGAAGAAGTATGTGCTCAACTCTGGAAGAGAAGCCACAAACACATCTCAGAAATTAGTATTATTTCATGTCCGCATCTATCTCCTATGGCTCCCACACACACTCTCAGTTCTTGCGCCCTTGAACAACTCTAAATAAGTGATCCCATTGTCCTAGCATCCTGCATAATTGACCACAACACATAAGAGGTTTGACAGATATTTCTGAAAAGAATTTATTATGTTTTCTTAGCTACTAGTAGTAACAGTAGAATGAGGGGACACAACATTATCTGGGATTTCCCCAGATAATGCCCCCCATCCTGAAAGCTAAAATGTAATACTTGGCTGTAGACAATCATCTGTGTCTGAATGTCTCTATCCCTATAGTCTGAATGAAAGTGGGTTGTGCAGAAACTGGGTTCTATTTGCTTTAGGTAAAATGTAATAAGTGATGCTTGCTGTCCTGGCGAATGTGGAGGAGCTGAGCTAGCCTGGGACTTGGACGACACACGCCTAAACGTTGTTATATCCATTGTTTGTGTTTGTGGTGAGTTTGGCTCTAGGCAAAACTGAATCGAACTCACTCTCTGCCTCATCTTCTCTGCTGATCTCTCTCTTCTCCTTTCTCCTCTCATGTGTATCCGTAGGTTTTACCTGCACTGAGAATTCATGGTAGCTACAAAAATGTACTACTACCATCCCACTGCACCAGGGAGACCTTAACTGACCGAGGCCCGCGGCTTGCCTTGGCTCCATAGCATCCATCCTGCTGCTCTCCACTAATCATGGAGCCCAAGAGGGAAACTAAAGCAGGGCTCACCTGCAAGATCCTGCAAGTGGGCGCTAGAGCCTCTCCATCAGCCTGGGCGAGATGATGCTGCAATCTGAATCTCTTCCTGGCTTCCTCCCACTCTCTCTCCTTCACAGGCCAGTCTTTCATTGTAGCTAACCTTCTTGCTACCTCCTCTCATCCTTTCCCTGTTCTCAATGATAGCTTTTTGACATATCTAGCGACTGTCTGGCCTCGTTTTAAACCCTGTGTCTTGGAGGACCAGGAATGCCTTGGGGTGTCTATTACTGTGACAAACCACCATGACCTAAAGCAGCTTCCAGAGGAAAAGGTTTATTTTAGCTTATAACTCTTAGGTCATACTCCATCACTGAGGGAAGTCAGAGCAGGGACTCAAGGAAGCAACCTGGAGGCAAGAACAGAAGCAGAGGCCGAGGAAGAGTGCAACTTATTGGCTTGCTCCTCCTAGATTGCTCAGCTTGCCTTCTTGTTTTTTTTTTTTTTTTTTTTTTTCTTTTCGAGACAGGGTTTCTCTGTGTAGCTTTGCGCCTTTCCTGGGACTCACTTGGTAGCCCAGGCTGGCCTCGAACTCACAGAGATCCGCCTGGCTCTGCCTCCCGAGTGCTGGGATTAAAGGCGTGCGCCACCACCGCCCGGCCTCAGTTTGCCTTCTTATACATGTAGGACCAGCTGCCTAGGGGTGACGTCATCCACAATGGGAGGGCCTGCCCACCATCCCATATCCATCATTTATCAAGAAAACATCCCACTGCTTGCCTACAGGCCAGGCTGATGGGGGTATTTTCTCATTGAGGTTCTCACTTCTCAGATTACACAAGCATGTGTAAAACTGAAAAACAAACAAACAACAATCAAAACCAAACAAAGTACAAACCAGGACAAGGAGCAATGTCAGTGAAACCCCACATAGGAAATATACAGGTGAGAGACGTCTCCAACCCCAGTGGTCAGCAGCGACTTCCCTCTTTGGGGTGTAGGGAAAGAGTGATTAACCAGTGAGTGGAGGAGAGAGGCCCCTTGGAGCAGAAGGAATTGAACTTCCCAAAGGTTCTTACACAACCACATAGCATCCCATCTCTCTCAACCCCTCAAGGCCAAGCGCATGATCTGCTGGGCCCATTTCCGGAGTTATATTTCAAAGTGTTTCTTGTTTTGTTTTACTTCCTTCCCACATTAAGGTTACTTTGAAGATTCTCTTTGGCACCGGGTGGTGGTGGCACATGGTTTTAATCCCAGTACTTGGGAGACGGAGGCAGGTGAATTTCTGTGAGTTTAAGGCCAGCCTGGTCTACAAAGTGAGTTTCAGGACCGCCAGGGCTGTTACACAGAGAAACCCTGTCTCTGAAAACAAAAAACAACAACAACGAAAAAGAGAAGATTCTCTTTGGTCTGATTTTACTCTGAAACAACAAGAAGAGAAAACCAAAAAAGATTTTCAGTACCATTTCACTGAGTTCTGCCCTCCGTCTCTTAAGCAGCCTCACCAGGCAACCATGTACCTGTTGGGAGTCATTGTGCACTATAATTCTTTCCATGTCTGCTCAACATTTAAGTAGAAATGGAAAAATCATAAAAGTATATGTTTTATGCTCAAAATAAAGATTTATTTCCCATGAACATATTAGATGTGATTTTTTTTTGAACTAGACAATTTCTTGAGAGGCATATCAAAATATTTTAATGCAGACACTCCAATAAATCACTTCCAATAAAGGGCAGACAGCATCATGAATTTTTCAGTTGCAGCCTGGATTGTTACAGGGAACCCTCAATGGGCCAGTCTGGGAGTTAGTGGTCAGGCCATATATACACCAGGTTAACTGCATATGCTTAACACAAAAATTCCAGCAGACGTAGGCTGGCACCAGGAAGGAGAGCTTAACTGAGGCCAAGGCTATTTAGGCTCACCAGTTTTGCTAACATGTACAGAGCTAAATTGGCTCCCTACTCCATTTTTATCCCATGACATTTTAGTTACCTATCTTGGCAGTCTATATAACTGCCCAGTGGCTCATCTATTACTCTGATCTGCGTTGTCGTTAGCCTGTGGTGTAGAACGAGCATAGTCAATTCATGCAATGTCCTCCAGTGAGTCCGAATGCCAGCCGGCTTCGAGGAAAGCTGAAGATGATAGTGCCTAAAAGAGACAGATGTGGGGGAGCTGTACGGATCAATGCACCAGAGAAGGCGAAGTGAGTCTATAGACAGAAACCACCTACTGGGCGGGAGGAACCTGGAAGCCGGTGAAAGAAGCACCTACCTTCCCAGATTGGGCGTCTGACCCACCCAGGGAGAACTTCACCAGAGGAGGAATCCTGCTTATGAAAGAGGGTGTCTGGGTTCAACCATGGGTAGGAGACAGATGTGTTCAATTAGGGGACATTTCCAAGGAAGCAGATCCTTATTAGTAATTGCCTGAAAGTAGGAATGTATGGTGCATGCCTTTAATCTCAGCACTAGGGAGGTAGAGGCAGGTGGATCTCTGTGAGTTCTAGGCCAGCCTGGACTCCAGGACAGTTACAGGTACACAGAGAAACCCTGTCTTGAAAAAAAAAGTAGAAATGTATTATGTAGTATGGTTGTGTTCCATTATGTGTATATTGATTCCACAAGATCACATATCTCCCTTTGTATCAGACTCTCTATTAATGCATACCAAACAATATACAAATTGGGCAACTGAAAACTCTTAATATGTCCCATGGTTCTCGAGTTGGCTCCTCTGAGTATCTGTCGTCACTTGGAGTTCCTATATGTGGTTGTAGATAGTGCTCTGGGCTGCACTTGACCGCTCTGCAGATCTTGGATGTGTTGTAGTTACTGGTGGCTGCTGGTACGGGGCTCGGCTAAGGCTGTCTCCTGGAACCTCTCTCTGTGTCCTCTCCATATGAAAAGTATGACAGCCGGCTTCCGAGACAGAACAGCTCTTTGTAGTGTAGCCTCCGAAATCCCAGGTTTGGGTTAGAGATGAAGTTCAGTGGTAGAGCAGTTGCCCAATCTTGCAAGGCTTAATTTGATTCCTACTCCTGCCAAAACCAAACCAACCCCAACTTCCCCAAACCAACCAACCGACCAATTAACCGAAAACAAAGCCTACAGAGAAATCCCATCTTTTGGATGACTAAAACAGAATCACTGAAGCCAGCTTGACCACAAAGGGAGGGAAACTTGACTCCTCCCGTTAACACAAGGAGCTGCATGTAGGCCTATGGCGGGCGAGGGGGGGGGAGAGGCAAGGGGGGAGGGGGAGGGAGGGAGCGGCAGGAGGCAGTTGGTGGGTGACATTTTTGACTACTTGCCACTTTCCACATTTGGGTGACAGTCTTTTTGCCTCTAACTTTCCTTCCCAGACTAAAACAGCCTAGTTCAGAGCTGTGCCAAGTGATGGGCATAAGGGCTGACATTCAAGAGCATGAACACTTAGATGCAGGAAGACCTACCTGACTTGGAGTGTGGACTTTCCCGCTTAACCACCCTGGATCTTGGAAAAGTTGCTTCATCTGTCTGAGCCTCAGCTTGAGTATTCATAAAAGAGCAGTGGCACACGTGTGTGTGTGTGTGTGTGTGTGTGTGTGTGTGGTGTGTGTGTGTGGTGTGTGTGTGTGGTGTGTGTTGTAACTTTAATGTTGCCTAGTCACTTGGTAACAGAAATGGAAAGAGCTGCTCTTTGCTTCTCCAGCATCCTTTGTTTAGCCCTGGCCAGCCATTGAGAGGCATTCAAGGTGTCGACTACCACAAGGGAGTTAATTTTCAATGAAGAGGCCTCATTGTCACTTTCAGGAAGAGGAATCAGGCTCTAGTACTAGGTATTGCCAGAGTAGCTTTTAGGGGACTTAGAGAAGGAAGACCTCTCTCCTGGAGAAGAAAAATGAAGGGTCTAATCCAGCCCGAGGATGCCGACACAGGGATGCACTCTGCCTCTAGCTCTGGCGCTTTTTCTTTTCTGAGGTTTGGTTATGAGGTTTAGTTTTGACATTTAGCAATGGGTGAGTGCTGTGGAATGGTCTTTCTGTACGCTGTGAATATGTGTTGCTACTATTGGTTAATAAATAAGATGCTTTGGCCTATGGCAAAGCCGCTTAGAGGCAAGTGGGAAATCCAAACAGAGATATAGGGAGCAGAAAGCTAGGGTCGGAGGAGACCCTGAGAGCCGCCCAGGGAAGCAAGATGTAATCCAACACAGGTAAAGCCATGAGACATGTAGCGACACATAAATTAATAGACATGGACTAATTTAAAATGTAAGAGCTAGCTAGTAAGAAGCCTGAGCCACAGACCGAACAGTTTTGTAATTAATGTATAAGCCTCTGAGTAATTATTTTCTAAGTGGCTGCAGAGCTGCAGGTGGGTCCAGACTGTGAGGTCAGGTGGGACCGAGAAACTTCCGGCTGCAGGTGAGTGTGATTTCAAGGCTGCCAGGTTCTTTGTCGTCTTGATCAAACTATATCATCTTAGAAATCCCCGAATCATCCCAAGTCTTCAACTTCAGCAGCTCTCGGGTTTAGGCTACAGTTCTTGATGGCTCTCTCCATTCTGTAGAAGACTTTGCAAGTCTCCCCGCTTTTAAGCCGTGGTTCTCTAGAGCACCTTATAACCAATGGTCTGTTTTGAAACACAAATCTGATTGATAGTTCCTGGGCGGGCATGACAGCTTTTTCTGCTGGTGTTTCTCCATTTACCATGTCTAGCCACTCTCCACTGTCCTGTGTTCTACCCTGCTTGGGAAGAACAGTTACTGAGCTTAATGGACTCCTCTGGCCTTCTGACTTCTCTTTAGGTTCAGCCAATCAAAAAATTCAGCAGGAAACAGGAGGCCACAGGGGATGAGAATGCGAGCTATTTCTTCTTTGTTGATTGAGTATCTTTGTTGCCATTGGCTGTGTGTGATTTCCCAAGACCACAGCTATGTTACTGACCTCCACAGCTCCAACTCTTTGTTTCCTCTCTGGCTTCTGCAGGTTGAGATGTGATAATGGTTTACCCGTGTTCTTTATTTGGTGCCTCCATATCCTTCCCTGGTCCCTTTAGTCCCATTCTCATACCCATGAAAAGAATTTCTTTATCCAAAACATAAAGAATAGTGGGAAGAGGAACCAGAGAGATGACTCAACAGTTCAGAGCACATACTGTTCTTACAAAGAACCCAAGTTCAATTCCCAGCACCCACATCAGGAAACTTACAATTTCTTGTAACTCCAGCTTCAGGGGAATACAATACCTCTGGCTTTCACGGGCATCTGCACTCGTGTGTGTGTGTGTGTGTGTGTGTGTGTGTGTGTGTGTGTGTGTGTGTAATTATACACATAATTTAAAATTAAATTAAATGTGGTTTGAAAGAAAATGGTTCCCAAAGAGAGTGGCACTATTAGGAGGTGTGGTTTTTTGAGTAGGTATGGCCTTGTTGGAGGAAGTGTGTCACTGTAGAGGCAGGTTTTGAGGTCTCATATATGCTCAAGTGATGCCCAGTGGTTCAGTCTACTTCCTGTTGCCTTCTGATCAAAATGTAGCCAGCATCATGTCTGCCTGCACACCAACATGCCCTGCCATGATGATAATGGACTATACCTCTGAAAATGTAAGCCACCCCATTTAATTTTATGTTTTAATGTTTTCCCTTTATAAGAGTTGCCATGGTTATGGTGTCTCTGCACAGCAATAGAAGCACTAGCTAAGACAGTAGGGGACCGGGATGATGGCTCAGCAGTTGAGAACACTTGCTGTTCTTGTAGAGGCTAGAGTTTTTTCCTGGTCCCATGTCAGGCAGCTTACAACACCTGTAACTCCAGCTCCTGGGTATCTAACCCCTTCTTCTGGCCTCTATGGGTATCTACATTCATATACACATATCCACTCATAGACACACACCTACATATGCATAACTAAAAATAAAACATATTTTTTTAAAATAGTGTAAGGGATCCAGAAGTTTCCTTCTGAGGTCCCAACTGCTGTAGCCTTTAGGGGTTTCTTAGAGGTTTTATGATGGAGGTCGGGCTCCTCTTTCACGGCCACCAGAGCTGTTAGATGACAGGCCGCTCACTCTCCAGCCTCACTCTGCCTGTGAGTCTCCAGCCTCTCACCAGGCACCCTGGCCTCACTTCCATTCTCACAGTACCCGAAGCTCATTCCTACCTCTCAGGCTTTGCACTTACCTTCCTGCCTTCTGGGAAATCTCCTCCCAAGTCCCAGTCTTTCCCTGATGAGCCAACTCCAGTTCCATTGATGTCTTTATCTAAAGGCCGCTTGGGGAAGTCTTTGATTTACTAGATTAGGCATTTCAATAGTTCCTAAAATATCTCTTCATATCCCAGCCCTCAATATCCTTGGCTTCTGTTGGATTCATCAAGATGTAACCCCATGACAAACTGCAAATATCAGTGAGTCAAAGAAGCACACAACGCACTATCCTACCCAACACGGTAACCTATCCTAACCCATCTTCAACATGCTTAGAATGTTTACATTAGCAAAATCATGGGCGAAGTCACCCAATTAAAAGTCCATCTTAAGTTAAAGCATTGGATGCCTCGTGTGAGTGTGGTGGTAAAATCACAACAAAACAAAGCAAACAGAATTGCTCTGTAACATTATCCTAAGAAAAGATCAAAATTCATAATCCGAAGTACAGTTTTCCTCAATGTGCATCATTTTTACACCATTGTAAAGCTGAAAAGCTGTAAGTCAAACCACATAAGTCAGGGCCATGTGCATTTGATCACCCTGCCTCCTTCTAGGCTCCAGAAACAAGAGAGCAGACACCAAGTCAACTTTGTCTCACTTTTATATCCTCGGGATATTCGTGGCATTCTAGTACACTGTAGGCCCTTGCTAAAGAATTTCTGAGTAATAAATATATTCCAAAATCCGCAATAAATATAGCCCCAAGACATATGTTTTCAATAAATATATCTTCAACAAATCAATGAAGACATATATACAATCCTCAACAAAATGTAGGAATATATTTTCAATAAATATGATTTATAATCCCATGTTTCATTCCTGGAGGTCAAAGAATAGGTCAGTGTTTCTAAGACCATGTTTTAAAAACAGAGGCTGTGATGAGGGCTTGACTCATCAGATTTTATACAACTTAATTTGCCCCCTGTACCTTCAGTTCCTTTTGGATATTTTTAGAAATTCTGTATCCAAACAAATCTCTGGGAGGAAAATTTATACTCCCACCACCACCACCACCACGTGTGTGGTGTGCAGTGGAGCAGAAAACAATCAGACACACACTCGGCGGAGAAGGAAACAGCAGAATGAGGGTCCCTGCGCACAGCATCCCGGGGGAGCCAGCCCATCAGCTGCTTGCCTTGAAAACGACTGTTTTATGTTTGTGGTAGACCAGCAACAGCGAAGAGTCTACAGCCTCTAATCTAGCACACAAGATCTAGAGAAATATTCTTAATAGATAATTCGGCTGAGTGTCTCAGGGCCTTAGAAAGCCCAGCAGGGGACCCTCGGAATTGGTTTCCTTTGATCTGACAAATCCACCCTGATCAGCGGGATCTCATACCAATTCTCTGCACAAATTTCACAGTCTCACACTCAAGGAGACCCTGCCAAAGAGTCACCAAGCCATGAGGACAAATGCCCCACCAAATATTCAGCCATCGGCGTCTCCACTGGCTTTTTGGGAAACAAAGCTTTAGCCTTGGGTTGCACCAAGCTATGAAAAATGAAGCATGACCTCTTAAAATACTAGTTCCTATTGTCTTGACTGCCTAATTTGAGGGATACTATTATGGCAGAAGAAAAATATCGTTTTCTACACTCCATTCTGGAAAAACCATACCGATCTGTGGGGGCACTGAGCTGGCATGGTGGCCGCAGTCAGGTGTGATATCAGCCTGACAGGGTCTGTGAGAATTTAGAGTTTGTAAGAAGTTAGATGGAAGAAAGAAAGTGGGTTCAAGGGAAAACAACATTCTCTGTGGAGCTGTCACATGACAGAGAAGACCCCAGTAACCTAACAAGCAGAGGTCAAGAGGAAGGAGCCACAGTCGAACACCATGCTCTTTCTAGATGGGCCGTGCCCTTCCTTCCGGCCTCCTCTCTGTGGGCCTGGCGTCCCTGCCACTCGGAAATGCCCACTGGAGCTTGGGACTCAGTCTCACATGGGTTAGTCCTCTGGAGTCGTTGATTGCTCCCCGAATGACACATTCTTCAAGGCCTGCCTCATGTTTCAGGCCCCTTTGTCTCTCTTGGACCTGATGAGGACAGTCCCTCTGGAAGAAAGCACCAACTGTTTGACTTGGCAGTGGAGCGCTGACTGGAAAGAATTCCTGACCACAGACCATACCTAGTATGGCTACTTCACTCCCCCGATTCCTGTGTTAGCTGTCCTGTCCCATGCCACCTTCTTTCTCTTTCAGTTAAGCACCTACAACTCAAGATCAAGGAATTAAGGACTAGTGTTCCAATATAGAATGCAATCTTTGAAGAAGACTTTTTATTCTTGTTCTTGTGTGTGTGCTTTGTTGTTGCTGCTGCTGCTGTGGGATATCTGTACACTGTGTGAAGATGTTTTTCTATGATGGGTGTAATAAAAAGCTGAATGGCCAATAGCTAGGCAGGAGAGATAGGCGGGATTTCCGGGGAGAGAAAGGAAGAGGAGGAGATGCCAGGAGACACGGAGAGGAAACAGGAGGGGCAAGATGGAAGAGAGGTAATGCTATGTGATAGAATATAGATTAATATAAATGGGTTAATTTAAGTTTTAAGAGCTAGTTAGGAACAAGCCTAAGCTATAGGCTGAGCTTTCATAATAAGAAGTCTCCGTATCATTATTTGGGAGCTGGCTGGTAGGACAGAAAAAGATTCCTACAGTTGCTGTTTCCACTGTTTAAGACAGGGTCTTGCTATGTAGCCCTACCTGACCTGGAACTTGTTCTGTAGACCAGGCTGGACTCTAACAAAGATCTGTCTGCCTCTGCCTCCTGAGTGCTGGGATTAAATCATGCACCACTGTGATGACTATTCTTAGTTGTCAACTTGACTCCATCTGGAATGAACCGTAATCTAGAAATGGAGGGCACACTTGTGACCTGGATCTTGAGGTTGGATGACACAAGCCTTTAATCCAGACCTTGAAGCTGGAAGGCACACCTTTAATCTGAGTCACATCTTCTGCTGGAAGCCTATATAAGGACAAGGGAAGAAGGAAGGGTTTGTTTGTTCTTGGCCTGCTTGCCCTCACCTTGTCAGCACATCCCTTCCTTCACTGGCATTGGAGCCTGCTTCTTCAGGATTCCAGCATGTACAGAAGACCAGTTGAGACACCCAGCTTCATGGGACTGAGCAACTGCTGGATTATTGGACTTTCCATTCACAGCTAGCCATTGTTGGACTGCAACCCATAAGTCATTCCAATAAATTCACACACACACACATACACACACACACACACACACACACACACACACACACACACACACACACACATGTTTTGTGACTCTAGAAAAGCCACCATGCCTGGCCCACTGAAGAAGATATTTGGCTGCTCAGAAATCCACTATTCTTAAAGATAAAATGTGGATAACAATAAATACCCACTTCACAGAATTTGAAAGATCACTGTGAGCTGTGAGGTGTGCTACTGATGTTTACACAACATACAGTTAGCACACCCTCTGTTAGCTTCTGCTACTCCTCCTGTTCCTTTACCTTTATTTTTCTTATCGTGAGGTCCACCTCATTTGGTCCACAAATACTTACGGGGTATTTTACAAGTAGATTCAAGAGAGAGCAAAAAGATATGAGATATGAATCTGGCCTGGACAAACACAGATCCCACTGAGTGAATAATGTGTATAATATAGAAACTACACCTTATGTCAGTAAAGCTCAATTGCACAATTCTCTGTACAGAACAGAATGTACTGAGCAGAGAAGGAGTGAACTCCCCAAGCTTGAGAAATCTTATCAGACAAATTAAGAGGAGGAAGAATAGCATTCTAGATTGGCAAATAGCGTCAACCATGCACTTTAAGTATGAAACAGCCTAAGGAGTTCAAAGGTCAGTGAGTAGGCTTAGTGATTGAAATGTCTTATTGCGTGTTGAGTGTAGCAGTACTGGATGGTTGCTCCAGGAAACAATCTGTGGGTGCCCTTCTACCTGAACTAGAGGCCATGGGAGTCACAGGATAAATATGTCTCTTCAACTTACTTGCTAGTTTCAAACATATTATTTTTCCATTAAAAGAAATTGAGATGTGATATGGAGTAGAGTGCAAAATTCACCTGGCAACTATAGATGAAGAGCATTGACAAGTACCTTGCATTTCCAAGGGGTCATAGTTGGGGTTTCTGTTGCTGGGATGAAACACCATGACCAAAGCCAATTTGGGGAGGAAAGGGTTCATTTCAGTTTACAGCTTTGTAGTCCATCATCTAGGGAAGTCAGGGGAACTCAAGGCAGGAACCGGAAGCTGAAACTGAGGCAGAGGCCATGGAGGAGTGCTGCTTACTGGCTTATTCCTTGTAGCATTCTCAGCCTGCTTTCTTATACACGTCAGGCAGGACAACCAGCCCAGGGGTGACACCAGATAATGGACCAGGCTCTCTCACATCAATCACTGCTTAAGAAAATGCCACACAGGCATGACTAAAGACCAATTATAAAGGCATTTTCTTAATTGAGATTCCTTCTTCCCAAATCACTTTAGCTTGTGTCAAGTTGCAAATAAAAGCAAAAAACAAGCAAACAAAAAACTAGCCAGCACAAAGGGAAGGCTTAGAACTGTGCCCCCAGGTCCAGTAGAGAATTCTTCATTACAGAACTCTGCCACCCAAGTCTGAGACTCACAGCTAAGAGTAGACTTCCTAGTGGCAGACATTGTGACTCAAAATGATGGCACATTTTCTATCAGAGGAAGAGGGCATGGTGAAATATTAAGGAGCAAAGTTCTTTCTCTGGTTTCATCTACAGAGAGAATGAAGTTGTGAGGGAAGAAGGTCTTTGCCTGAGGTGACAAGAACCTTTATGTGTGGCTCATCAATGCCTCTTAAGTAACAACCAGGAGACAGCAAGAAATGTCATGGCGTGTGCATGAAGACTAAAAAGGTCCGTGTTTATTGAAGGGTTAATTAAAGCAAGGCAGGTATGTGGGACGAAACAGTGGGTAAGGAATCCTTATGAAGATGATCGTAGAGATTCTTGTAGACAATGCTGAGGAATTGGATGTCACCCTGCAGGTGATGAACAGCCACTGGGGCCCAGGATATTGATTTTTATCTTACATAAAGGAATTTGGAAGGAGTTTGTGAAGGCACTAAGGGTTCGGCGTACTGATCTGAGGGGGGGGACAGTAAACTATAGCAACATCATAAATACAGCATCCCTAATACCACCACCCCTGTTCCCCCAGTTTCTGTGATATTCCTTCAAAATGAGACTTTCATGCTGGATCAGAAGCTAAGTATAGTGGCTTCATGGCTGCCGAGTTTTCTGTGACATATAAAAAGCTTTCCCTTCAGTGGCCCTGAGTCCAGGCGTCCTTTGCAGAATGTAAAGCTTCGAGAAAGTCTTCCTCCAGGCTGCTAATGAGCTGTTGCTCCTGTTGCCCCGTTCCCGCTTCTGAGGCCTCCAGCAGTTTGTTTTTTTCCTCTCCCATTGATGATACAGTGGGGAGACAGTTTCCAGAAATCTAGGGTGGCCAGTGCATGCTTGGATCCTGTTGGTGGTTAGGAGTCCCAGAGATAAAAGTCAGGGAGTTACAAGTTCAGGGTCTTCACGGGTTCCGGAGGAGCATGGAAAGACCCCTTGACCCTCTGCAACACAAAACACCCTGCAGCAGAGCAGAGGGACAATGAGGAATAAGCCACCAGAAAACAAACTCCAGACATCTTGACCATGTAAGGTTTTTTTTTTTTTTCAGAACTCTAAGAAATGGGAAAAAAAAAAAAATAATGCTTCCAATTCACAGAGCTGACAAAGACTACATCAAGTATTCAACTTCCTCATAAATCAATCAGAGAAAGACCAAGTCACAGGAGCAAACAGGGTAATTCACAGAAGAAACTTGAAAAGCCAATAACAGTGAAAAAAAACTTATCCTTACTCAACCTACAACTGGAAACAAAATAATAGAGTAGGAGTGGCCAATACTGCCTTTGCTTGCAATCCCAGCACTTGGGAAGCCTAAGACAACGAGGTGGCTGCAAGTTCGCAGTCAGCCTGAGCTACATGGTGTGATGATGGTAGCTGTCAACTTGATGGAATTTGGAATCGCCTGAGAGATGAGCCTCTAAGTATGCTCTTGATTGCATTAATTGAAGTGGGGAGACCTACCTGCTATGGGTGGCATTATCCCCTGGCAGGAATCTTGGGCTGTGGAAGCTAAGAAAGATAGCTGAGGAGCAGCATGTGTCCATCCTCATCTGCTTCACAAACGTGGGTGTGAGGCCAACTGCTTCAAGACTTTACTTCTTTTCTTGTTGCCTTTACTTCCCTGCCGTGGTAGACTATGCCCGTCAACTCTGAGCAGAAATCCACCCCTCTCACTTAGTTGCTTTTGTCCGTGTATTTCGTCACAGCAACAGGAAGAGACGCTAAGACATGGGGACCTTTTCCATCTCAAAAGGAAGAAGTCATCATGAAAAGACATTGCATCTTTGTACATGAGAACATTGAAGGTCAAACAAAGTTGAGTATTAACATAAATACTTAAAAGACACATTACAGTCTCTGTCAGCACATAGCTCTCAACCAGCACAGCCACCTAGAACAACATGTTGTCAATACTTAATAAAAAATAAAGATGCCCATAGGTCGTGATTCAGCAGTTCCACAATGAAAACACAGCCTGCGTACACGTTCAACGGGGTATGCAAAGAATCACCATGCAGCTGGAGGTACAGCAGTGAAAAATGAAAACAAAACTTATTTTTGTCATTAGAAGAGTTAGAAAAGGACTCATTTTATTATTATTATTATTATTATTATTATTATTATTATTATTATGTTTTCTTTGAGACAGGGTTTCTTTGGTAGCCGTGGCAGTCCTAGTACTAGCTCTGTAGACCAGGCTGGCCTCGAACTCACAGAGATCCACCTGCCTCTGCCTCCCAAGCGCTGGGATTAAAGGCGTGCGCCACCACAGCCTGGCAAAAAGGACTCTTTAAAATGGGGAAATACAAAGCACTTAAAATGAGTGAGTAGACTCTGTATTTATCAATAGATTTAAATCTTTACACTATGTTTACAGAGGAAAAAAAGTTATAAAAAAAAAAAAAAAGCATTCTGCCACTGGTAAAAAACCTCAAACTATACAGAGCAATGCCACACATGATTTTTTAGACAAATGCATAAATAGTAAATGTATAAGTGTATAGATAGGCAGGCTATGAGCCCATCTTCTTCCTGATCTAACCTCTGGGGAAGAAAGTTGGGAAATGAGACTGGTAAGAACACAAAAGAGACATTAACCAACTGCCCTGTGGCTCCGAGCAGTTAGAAAATTCCAGCGAGAAATTAAATCCCCAGCTTGTGCTTGGGGGAGTTCAAGGCCAAATTTATAGCACTTGCATGGCATAGAAATCTCCAACTGCGAAAGTGGTGTTGAAAAAGAAAACAGCTCCTGGTTGATGAATCTACCGAGGCATTCTGCAGAAAAACAGTCCCCGAGTGGAGTGCGTGTGACTAGCTGACTTACACTCACATGGCAACCTACTGATGACCAGCTCTCCCACAAAATTTACACAATGCACAAGAAAGTAATCCACTGTGAGCAAGAATCGGTAGATATGGCTCACTGAAGAATTAAGGAAGACCTGATATCAGAATATCAGATCGTTCCTAAAGAAAATATTTAAATAATCAAGGAGTTCCTATTTGAAAGGTTGGGACCTTCACACTATTAGCTCAATGACCTTGCTGTGTTACTGACGATCAATGATTGTTGTGTGCTTCCCCTCACCTTTTCTGAAAGGAAACATTCATTGATAGGGTCTTGTTTTCGTCGGCGTGGTGAGGAGAGGGGCAGGCATCTGTGTTTGCATGAAGAGGCAGAGAGCTTTTGTTTTTGCATAGGACTCAAGGCAGGGAGGAGCCACGCCAGGATCTGATGGGGCTGGAGCTGAAGTAAAAGACTGGCTGGATGGCCAGGTTGCCTCTCCTGGGAGTGGGGAGGTCTGGAATGGGAAGGGGGGACAAAAGAACTTTTGATTACCAATGTCCTTGCATTCCCTCACTCTTCGGGCCAGTGCGATTAGCCAGGATCATGTGACTATTCCTGGACCATGATCCACACCACTACTGGGCTGAAGCTTAGAAGAAAAGCTTCAGGATCTGCTTTCCCTTTTCTCTCCTCAGGGACACTGGCAGCTACATCATGGGGTGATAGTTCAGGCACTAGATGGAAACAGCTGGATTGCAGAGTCATTGCCTGGGGAGCAACTGCAGATACTGCGTGAAAAAAAAAACAACAAAAGAAAAAAACTTTAGCGTGTTGAGCTAAAATGCATATGGTGTGTGCCTTTCTAGCACACAGAGAGACAGACAGACAGACAAAGAGAGAGACAGAGACAGATGGAGACAGACAGACGACAATAATGCTCATTAAAAATAAGTACACAGTGAAGAATTAAGACCACATGGGGAAGCAACCAACTATGAGAAGAGCAACGCACTCAGAAATAGTGGGCTCAGATCCTGAAATCATGAAAATAGATACTGACCCCACATTTCAAAGAATATTTAAGTGCCAGGTGCACAGTGTGTCTTTTAAGAATTACAAAGAAAACTATCTTTAAAAGAAATGAATAGATCCTTTAAAAGTGAAGAGACAGCATGTCACACGGAAATGTTAGTGGGACACACATGTGCTTGTCTTTTGTGAAAGGAAGGCCTGAAATGCAGATAAAGTGAAGTGCATTCCCCAAAACATTAATTTCTTATGCACTGAACTCAAGGGAGGAAATTGAATTTTGATTCATATTTAACACTATATAAAAATTGTATGATAGGTAGAAATATAAAAATTAAAATTTTAAAGGAAAACACACAAGACCACCTTGAAGGGAATAAAGCATGAAGAAATGTTTGTAATACATACATCTGGCCAATAATTAACATTCATTGTACCTAATGAACCCAAGCCAAGCAAGAAAAAAAAATACAGAGATAGAGATAGTACATGCACACACACACACACACACACACACACACACACACACACACACACGGGGGGGGGGTTTGGGGCAGGCACAGAAGATACACACACTTGCTTCATAAAAGAAGCTTTCTAAAGATAATAAGTTGGTATTACTCCTTAGGGAAAAACGAATTAAAATGTCATTGCGGTACCAGTATGACACCACCACAATAAAAAAAAAAAAATCAAGTGAAACAAGACTTGGCAGAGATGTCAAGACACTGGGGCTCTCCTGTGCTGGTGCGTGAGTGTGAATTAGCAGAACCACTTGAGAAAACTATTGCTCAGGAAAATCAAGCTGAGCATGAAGTTACTCCTGAAAAACATCGTAATACCAGAATTGTCGCTATGCTAGGTGATGTGGGGGAGAGGGATTAGGTTGTAGGTGGAACCGAAGCTGATGACCTTTATGAAATTAAATTAGAGAGATCGTCATGCTGCATGATCTGTGTGGTCCCATAGAATGTCAAGTGTCCTCAGAAGGGGAAAGAGGAATCAGGACAAAGGAGTAAGAGTGAGAAGAATTTGGACCATTGTTGCTAGAGGAAGGTGGCCACAAACCCAGGAAAGCAGCTCTGGGGCAGGAAGACTAGGACAGAGACTCTCCTAGGGCCTCCAGACAGCACAGTCCTACCTACACCTTAGGCTTAGCACAAGGAAATTCATGCTGGACTTCCAGTCTATACAACTGTAAGATATTAAATTTGTGTTGGTTTAAACTATTGTATGTGTGGCAACTTGACACAGTGGCAGTGGAGAATTAATATATCCCATGAGTCAGCATTTACACTCCCAGATATGTGTCCAAATGGAAATCAGAGATATATGCTCCAAAAAACACAACAGAATGCTCATATAGGCATATTCATAATTGCCTTGTATGGGAAAGCACTGCTTTCTATAAATGTACAATAAGCAGTTTATATCCTTTTAACATAAAGAAATATTAAGCCATCCAGCCAGCCATACTAAGAAATTTACTTACAACAGTATGGTGTCTCTCATAAATAAAAGGTTGGAAAAAAAGAGTTTAGGCTGGATTTTTATTTACGAGCTGGGGATGTTGCTCACTGACTCACTGGTAGAGTCTTTGCTTAGCACATTCAAGCACTGAGGTCGATCCCCAGTACTGAAAGAAAAGGAAATAGAAGAAGGGAGAAAAGGAAGAAGGGAGGGAGGGAGAGGGAGAAAGAAAGAAAAAGGAGATAGAGATAGATAATAGATTGATGATGATGATGTTAGATGATAGATAGATAGATAGATAGATAGATAGATAGATAGATAGATAGATAGATGGTAACTATAGTAGATCATTGATAAAGATAGTAGATAGATAGATAGATAGATAGATAGATGATAGATAGATAGATAGATAGATAGATAGATAGATAGATAGATAGATAGATGTTAGATACTGATTTAACTTACATTATAGTCAAAGACCAGTAAAACTAACCTTCATTTTAGAAACAGGAGACCTGCTTGGCAGGATTTGCTGACTGACACATGCCAATAGGAGTCGCCAGTCTTTCCATGCCTTGACCGCAGGAGCCACTTTCATTGAGATGTCAATTATGTTCAACACATATTTGTGTACATACTACATTTGAATACAAATTTTGACTTCAAAAGGCAATGGGTCCATTTAAAATTAGACTAGACACAGTGTGGTGCAAATTGAAAATCGAGAAATGAATCTGATAAAATTCTAAAGAGTGAGGCTAGGAGATAAAATGATTGAAACTATGAGACAATTTTAAAGTGAGAAGGATCATCACCATCTATTACAGGTGCTCTCATAAGTGACAGCTGGGAACATGTGAGGTGAAATATTGAAAATGCCACAGTTAACTTCTCATGAATTTAAGGTGGAAAGATTGTTTCAGTTCAACATGGGCAACCTAGCAAAGGCCCCATCTCTATACACAAGAAAGCCCCTCTTGTAGAAGGTCCTTCTGAAGTCCATGTATTGAAGGGTTATTCACCAGAGTGGTGGCATTGGAAGGTGCTGTCCTTTGAAGACATGAGGTCTACTGGGAGACCCCTGGATTATTGTATGTGTCCCCTCAAAAGGGATTGTGAGACCCTGGCCTGTCCTCTGCCTACTGACTTTCAGACTCATGTGTAAGCCTGTCTCGCCATGTTCTTTCTGTGTTCTGACGGCATCACCAGTTGCCCAAAGCAACAGGCTTCCTGATCATGACTGGAACCTCCAGAACTCTAAACCCAAGACACCTTCATTTTCAGAAGTATGGTTGACACTGTGGTGGAAATCTTTGAAACAGAAAAAAGGGTGGCACACTTGTGATCCTGTGGCTGGGAAATGGAGACAGAGGACCTTTGGGCATACGGATGAGCCAGTCTAGGCTAACTGAGCAAGCCCTAGGCAAGAGATCTTGTTTAAAAAAATGACACAAGCCAGGCAGTGGTGGCACCCGCCTTTAATCCCAGCACTCGGGAGGCACAGCCAGGCGGATCTCTGTGAGTTCGAGGCCAGCCTGGTCTACATAGTGAGTTCCAGGACAGACACCAAAACTACACAGAGAAACCCTATCTCAAAAAACAAAAACAAAAACAAAAATGCTACTTACTTCTGAAAGCAGAATAAGCAAAAATGTAAATAAATACCTACTGTGACTGATACAAATTGTAGTTAAACCATTGTTAACAACCAAAGGTGAGTAAGGACACTGGAGTGACGATGGCGCAGCCTTCACCTGGGTAGGTTTTGAGTTTTACTCGAGTATGCTGAAGTATAGTTTTTATGAGTGAATTTCTCTTTTCAATGTATGGTTTTATAGAAACGGACAAAGAGAATATCATGTAGCCTCCTCCACAGTCAATCTACATTATAGTTCCATGACACACAAAATGTCTCCCCAGCCACACTGTGCTCCGCCCTTCCTCCCACCCCAGTCAGTGGCAATCACCGATCTGTTTTCTGTCCCAGTGACGGTCATTTCCCAGGACATCACGTGACTGGAATCATACAGATTGTGGCCTTTGCAGATGGCTTCATGTCACTTAATAGAATGTACTTGAGATGAGTCTTTGCTGTAGTATGAACCTGCCCTTCATTCTTACTGCTCACTAGGATTCCCTCAAGTTGACACAACCACATCTGTGCTCAGACGTCCAACAAGAGAAAGGTATTCGGGGTGTGCCCAGTATTCGGTGTCCGTGGGTAAAGTGGCTGCACACATTTGCCTCGGGCCTTTGTGAGAACAGATTTTGATTTCTGCTGGATAAAGAATGGGATTGCTGGATCACACGCTGAGCACACTCATGCCTTGTTTAGTGATGGAGATACCTTCTTCAACATGATCAGATGGGACACCACCGCACAGCGGGCAACGCTGACTGGAACATGGCTGTGCCGTGCTGGACTGCTCCATGCATGACCGCATGAGCTTTATCAGGAGCCTGTGACTTCGTCTGCTGCCACTGTATCATTTCCTTTCTGTTCTAGTGTCAGGGGAGAGCACTAGCTGCCCCGCCCCCTCACCAGTACTTTGTGTCATCCCCTTTCTGTCCATGTGGTGTGTGGTCACCCTCCACCGCAGTTTCGATTTTCATTCCCTTTACATGCTGTTTGCCACGGGCAGACTGCCTTGGCTCAGTATTATCAGGTAGTTGTTTGTTTTCGTTTGACTCTTCACTGTTAGTTTTTAATTCTTTTAACTACATTTTGAAGACTAGAAACTTCAAATCCAGGTGAAGTCTAATGTATCACTTCTTTTGTTGTTGTTGTTTGTTTGTTTGTTTTGAGACCAGATTTCTCTGTGTAGCTTTGGAGCCTGTCCTGGAACTTGCTTTGTAGACCAGGCTGGCCTCAAACTCACAGAGATCCACCTGCCTCTGCCTCCTGAGTGCTGGGATTATAGGCGTTTGTCACCCAGCCTGTATCTCTTCTTTTTGACAGGGTCCCACCATGTAGCCTGGCCTGGAACTCACAGAGCTCTTCCTGCCTCTGCCTCCTGAACTCTGGGGTTAAAGTTGTGTACCACCACGTCCAGCCCCGATGCATCCCTTTTTAAATGTACGACATGGTTAGTGTCATGGCTAAAACATCTTTGCCTAATCTGAGACTCGGAGCCCTTCTGCTACATCCTCTTCTAGCAGTTCTGAAGTGTTAATCTCAGGCTGCTTTTCCACTGGTGTAAGGTTAAGTTGGAAGGATGTTTCTTTCTGTCTTGCCTTTTTTCTTTCATTCGTACATACAAGTGTTTCAACACAACTTATTGAAAGGATTGTCTTTTCCTACTTAATTACTTTCATGCCTTTGTGAAAAACAAGTGTGTGTGTGTGTGTGTGTGTGTGTATGTGTGTGTGATTCTAGACTTTCAATTGTATGCCACGCTGGCTTAGTTACTGTAGCTTTCTCTTAAGTCTAGGAATCAGGGAATATACCTCCAAAACTTGGCTGTTGTTGTTGTTTAAATTTAGACTATTCAAGTTCCTCTACCTTTTTATACAAATACAAACTGTTAATATTTACCAGAGTGTTGATAATTACAGTAATTTTATGTGTGTTGGGGTTTGCTGTTGTTGTTATTGTTTTGTTTTTTTTTTTGTTTTTGTTTTTGTTTTTTTTGATGTAGTCTCATTGTGTAGCCCTAGCTGTCCTGGAACCCACTATACAGACCAGGCTAGCCTCAAACTCACAGAGATCCTCCTGCCTCTGTCTCCTGAGTGCTGGTATCAAAGGTGTAGGCCACCCCACCCGACAGATTGATGTGTAAGTCCGGGGAAGAATTCCACCTTTGGCACACTTCCTTGCCACTTCTTGCGTTTGCCCCACCTTCCTATTTCTATCGTTTTGGGTATTTTCTCTCATTCTTGTCACTATAAAATAACTTCTGCTTTGCACCCTCTTCCATGGACAACCTTTCTCACCTTACTGACCTCTTGTGAATGGATGGCCATTACATCTTCAGTGCCTTTCTATATATATGATGTAGTTGGGAAGACTCTCCTACAGAATTTTGGTATGTAAATCCTGGGATGAAAATAAAAGACATTTCCAAAGCACATTTGCAAAGAGGAAGGGGGCTTTTTAAAAATGTGCTTCAATGAACGGTTTCCCCTGAGCATGTGAGTGGCTTGCCTTGCCCGGACTCGGAGGGAAAGGCTTGGCTTGACATCAGGTAGACTGATGCCAGCTGCCAGCTCTGTGTGGACGTACGCAATGTGCTCGTTAGTTACTTAATGACACCGGTTGAATTCTTCCTGTATGTCAAGTTCTGTTTTGGGCAATGTGACATTTCAGTCGTCAAAAATAAATAAATAAATAAAAAGGATTCCTCTGTCTGGAAGCTTAGATTGTAGCACCACAGGTCATCAATAAATAATAAACTTGAAAAGTAAATGTCATGTGTGGTGAAAAATGCATAAGTACCTGACAAAAGCCAAAAAATAAACCAGAGGAGGAAGGAACTGGGAGGAGATATGCATGGGGTGGAGAGACGCTATGTGAAATGACGTTCAAGTAATCATTGAATGATTATTGAGTCACTGTGGAATACTCAGGTGCGAGAAAATACTTCGAGGAGGTAAATGGACCAAGTAAGTATCCAGGGGAAATTTCATCCAGATTAGGAAAGCAAGGCGTGACATGGAGGTTTCTAGGATGTGGAACAAGCAGCGACAAGCCATATGGGGCTAGGGTGGCGTAATGACAGTTGGAATAATAAGGAAGGAGCCCACACATAAGAGATGTGTGTGTCCTGTTATGCAGGGTTACTATAACACACTGCTGTGGACTGGCTGTTTACAACCAACCAGTGTGACTGTATTTGGAGACCAGCACTATAAGGAAGTAATCATGGCAAGTAAAAAAGGTCCCAAGATAGTATCCTTAGGAGGAAAGACAGCCAAAAGAGATCTTTGCTTAGAATCAATGCCTGCATGGAGTTTATGCTGGGTAACTAAACATCAAGTTAATGTCTTGAAAATGTAGAGGCTAAAACTCCGAGGCCAGAAAGCCAGCCCAGCCATTTTCTGGTGAGACCTCTACTCCTGGGTTATGTAGGTGGCTGCCATCTTGCTCTGTGCTCATGTGGTATCTTTGGGGAGTGGGGGCAGAAAGGAAGGGAGGTAAGGAGGAAGAGAGAGAGACTCAGTTGGGCCTGGTCAGTCACTCGGCCAAGGGACCACCCCTAGGAAAGTGGCCTGCCTTCTGTGTGATCGTAAAGAAACAAGTGCAATCATTTTCCCTCTAATGAGATACTGTGCGTTTCCTGCCCAGAATCCCCACCCTACCCAGTAGCTCACTGGCTGCAGCCGTGCGGTTCCGTAGGTCTGCCCGCTTTTCCGAGTAATTCAGAGGCCTCTCCTATTGGTCTCCCCGTCTCTTCTCTAGGCATGCTTTCCCTAATACTTTGGGGTTCTCCAGCATCTCGGACTTCCTTACTCTTCTCTGAAGCCTCCCGCCCTGCCATGCGGCTGCTTGCCTGCCAGTGTCTGACCTCCATGTGGACCTAAATGACATGGGTGCCCCATTCTCCCCTTCCGCTGCCCTGCTTCTCCAGGTGCTGTTGAGATCTACATCTTGTCTGTGGTGGGGATTTTCTTTTCCATCTGAGTCCATTCTTTTATTAATATAGATAAGAACCCAAAGAGGGGGACCCTCATTTTCCCTTGTATTAATATAACTATATATATATATATATATATATATATATATATATATATATATATATATATATATATATATCGCTATCACTATGAACCTCATTACTTCGTATGCTAAAAAGATCAGATTAAAATCATTAGGACAAAACCTGCGAAAAAAGAAGATAAACCACTCATCTTTCTCACTTCTTTAGGTTTTTTGCTTTTCTTTATGTCAGTTTTTTAGCCAGTTCCCTCATAATCAGGTTCACATATCCATCCTTTAATGTTGTGTATTAAGTATTTACCAAGATGCTACCCTGCAAGACCATCCTATAGTTGCTTAACTTTCCCCATGACCATTCATGTGAATGAATAAATGGACAATATACAATCTAACAATTTACTATTAGGCTTTTTTTTTCCGTGGGTGGGGGTTTGGTTTTGCTTTTGGTTTCTCAAGAAAGGAACTGTGTATAGCCTTTGTTGTCTTGGAACTCACTTTGTAGATCTGGCTGGCCTCGAACTCACAGAGATCTGCCTGTCCCTGTCCCCCAAATGCTGGGATCAAAGGTGTGCGCCACCATGCCCAGCCTTTTAAATTACTTCAGAAATGTTACTCAGTTATATTATGATGAATATTTTGAGTATTTTAAGCATAATTAATGAGTTCATGATAAATCTATCTACCATTTATAGCCAGTTATTGATTGACTACCGGCATGGAGCACTGTGCCAAATGATTGGTTTTTTGTACATTTCATTTGAGCACCTTAACAACAGAAAGGTTTTTAAAGTTGGAATTCCTCAGCACATATGAAAACTGAAAACAAGAATATGAAATGCTCGAGATGACTGATCATCTTTGCTAAATTTTTTTTTTTCTCGAGACAAAGTTTCTCTGTGTAGCTTTGGTGCCTGTCCTGGAACTCACTTTGTAGCCCAGGCTGGCCTCGAACTCACAAAGATCCGCCTGCCTCTGCCTCCTGAGTGCTACGATTAAAGGCATGTGCCACCACTGCCTGACTGGTCTTCGCTAAATCTTAATATCTAGCTTGATTTGTTTTAGAACTGTCTAGATCAATGGTTCTCACCCTTTCTAATGCTGTGGCCCTTTAATACAGTTCCTCATGTTGTGGTGACCCCCAACCGTGAAATTATTTTTGTTGCTACTTCATAACTGTGATTTTGCTACTGTTAGGGATTGCAATGTAAATATCTGATACACAGCCCTTGTGGAAGGGTTGTTTGACCTAGTGGGGCTGTGACCCACAGGCTGAGAACCACTGTTCTAGGGACCTGTTGTGGAGACAATTGAGGTCCTTTGCCATTTCCATCCCTTCCCCCAAAGGCAATCACTATCCAGAATCTCATGTTCACATTTCTATCTATTTCCTAGTTGTTTTCTTCATATGACGGTGTCAATAAAGAAATAAGGTGTTCAACCTATTTCAAGATTTTTGTGAGTCCCATAATACTATACGTATTTTGAACTTAATTTTCTCCTAACGGTATTTTAGAGGTTTTTTTATATTGACATACTGTGTCCTCTTATTTAAATAGGTGCACAGCTTCCAACTGCAGGCAATATATCAACTCACCCATTATTCTGATGAGCATTTAGATAGTTCCCATAATTTGCATTTGTAAGCAGCTTTTGTTGGCGCCCATTGGGGGGAAAAACTATTTTTGAGATTATAATTGCATAATTTCAAAAAACAAAAAAATAACAATTTTTTAAAAAAAAATTACATAATTTGCCTCTTCCCTTTCCTCCCTCCAGACCCCCCACCCCCATATACTTTCCCTACTCTCTTTCAAATTCCTGGCCTCTATCTTTCATTCCTATATACATATATATAAGCAGATCATCTGTATGAAGTTACTTATATGTGTGTTTTCAGGGCTGGCCCTTTGGTATTAGGCAAACAATTAGTATGCTCTTCCCTGAGGAAGACTATTTCTCCGACTCTCAGCATTCTACCCACTCTGTCGCAATGATTCATGAATCTTAGGTGTAGGAATTGCTTTGTGGATGTATCTACTGGGACTCGACTCCACAACTCTGCATTGTCATTGGCTGTGGTTTTCTGTAATGGCCTCTGTTTGTTGCAAGGAGAAGTTTCATTGAAGAGGGGTGAGGAGTACACTTACCTGTGGGTATAAGTACAAATGTTTAGAATGTGGGTAGGGACTATGCCAGTTTAATAAAACGGCAGTTGTTCTCCTCAAGATCCATGACTTCATTAGTCTTGGTTACTGTCTAGGGATCTAGTACTACACATGCAATCCTCCCTGCGGAATGGCTCTTACGTCCAATGAGAGAGGTGTTGGTTGCCGTCAAGGTGTGTACTACTACTGCACCCTTAGGGTTGCTGTGCTTTGCTGGCCATCATTGTGGTTCAGAGGTGTTATAGCTAGGTGGGACTGTTGGTTGCTTTCCTCTTTTTGGAAACTTGCATGGTGTGTTTGGATGCCATGAAATCTAATCCTCAGGGAGGAGGCTGTAGTGGTTTGAAAGAAAATGGCTCCCAAAATGTAAGAAGAATTGCTAAACGATCTTATTAATAAAAAAAACCCAGAATCAGATATTGGGGTTAAAACCTGAGAGATCAGAGGAATAGAAAAAAAAAAACCTCACCTTACCGATGCCTCAGTCTCCAAAGAGACCTATTTCCTGTTTACCCACACCAAATGCCTTTCTGTTCTGCCATCTCATTTTCTCTCTCTGCCCAGCTACATCACTTCCTCTTCCTCCCCAGCTCTGTTACTTCCTGTCTGTCTATAAAGACCTCCAGACCTTTATGGTTAACTAGTGTTGGAATTTAAGGTATATGCCACCACACCTGGCTCTGTTCCCAGTGTGGCCTTGAACTCACAGAGATCCAGATGGATCCCTGTCTCCTGAGTGATAAGATTAAAGGCATGTGCTACTATTACCTGACCTCTATTTTACTATAGTGGCTGACTTTTTCCTCTGATCCTCAGATAAACTTTATTAGGGTGCACAATACTGGGGACACAATATATCACCACACCAAAGGGAGTGACACTATTGGGAAGCATGGCTTCTTTGGAGGAAATGTGTCACTGTGAGTGAAATGCCTCAAAGCATGCCACTTTGAGGTCTCTTTGGCTCAAGCTTCCCTCAGTGTGACTGTTAGTCCACTTCCTGTTGCCTGCCTATCAAGATATAAGGACTCTCAGTTCCTGTACCCCGTCTGCCTGCATGCTGCCATGCTCCCTGCCATGATGATAATGGACTGAATCTTTGAAACTGTAAGCAAGCCACCACAATTAAATATTTTCATTTATAAGAGTTGCCGTGGTCATGGTGCCTCTTCACAGTAATAGAAACCTTAATTAAGACAAAAGTTGATACCAGGGACTGGAGTATTCCTGTGATAGGCCTGACCATGTGTTTGTTTGGAGGAATTTGCATTTTGGTATTTTGGGTTTGGGAAGCAGTGGAATGATTTAAGCTCTACTTAATGGGCCATACTAGTAGGAGCATGGAAGACAGAGGGGCTGAGAGTTACTTCAACTGCCAGGGGCTCACTCAAGAGGTTTCAAAGGAGAAGAATTTCAGTATGTTGCCTAGAGACCATACTTGTGATAGTTAGGTGAAGAAAGTGGCTGCCTTTTGCCCTTGTCCAAAGAATCTGCTTGAGGCTAAAGTAAAGAGTTTTAGATTATTTCCATTGGCAGAAGAACTCTCAAAACAGCCTAGTATAGACTCTATCATGTGGATATTAGTGGTAACTTTAATGAAGATTTATAATGAAAAGGAGCACAACAAGCAGGGTAAATTTAAAAAGGTAAATTTGAGGAGAAAAAAGCACCAGGAAGTGGAATAGAGCTAAATTCTGTGTTCAAAGAGATAAAGAGATTAAGAAATGAAATAAAGGGAGTGGTGACCTCAGGATAAGATACCACCCAGTTAAGTTTCCAACCTGTGAAAAGGAACTAAGGGAAAGTTTGGAGCTGGATGTGGTGGGGCACACCTTTAATCACAGCACTGGGAAAGCAGAGGCTGGGGAGTCTCTGAATTTGAGGCCAGCCTGGTCTACAGAGCAAGTTACAGGACAGCCAAGCTTAGTCAGTGGAAGACAGAAAGCTGGTGAAGATGTAACTGAATGAGGGGCCATGTTCCAGCCCCAGCAAGGAGCAGAACTTGGCAGCTTTGTCCATACGGTTCTGACTTTAGAGTTAAGGATAGAAGAAAGGAGTTGTGGAATAAAGCTATTGAGGCCAGGCTTGTGTCAGGGTGTCCCTGAATGGAGGTGTACTTGAGAGGCCACTGTGGGAAGCTGAGACGTTGAAGCCTGGATTGCCTTTGGAGAACCCAGGATGTTAGATATGCCAGAGTCATGGGATACCTGCCAAGGAGAGCTGCCAACAGGGAGTAGAACTAGTCCAAGAAGAAGAAGTGTGTTGCAGTCAAACTTGAATGGAGTTGGATATCATAAAAGCATTTTGACATCAGACATGGAAATGCAAAATTTGGAGTTTGCCCAGCTGGTTTTTGGTCTTTGGTCCAGTATTTCCTCACTATGCTCCCTTCTTTGCATTTGGAATGGTAATGTATATCCTGTGCCATTATATGATGGAAGTATGTGATCTGATTTTTTATTTTGATTTTTACAGAGGGATTACAGTTAAGAGATTGCCATGCATCTCAGAAGAGACTTTGGACTTTGAAATAAGTTTGAGACTGCTATAGACTATGGGGACTTTTGAAGTTGGACTGAAAGTATTTTTTGCATTGTGATATGGCTACAAGCCTTTGGGGGCCAAGGGATGGAATGTGGCAGTTTGAAAGAAAATTGTCCCCAAAGGGAGTGGCATTCCTGGGAGGTGTGGCCTTGTTGGAAGAAGTGTGTCACTGTGGGGGTGGGCTTTGAGATCTCTTTTTACTCAAGCTTTCCTAAGTGTGACTGTTAGTTGACTTCCTGTTGCCTGCCGATCAAGATGTAAGCACTCTCAGCTCCAGCACCATGTCTGCCTGCACACTTTCATGCTCCCCTTCATGATGATAATGGACTGAACTTCTGAAACAGGAAGCGAGCCACCCCAATTAAATGTTTTCTTTATGAGAGTTGCCGTGGTCATGGCGTCTCTTCAAAGCAATAGAAACATTAACTAAGACAGACTTTCAGGTCAGTTCCAGCTCAGGTCCTCTGGGCCCTGCATCTGAAATGCACGTGCCTCCAACAATAGGGCTTACCTGCCACCTCTGGGAGGCAATGGAAACAGCCGTAATGTTTTGGGAGTCTCTTGGACAACCCTGGCCAACAAATTGATAGAGGGCTTCTCATGCCTAGTGTTGGCATTTTGTTGTATGGTCTTTGTCTCTTGAAGGGTGCATTTCAGCCCAGATGAGAAAAGTTCGTGTAGACCGTGCATATTTACACAGAGACTTGCAGACATTTATTATAGTTTTTTTTTTGTAGATAGTTAATATTATGATTCCTTATTACTTTTCAGCCATCCTTGCTGATATCTTACTCCCCTCCCTATCTCCTTCTGGATTTATCTTTCCCCATCTCTAATTAGAGCTCCCTGTTCTTCCCCCTTTCCTGGATCAGCTAAGTTGGGTCCTGCTAGCCCCCTTTCTATTGCCTCCCCTGTTGATGTCCTTTTACACACTACCCTTGTGCACATGTGAGCATTTGTCTATGTGAAGTGCTTTTGGAAGCAGCGTTAGATGTGAGCTTACTTAGTCTAGAATGGTACTTGGGAATCTGTGTGGTAGAAAGGCTCCTGCCGGCATGATTCTGTTCTGTAGCCAAGGCTGAGAAGTACTGCTCTAGATTGTGTATTTCAGCACATTGAATTCTGGCCTGCCGCTTCACTGTCTGTCTGTCCTGCCGCTTCACTGTCTGCTCTTCTATTGCTGTGACAAAGACCATGACCAAAAGCAACTTGGAGAGGAAAGGTTTTATTTGGCTTACAGGTCACAGTCCATCATCAGGGGAAAGCAAGGCAGGAACTCAAGGCAGGAACCTGGAGGCAAGAGGTAAAGCAGAGGCCATAGAAGGCCGCTGCTTACTGGCTTGCATCTCTTGGCTTGCTCAGTTGACCACCTGCCTGGGGATTATAACAACCACAGTGAACTGGGTACCTTCATATCAATCACCAATTAAACAACAACAACAAAAAGCCCCACAGTTCTTGCCTAGAGGCTAATCCGATGGAGGCATATTTTCAGTTGTGGTTCCCTCAGGTGACTCTAGCTTGTGCCAAGTTGATTAAAAAAAAAAAAAAAACTAAATGCATACAATGGTTGGGCTTGATGCTCTAGGGTTGGCATGACAACAGCTGCAGAGTGAGCACTCGGGTGAGATCCCACTGTGGACCAGTCACTGGATGACACTCCCCAGCATGTTCCTGCCATCTTTATCTTCAATCCCACCTGCAGATGGGAAGAATCAAAGCATTAGACAAAGCTCAGCAAAGTTAGAAATGCCCCCCCCACCAGCCCCCGTGATTTGGCCATCGATGGTGATCAGTTGCTGGGGGTGCCTCAGGAGAACAAAGAAATGACTCACAAGTCATCTAGGAGCTTGGTGGCCGAGACACTGATTGACTAGTGATGTCTAGCACAGTTTAGAAAATGGGAAGGATCTCATAGCTGTAAATCACTGAGGTGCCATCTAAGTCTGCCTGCCACCAGTCAGCAGGGAAGAACACTTGTCTGGGGACTTGACTTGGTGTAACCAAACAGCTCAAGTAAAAGAAGATTGTCATCTCTTTCGAAAACTTTACCCTCTGTTGTTAGTTTGGGGTGGGGGGGGCAGAGAGGGGAAGCAACATGTCCTTGCTAATCAGCAGGGTGAGCTCTTGATCCTTCCCAGCCAGAAAAGAATATGAGTTAGATCTGAGACCTGGATTTCCCTGGATTCATGGTGTGAGCAAAGCCTCTGAGACCTTGTGAGCCTGGATCCCTCATGGTAAAAACAGGTATCTGTGCCTCGTGCTCCTATGAGGAGCAGGTGTTAACATATAGCATTGTCCTAACTCCAGCTACCAATGCAGGGTGATGGTTGTTGCTACGTTACCATTATCACTATTAAGAAGTGAAGTAATAATTATTGTGGTTCAGTCTGCATTAGATATGATTTAGACAATCCCGATAGGAGTAGATTTAGAAAATTTATCTCCAGCTGAAATAAGTAGTGATTTGGGCAGTGTGCTGGCTAGTCCTCTGCCAACTTGACACAAGCTAAAGCCATCAGAGAGGAGGGAACCTCAGTTGAGAAAATGCCTCCATAAGATGGGGCTATAGTAGCTGGGCAGTGGTGGTGTACACCTGTAATCCCAGCACTAGGGAGGCAGAGGCAGGTGGATCTCTGTGAGTTCAAGGCCATCGTGGTCTTCAGAGTGAGTTCTAGGACAGCCAGAACTACACAGAGAAACCCTGTCTCCACAACAAAAAACAAACAAACAAACAAACAAACAAAACCCAAACAAACAAAAAGACGAGGCTGTAGGCAAGCCTGCAGGGTATTTTCTTAATTAGTGATTGATATGTGAGGGCCCAGACTATTGTTGGTGGGGCCAGCCCTGGGCTGGTGGTTCTGAGTTCTGTAAGAAAGCAGGCTGAGCAAGCCATGTGGAGCAAGCCAGTAAGCAACACTCCTCCGTGGCCTCTGCATGGGCTCCTGCCTCTAGGTTCCCACGTAGTCTGAGTTCCTGCCTTTGCTTCCTTTCCATGTGCTGTGACTCAGGATATGTCAGCCAGATAAACCCTTTCCTCCCCAAGTTGTTTTTGGTCACAGCAATAGTAACTAGGTCAGGCAGAAATGATGAGGCACCAGGCCATTTGGGGCAATGATATTTCCCAGGGTCTTGGAAGACCTCACACTAAAGTCAGCCTATGGGACTTTGTTGCTGTTAGAGTGGGGATAGGGTATGAACACAGGCGAGGGAGTGAGCTCCCTTCCAGAGGCAGGGGAGTGTAAGCAATAACTACAAGAACTTGGAGTGTAATTGTGTCAACTATGAACACACATCTACAATTCCCAGTGCGGGTGTCAGAACCTTGACGCCGCCTAGGCCGTGAGAAATAAACAGGAACATTTTTGAAAATTCTTCTTTCAACCCAATCAACAAACATTCTGTTGCAAATGAATAAAAGAGGGCAGGGCTGAATTCAAAAGCAAATTGTTCTCACTATGGTCTGGAGTCTGGCATCTGGTTGGATTCTGAAAAGATTATTGACTCTTTATGGCTTCTTTTATTGAATGTCATACTCGTTTCGGAGCTGTGCAACGTCTCAGATGTATGGAGCATAATAATAGACGCTTGTCATAAATGTCCTGTATCTTTATTTATCAACAACACAAACTGGCAAATCCAAGTCAAAGCAGGGACTTAGGACTCAGGCCAGGATAACATTTCCGTGGGAAGCGTGTATCACAGTAGATATGATTTTACAAACGAGGTAGCTGGCCTTAGGTAAGGTGTTTTTGTCTTGTTTTAAGGAGGGTGGTTTCTTCTTTTGTTTTGCTTTGTCTAAGTATTTCTAAATATTTTTAGGTAGGGAGTTTACCTTTTAAAGAACTACAGTGTGGTGAGTTTTGACAAATGTTTGCAGTTGTACAACTGAAATCATAATTGAGATGTAGATGGCTTTCGATACCAAAGAAAGTTCCCCTGAGGGTTTTCTAGGCCAGTTTGGTGCTCTCGTGCCCAGTCCTTATCCTTCTGCGATCTGGTGTTACCTTTTCTAGTCAGGGAGTGTGTAGTCCTGTGTTTTTGATTCACCAGTGCTTCTGAGATCCATCGATTTTTATGGTCCCTGTGGATGCTTTGATGTGATTTTTCAGTTGTGTTTCCTATTAAATCGGCTGTCCATTTTCCAATGTAAACATCGGAATTATTTCTACCATCCACTTACCATAAATAAAACTTTCCAAACTCAGTTATACAGCTGAGTTTTCCCTCTGCTTGGTTAAAATCCTAGAACTGGGGTTTGTTGGCCATAGAACACAGCTCCACGAGGACCTGCTGCAGGCCCCATCCTGCTTCCCCTGGGATCTACACCAGCTCCCAGTCACTCTGTGTCTTCAACAGGCACTTCTCATCATAGCCTTTCTGTGGAGCCAGTGGTGGTATTCCCTGGGGGTTTTAATTTCATTTTTCTAATGACAGTTACATTTAGTTTCTACTCACTGGTTTGTCTGCCGTCTATATCTTCTCCTTGGCAAAAAAAAAAAAAAATCTATTTAAATTTTACCAACTTTAAAAATTGAGTTGCTTAACTTACCATACAGATGTTTTAAATTTTGATTAAATCCAATTCGTCTTTTTTCCTGGTACAGTCTGTGCTTTCTGTATTAAAGATAACAAATCTCAAACTTAAAGATATTTTTCTCTTATGTTTTCTTCTATGATTTTCATCCATTTAGTCCTTACACTTCTTCACAAAACGTTTCCAATGAAGGTTTCTATAGTGCAGCAGAGGCGATGGGTTATTTCCTTAGTCAATTGCCCTGGCACATTCTGCTGAAAAGTCGATGCACTAGCCATTGGATTACATTAGCACTTTTGTTGAAAATCAATAAATGAATATGTGGAAACATTGTTTTATTCTGTCTGCATAGTTGACTTTTTAAGGCTCCACATATAATTGAGATCATGCAATATTTTCCTTTCCATGTCTGGTTCATTTCACTTAGCAGAATGTCTTCCAGATGCATCCTTGTTGTGGGAAATGGCGGGGTCTGCTTTTTAAAGCCCAAATAATATTTCTTTGTATATATCATGACCAGCTTCTCTACCCATTCACTCATAGGTGGATACATAAGATTCTTTCCATATCTTGGATATTGTGCATGATGCTGCAGTGAGTGTGGGACTGTGATTATCGCAACCACATGGGGATTGTATCTCCTTTGTGTATACACCTAATACACCTCATATGGCAGTTACATTTTTAATTTCCTCAGAAAACTCCTGGCTGTTCTCTATGGTGACTATACCAATGTTCATTGCTACCAAGAGCTTACAAGGATTCTCTTTTCTCTATACCCATCAATTTTGTTTTTTGGGGGCAGTTATCTTGTGACATTTTATTATTATTTTTGGCAGTTGGGGGACTGAACCAGTGTCTTATGCATCCTAGGGAGGTGCTCTTCTACTGAGTCTCAATGTCAGTTTTTTTTTTACTTTTTGGGAGCCGCCATCCTACTGAGTCTGAGGTGATATCCCACAATGGTTTTGATTTGCCTTTCCTGATGATTAAAAATGTTCAGTGATCTTTGGTCAGATGTGTCTTCTCTAGGAAAAGGGTCTTATCTAGTCTTTTACTAACTTCTTTGTTGAAGATTTATTTTATTATTTTTAATTGTATGTTTATGTGTCTCTCTATGTAGGGGTATTTGTACATGAATGCAGTGCTCATGGGGGCCAGAAGAGGGCATCAGCTCCCCTTGGATCTGGAGTTACAGGTCACTGCCAGCTACTTGGCCTGGGTACTGGGACCAAACTTAAGATCTCTGCAAGAGCAATATGTTCTCTTTACCACCAAGTCATTTCTCCAGCCCCTTTCCCTATTTCTTAGCTGGGTTGTTTTCCCACTACTGTGCTGTATGATTCGTTATACACTTTGGATATTAATTTCCTACTAGATAAACAGTTCGAAAATATTTTCCCCAAGTCTATTAGCTGCTGTCTCATCAATACTATTTTCTTAGTCTATGTGATCCTTCTCTTAGCAAACACTAAACTATTGTAATTACTCTGGCCTTATAGTAAGTTTCAAACTGGGTAATGTGGACCCCACAACTTCATTCTTTTTATTCAAAATTGTAACAATTTTAGATCATGGTATGTAAATCTTGAGGCCAGGGGATGTGACCTCTCCAACTTCATTTTTATTTTTATTTTACGTTCAAGAGTATTTGCCTGTATCTATGCATGTACCTATAGAAGCCAGAAGAGGGTGTTGGGTCCCCTAGAACTAT
Source organism: Peromyscus leucopus (assembly GCF_004664715.2). Lineage (NCBI taxonomy): Eukaryota > Metazoa > Chordata > Mammalia > Rodentia > Cricetidae > Peromyscus > Peromyscus leucopus. The sequence continues at coordinate 9,499,110 of NC_051086.1, forward strand.
AGTTACAGAGAGTTATGAGCCTGCATATGGGTGCTGGGAACCAAACCCGGATCCTTTTCAAGAGCAGCCAGTGCTCTTAACCACTGAGCTATCTCTCCAGTCCTTGCTTTTATTATTCAAGATTACCCATTGTAACCATTTGAGGCCATTTGTTTGTTTATATAAATTATAGAATTATCCTGCCAATTTCTTTTTTAAATCATCTGTGGTTTTTATTGGGATTGTTTTGGGCATATTGAGGAAAAGTGACATCGTGACCACATTGACTGTTCCAATACATGAGCACACTTACAGCTCTCTCTTCAGAAGGTCTTCGTGGCTGCTCTCATCAACATTTTATCAGTTAGTTTTGCCCCCGAGTCATGGTTTTATGCAGTTGGGAAGGATGCTGTCTTGTCATTTCAATTCCAGCTTTTTATTGCCAGTTGCTAAGAACTTTGCTTTTATATGATAATCCTCAATCCTAAACCTTACTAACTCTCTTGCTAGGTTGTTTAGGATTTCCTGTTGGTTGTCATGTTGTCTAAAGTCAGAACTTCATACTTCTTCAAATCTGTGTGTCTTCATGTTTTTCTCACACCATTACACAGATTAGGACCTCCAGGGTGGTGTTGAAATGGGTGGTAGGCTTAGTTCTTCCCTCTTCCCCAGTTCAATAGGGGAGTGTTCATTCCTTCATTATGTGTACCAGATGTGGAGGGCTGTTTGTAGACGGCCTTCACTAAACTTGAGAATGTTTCTCTTTCCCCAAGCTTCTTGAGAATTTTAACCATGAATGCATGTGAAATTTTGTTAAGCGCTTTCTCTAGTCATTCAGATGATACTTCTGTATTAAAATTAATATATTAAATGACATTCATTTTCCAGTGTTTAACCAACTTTCCATACCTTAGATGAACTGCTCTTGTTGTGTTTAAGTGACTTTAAAATACTACTCAACTCATTCTGACAATTCAGAGACAGTTTTAATGATAGATAGTGATATATAATTTCTGTGTTTTGGGGTCTGGTTTAGCAATAGGGTAAATGAATTGGAAAGAGTTCTATCTCTTTCTATTTTGTAGAAAACTTTGTACAAACTGGTGCTTTTGCCACTTAAAGCATCTGGGTGTAAAATCTGTTTGTGGGAAATTGTTAAACTACGAATTCAGTCCTTTAGTGGATATAAGACTGATTCAATTATTTATCTCTTCATGAGTAAGTTTTTGTAGTGTGTGTCTTTCGGAGATTTTTTTCCTGCTCTATTTAAGTCATTGAATGGTGGCATAAAGTTCTTCATGTTTCTTTATTACTCTTAATGTTAGTTGGCTCTATCAGAATATTTCCTGTTTTATTCCAAATATTGATAATTCTCTCCCTTTTTGGAGAATTATGGCTAGAGTTTTACAAACTCTGCCTTTTCAAAGAACCAGTTTTATTTCAATTGTTTTTTTCAGTTGCAGAAATGTAATGACTTCCACTCTTTATTCTTTCTTCCCTTTGTATCATTTGGGCCTGTCATGCTCTTCTTTTCCTGGGCTTCAAGGCAGAAGCTTAGGTTATTGATTAGTGTAATTATTAACCCCCCTCTTTTCCTCCTGTAAGCATGGAATACCTTAATGCTCTTTCTATATACTCCTTTAGTTTTGTTGCACTAGGTATATATTGTATTTTAGTTTTATTTAATTAAAGTATTTTCTCATTTCTTTTGTGATTTCTTCTTTGAATATGGTTTATGAGTTTCCCTTTCAAAATTTTTGATGTTTTCTATAATCTCTCTGATTTTGATTTCTATTTTAATTCTGTTTTGGTCAAAGAATATTTTACATTATTCAATCCTTTTAAATTTATTGAACCTTGATCCATGGCTTATACTGTCTTACTTCTGTGATTGTCCCAGATTGATTGACATAATACTGTGATTTCTGCTGGTATTGGATGTCAGTTGGGCTTCTGTGGCTGCTTGTGTTTATCAAGTCTCTCATATAGGTTCTTACAGATTCTTGTCTGCTTGGTCTGGCAATTACTGAGGTAGGCAGGAGGCTGCTCCCTCTAGTTGTTATGGATTTGTCTCCTTATATCTGTCTTCACATGTCTTAAAGCTCTGTTGGGCACATACATATTGGGGGTTGTTAAGTTCTCACGATGAAAGAGACCACCTTATCATTATGAAATATTTCCTTTGTGTCTGAGATTTCATTTCTCTTAAAACCTACTTTGCATGATGTTGTTATAGCTACTCTTGTAGCTGTGACTCTATGACTAGAGTTTGCATGGTGTAATCCTTCTACTTGAAACCTATATGTTGATTTCCTATGGCTATCCATGAGTCATGCTTTTCATATTGTTTGACAAGCCACTGGCTTTAGAATGATTTATTTTGACCATTTATATTTAATGTAATCATCACTGTATGTTTGAATCTATGTCTTGAAGTTTGTTTTCTATTTGTCCTATTTGTTCTCTTCTTCATTTTATTATTTGAGTATATTGAATGCTAATATTTTATTATTCCTATTTGTTTTTAGCTATATGTCTTCAGTTTATTTTAAGAAGTTTTTGAGACAGGATTTCATATAGCCTATGTTGGCCTCAACTCACTAAGTTAGCCAAAGATACTCTTGAATTTCTGACACCCCTTCCCAACCTTCACTTCTTGAGTAGTATGGTCGTAGGCATGTACTACTACAGCCAGTATATGATGTTGGGAAGTGAGTTCAGGACTTGATGCATGCTAGGCAAGCATTCTATTACCTAAGCTAGATCTCCAGCCCTTTGCTTTATATTTTGATAGTTTAGCAAAGTTCTATAGCATATGCCTTTGATTGATCATAGTTCACTTTCAAATATTATATATTTCCTATTACAAAATGATCTTAAAGCAGTGCACTTTCATCACCTCCCTCCAGATATTCTTCCCACTATTCTCATATACTTTATTTAAACTTCTGTCAAGAATCCCATGGTACATGATTGGTTTTCTTCGAGCAATTACCTTTTTGAAAGCATTATCAAGGGAAATTTTTTCTTATAATGAAGCAGACCCTTTAAAGTCCAGTTTGGCAAGTTTTAGTACATAGACATCCTATGGCAAACTGGCATCTCTCCGGTGGCTCTTATGACTGATGCTGCTAGGAATATCCAGGCATGAGTCTTTGGGTTTACACCCCTTTTCCTGATTTTTGTTTCTTTGGGGGCATTTAATGACTAGAATACGGGCGACTTCACAGACTCTATGGGAAACCGCCACGCTGTTCTCAGTTGTTGTTTTTATTAACAATAAATGGAGGCTTCAGTATTTCTACTGCTTCTTTACCAAGGCTTGGTTATTTCAGTCTTTGATGTTGGGCATTCTCGTGATTCTGTAGTGGAATCTCATTCCGATGTAAATTTGTATCTCTCTAATCTAGTGAATAATTCTTTTGAGTATCTTTCTATGTGTTCAGATATTATCTCTGTCTCTTCATGTTCTTTAATGAAGTATTTCCTCAGTCCTCCATTTGGTGTGCTTTAACATCCTTGTCTAGGAAGTCTATCATCTTTGCCATCTCTAGGTCTGTTTCCACTTTATTTTCCTTTTTATCAATCCTACCTTCATGTGTTTTAGTCTCTTTTTAAGACTCTTTTAGAGTCTAAGGTCCTCTTAGTTCCACTGAAGGTTAATTTTTCTCTGAGGTTTCTACCTTGTGCCGTATGCATTATGAGGTCTCTTCGCTGGGGCTGGCTCACGTGTGTTGGCTCTGGGAGGTCCTCCGCTTTCTGGTGTTCGGGCTTTCCTTTCCCATCATTACATACTTCGCTCACACAAACACTCAGTCCCGGCTCCAGGGAACCCCCTTGCAGGTCTCTGGAACTCTGCTGCCCAGACCTCACTTCTCAGGTAGGGAGGCTTACAATCTTAGACACACTGGCCACTCCGCTCTCTGTCTGCTCAATTCAGGGAGACTTCTGACCTCTCCTCCATCCTGCAGCTTGGAAATAATCTCTTGCCAGTAAGATGGCAGATCATAGCTCACTTCATTTGTTTGTCATGGCAAGGAGCATAGTTACAAGCTTCCAACTTTTCAATATTTGAAAACCACTTTCTTAATAGAGTTCTTTTTTTCTTGCTCATGATGGAGTAACTCTAATTCCCATAGCTCCATCACAGCCAAACGCAGAACTCTCTAGTAGTGTTGGCTGAGAAGTGTAATGCGATCCGACATATACTTTAACACGACAAGACTTCTGGGTTGAAAGTTAGACTGTGGCAGGTAAGGGATGATGGAGGCAAGGAGCTAGGAGTCAACTGCTATAATCCAGGACAAAACCACTTGTGGTAATATTGATAGACAGGAAAGGAAATAGTTGGATTTTGGACTTAGAGAAAAAATAAACAGGATTAGCTGATTGTTTGGATGCTGAGTCAGAACAGAAAAGGGGAGATGAAGGATGCTGGAAGAGTTTTGGCCCAGGTGACCAGCAGGACGGGATGTCATTGGAAAGAACTGTTTTTAGTAGAGTGTTGAGGAGGCACAGTGGAAGAAGGTGTCCAAGAACGAACATGAAGAGGCCGTCAGACACAGTGAGGACCAACATCTCTCAAGGGGTTTGGTAAATCGCATTTGTTAGGTTCAAAGTCCCCCTCCTCCAGCTTCTCCTCATGATCTGCATTTGTCTGCCCTGTGCTCTCTGGCGCCATCTCATTGAGTGTGAGAGAGACTCTGTGCGCTCTCACACTTTGTCATTTCTCACGCTGTGCTCTAGCTCCTGCCGTCTCCCCCACTCTCTCCCGCTCTCCCCCCTCTCCCCCTCCCCCTCTCCCCCACTCTCGTCTCTCCCCTACTCTGCCCCCCCCGCCCCACTCTCCCATTCTCCCCCACTCTCTCCCGCTCTCCCCCTCCCCCCTCTCCCCCTCCCCCCTCTCCCCCACTCTCCTCTCTCCCCCACTCTGCCCTCCCCCCGCCCCACTCTCCCATTCTCCCCCACTCTTCCACTCTCCCACTTCCCAAGCCCTGGCCATGCTTAGTCTGATTTCTTTTCTCTCTGCTCTGGATCTTCCCTCTCTTTTACCTACAATAAATACTTTCTCCCTAATGGAATGGTCATGCTGGCAATTTCTTTACTGACCCCCCTCCCACACAAATTTCATTTCTTAAGGAATTCACAGTCCAGGTAGAGTTAGGAAAAACATGTAGAGAGATCATCTCATTAATGCATAATGGAGGCTTCCAGAGTAACAAGTCAAAGAGAGAAGGATCTAGTATGGGGCAGAGTGGGAGTGGGGTAAGGTTGGGGTGTTGGGGTGAGAGAAATGGATGGATGAGGAAGAATAGAGCTATAAAATGCTTCACATGTGTGTGGTGGTTTGAACAAGAATGGCCCTCATAGGTTCATATATTTGAGTGCTTAGTCATCAGGGAGTGGTATTATTTGAGGATTAGGAAGTGTGGCCTTGTTGGAAGAAGTGTGTTACTGGAGGCAGGCTTTGAGGTTTCAAAAGCGCATGCCAGACCCAGTCTCTCTCTCTCTCTCTCTCTCTCTCTCTCTCTCTCTCTCTCTCTCTCTTTTGCTTGTAGATCAGTATGTAGCTCTCAGGTATTTCTCCAGTGCCAGGTCTACGTGTGTACTTCCATGCTCTCTGCCATGATGATAATGAACTAAATAAGCCTCAGAAACTGTAAGCCAGCCCCCAGTTAAATCATTTCTTTTGTAAGAGTTGCCTTGGTCATGGTATCTCTTCACAGCAACAGAACTAAGACACCGTGGGTCCCAGCAATGTTGGAGCTTCATGGTTAAGGACCAGGGCAATTACCCCAGAAGGAAGAGATGGAGAAAGGTGATGCAGGGTGTAGAGAAAAGAGTATGTGGTAAGTTCTCAGATGGCAAACACCTCAGTGCTTCGTGGAACTTGGACTGGGTCTCTCTAGCTCCACAGAAGGTAGGTAGGGGATTGCTGAAGCAAAGCTGAGCTAGAGAGGGACAGAAACCAGAAAGGCCCTTCTGTGCCATGTACATTCTTTATCCTACATAAAAGGCCCGGAACGACACAGGAGCAGGAAATCTAGTTCAAGGCCCCGGAGCGTGGTAGAGGAGGTCTGAGTAAGGGGAGAGGTGGTAAGCACTGGGCAAGCAGGAACCACAGAGATTGGCTTGAAAGTTCTTTATTGTTAGGTCCAACCCCCCTACACACACACACACACACACACACACACACACACACACACACACACAGCAGTGCCAGTGACATCGTCCTAAACAAAAGGACTTTGGCTGTTTACTAGAAAGGTGGGTCCTCTAGGGCAGGTTCCTCTTTCCCTGGAACCTCCATTAACCTTACCCCAAAGGTCAACCACTCTGGCAAGGGCAGCTGGTTCCTGGTTGGTTGAAAACCTGTATCAGCTCAGATCCCCCTCCAGCTGACTGTCATAGAAAACCTACTTGCTTTTCAGCCTTTTGGCTCCCCTCCCAGGAGATGGCCTCAGCAGTTTGATGCCCAATAAACTTTTCTTTCTTCCCAGGGAGTGGTCTAGTTCAGTAGTTTATCTGTGCCATCGCTCATAAGAGGAACAAAATCACAAAGGAAGAGTTTAAAATGACATTTAGGTCATTTTGCCTGGCCCACTCAGTAGATGATGATGCCATTAAGTACACTTGGAAATTTGTACAGTACAATATCTTGCAGAAATGTGTATGCCTTCAATGAAGTCATGTCTCTAAGGGTTGAGCTAGAGGGTTTTTTTGGTCACCAATCCTGGAGGTTTTCATCAACTGTATTTCATATTCTCAATCACAAAAATAAACAAATAAAACTTATATATAAAAGCGGGACTGGGGAGTGCTGATCCCACTGGATGAGAAAAAGACCACTACCACAATTTTGGGTCAAATTTGAAGCAAGCTTCAAACAAATACTGGCCAGGATGGTAGACTCCAGTCAGGTCCTTTCTGGGATTCCCAGAAAATGCTGATGCGTTGCATTTTGCAGAGGCTTATAAAGGCAACCCAATTAGCTGTGTGTCTCCCCTCAGGCCCAGTCAGGGGCAAGCACATATCCTGATGTACCTCCTGCCTTGTACCTCTCGCCTATCCAATCAAGGGTAAGCATACATTCTGATGTATTTTCTGCCTAGGTGCCTCCCCCCTACATGTGATCAAGCACATCCCCACACAGTTGGGTCCAAAAAAAACCCAAAAAAACAAAACAAAAACAAAACAAAACAAAAAACTTGTTTAAAGGAATGAAAACATGTGGCTTGTTATCTTACACAAATAGCCTCCAACATTTCAGGAAGTATCTGTCCTTGGGTAAGGAGCTTACAGGTTAGAGGTATTTTGTTTTATGGATCTCTTAGGCATAATAACTAAAACTTAAAACAAGTTATTTGACTCTCACAGGAGATGGCTGAACAGTTAAGACCCCTTGATGCTCTTTCAGAGGACCTGAGTTCAGTTCCCAGCACCCTCATTGGGCAGCTTGGTATCTACCTATGACTCTTCAGAGGATCCAATCACCTCTTTTAGCCTCTGTGGGCATGCACACATATAGCATATATTCACACAGAGATACACATATACATGTAAACAAAAATATGTCTTTAAAAGCTGTATAAGCTATAGAAAATACAATGCTGCCTCTCCTGGATAGCTCTAACAGAAATTGCCTAACTGGCTTATCTTTGGTCAGACTGCTGCAAACAAATATCCCTGGAATTACAGTAGACTCACGTCAGATTAATTAGAAAAGTGTATCCTTATTTTCATACACACAAAGTAGACTGTCACTCATAAAGGTACTTCAAGAATACTAGGGTAAATACAACAGTGAAGGGTAAACAATTCCCTGCCCGGGTTTCCATCACTTTCTAGACCTGGCTATCAAGCCCTTTTTTGCGTAACTCCACCTATCCAGGTCAAACCTTAAGGCCTTTGGACTGTCATTTCTCTCCCAGAAGAGTGTCCTGTTCTATATCACACCTTATTATCTCACAGCTGTATTCCTCTTGATCTTTGAGCCCCTTTTCCTGATCATTGTTTAAACATTGTTAGCCTCTATTTTTACCACACACACACACACACACACACACACACACACACACACACACACCCCGCTATAATCTGAGTCTAGAGAGTCTTCCAAAGGCCATGTGTTCAAGTCTTGGTCTCTGGGTTGTTGCTATTTGTAAGATGGTAAGACCATTAAAAGATGGGACTGAATAGGAGGTTTTAGGTTGGGCCATTGAAGGCATGACCTTGAGAGGGGTCATGGACTCCAGGCTCTTTCTGCTTCTCTCTCTCTGCTTCTTGGACACCAGGAGGTGAGCAGCCTCACTCTCTGCTCCCCATCATGACGTGCTGACACAGGCCCAGGCTGATGGGCCAATGAACGAGTCATGAAGTAGAATTTCCAAAAGCACGAGTCAAAGTCAACCTCTTCTTTTTATTAGGTATTTGTTATAGAAATGGAATGCCAGTCAGCAAACACCTTCCAAATACTTTATAGTTTGCAGTTATATTTAGGTCTCTGGTTTAATTCTTTTGTACCTGTTTGCCAAGCAAGACTATGAAAATAGAAATCATGCTTTCTTTAGCATAATAACATTCCAGTACCTAGACAGTATTCAGTAAATATATATTGAACGGCAGAATAAGACATGTCAGGGAGAGCTGTGGAGACAGCTCCCTCAGTAAACTATCTGTCAAACAAGCCCGAGGACCTGAGTTTGAATCCTCAGAACCCATGAGAAGAGCTGGGCATGGTGATCTGTACCTGTAAGCCCAGCCTTGAGTGAAGGGTTGTCAGAGAAAGGGGGATCCCTGAATGTAACTAGAGTTTTCCTGCCTGGCCCACAGTCAGGACAAATCTCTATCACCCGCCAGTCCCACAGCCGCTCAGACCCAACCAAGTAAACACAGAGACTTATATTGCTTACAATCTGTATGGCCGTGGCAGGCTTCTTGCTAACTGTTCTTATAGCTTAAATTAATCCATTTCCATAAATCTATACCGTGCCATGTGGCTCGTGGCTTACTGGTGTCTTCACATGCTTCTTGTTGTGGTGGCGGCTGGCAGTGTCTCCCTCTGCCTTCCTGTTCTCTCAATTCTCCTTTCTGTTAGTCCCGCCTATACTTCCTGCCTGGCCACTGGCCAATCAGTGTTTTATTTATTGACCAATCAGAGCAATTTGACATACAGACCATCCCACGGCACCTGAAGATCACTGGGCAGCTACCCTAGCTACCCTAGATATGCAGGTTTGGTGAGAGACCCTGTCTCGAAAATAAAGGTGGAGAGTGAAAGACATCTGATATTGATCCCAGACCTCCACACACTTGCATATATTTGTGCATGCTCACAGGCATACCACCTGCACACACTATACCCACTCCCCTATACAACCCACAAAATATATACAAAATAGGTAAAGGGAAGACAATCAAGGCTGTCTACTGAAGATAACCTGGATCCCAGTACCCACATGGCAGCTCACAACCATTAGTAACTCCAATTCCATGGAATCCAATGCCCTCTTCTGGCCTTTGTGGCCATCAGGCACACATGTGGCACACATATATACATGATGAAAAACCACTCATACACATAAAAATTAAAAAAAAAAAAACCAACAAAAAAGAAATGAGGTTTAAAAAAACTGGTTATCGCCGGGCGGTGGTGGCGCACGCCTTTAATCCCAGCACTCGGGAGGCAGAGCCAGGCGGATCTCTGTGAGTTCGAGGCCAACTTGGGCTACCAAGTGAGCTCCAGGAAAGGCGCAAAGCTACACAGAGAAACCCTGTCTCGAAAAACAAAAAAAAAAAAAACCAAAAACAAAACAAAAAAAAAACTGGTTATCTTATAAGTAAGGGTAACCCTCTCCCCTTAAATTTGGTCCCATGGGATTTGGGGAATATAACTGTCAGAATTGCATTTCTGTATTGACCTGGATTAATTAGTGTTGATGGAGTAACACTGAACTTCCAAACCTCAATGGAGGATTTAAGTTTTTATTTTATTTTATTTTATTTTCTTATTGCCATTGCCTTTTACACAGTGATTTTAGTACCTTCCTTCATATATCTCCACCATCTTTGCAGGATATCCCAGGGCACTTTCCTGGATTCTTCCTGTATATCCAAACCAACAGGCAATGGGACAGGGCTTGGATTTTTACACAAGAGACTTCAGAGATAAGTTGAAGGTGGTATTTATCATTTCTGTCCGTATTCCATTGGTCAGGACGAGGCATGTACCCTCAATCTAACTTCAGAGCAGGCTGGGAAATGTAGTTTTCCTGTGTGTCTGGAAGAAGAAATTGGGTCTGGGAGCTACAAGTGAGCCTCAGCCACAACAGAGGATTTTGTTGACTGTTATGAGGATTAGACCGTTAATGTATGCAAAATATTCAGAGCAGTGCCCGGCACATCCAGAGACGTCCATGTTTCCAACCAAGTTACCTGAGGAGATTCTCTGAGCCTGCTGTCATTTCGGCTAGCTGAACAAAGCTGCACCCCGATGCCTCTGTCAAGCCCAACAGCTGGCTGGAGATGCAGTGAGCCCCCACTGTCCAAGAAGGCCGGCAAAGGATGCAGATGTTACCACCGATCTGTGCGGCACATCCTCTGCTTTGTTTAGTATGGTTCCCTGGGTGGGACACGTTTTACGCACAGGTGTTTTGGTTAATTAGGTGATTAATACTCTTCAATTTGGAGCACCATTTCCCCAGTGACAGACCTTGCTTTGTTTGGATTTGAGATAAATCATCATCCAGTCTTTGAGAGGCTTGGGATGGTACTTATCTCTGCACAGCTCTCAGATCGATACCGTGGCCTTGAGGACCAAGGGTGTGAGCTTACACCCAGCTGGATTGTCCCTTGATGCCCAACTTTAGGGAAATAGGATCCGTCTGGGGAAGAGTCACTCTGGGGACACCTACCTGGGGATTTCAGGCGAGGTGACCCCTCAAGTGCAGGGCCCTTGTCTTTGCACAGAACCCCCATTACTAAGGAGAGACAGGCAAGCCACAGTCAGATACCCAGCAGAGACCAGAGCTCTTTCCCCACACTGACTTTCAGGCCAATAGAAAGCACCCCAACGTTCCATCGTCCCCAAATCCCTTTTCTTAAGCCCTCCGCGCTCTCCCTGCAGCTTTACCTTTACTTCCCTCAACGCAGGACCATTCCCTATACGCCCTCCAAAGCCAGACTGTATTTCCTCAGGCCTTTCAATCCAGCTTCAAGTGGTTTCTTCTCGGGATTTGTGTAGCACTTATCTGAACAACACCAGCGGCATTTATCATATCCCACATTTTTTTATTTTTTATTTTTGTGTATCTTAATGTTTCCTTTTCAACTGGAGTTTGGACAGCTATGCCCAGTTCTTCTGGAAAAATAGGAGTTCTCAATAAATACTCTCTTCATTGATGAATTCAAATGACTGCTACTCAGACTGGGCAAATGGGTAAATTTAGTGTTTTTGTCATACCACCTTAAGAGGCCACTGGCTCCTGCTTTTACACATCCCAGCTTTACAACCACAGGTGACTGGATTGCTCTCTCCAGTTCTAGTTGACAAATCCTGAGCAAGGACAATGATGAGATCATGTCAGTCCCAAATGTGACAGAGGTAAGAGCACGTGAGAAGAAGAAAGTTCTGAGTCACAGCCACACTATTGAGTGGAATGCTGAGTGATGCTTGTCTGCTACAGGTGAGCCTGGGGTTTAGTCAGTCCTCTTTCTTCTTCTCTAGGAGAGTTTATTTTAAAATCACATACTCATGCACCAAACATTTGTCTAGGCAGCGTAGATCCTGTCTTTGGATTGATTCAAGGTAGCTATAAACCTTTAGTACTCTTTCTTTCTCTGGAGAGAAAGAGAAAAACATCTGTGATAAAATAATAATAATAATAGTTATAATAATAACAATAACAACAACAACAATAATAATAATGATAGTGTCCTTCCAGGTCCAACTGATAGAGCCTTACCCTCAATTCTGCTCTCTAGAAATGACCTAAAATCTACATACATGAATTATTCTCTCCTCTAGTAAGATTTAACATGGACCAGCATCTGAATGAAGTAGGGGGGGCTTTATCTTCTCCCTGAGTCCCTGTTCCCTGACCCTCTATAAAAACCTGTAGGTAGCTCCGTGAGGGACTGTCAGCTTCAGGGTCCCTTGTGGTAAATGGCTAGCTCAACATGAAGAAGCAGCAGAAGAAAGCTGGTTTTTAGGGGAAACCAGCTTTTAGGGGAAAGAGGAGGCAGGGTTCAGGAATCAGCCACAGATGGGAAGCAGTCAAGGCTTAGTAATGATAGAAAACCACTTCTAACGCCTACCTCCTATAGGAGATAGAGGATGATAGTGGTTACCAAGGAGACAGGTAGATGGAGGAGAGGGATGCTGGACATAAACTTCCCCCATTAGTAGAAGAAGGCAGCTAAGGCCAGACTCTAGCTCTTGTAGAGGAAGTCCTAAGCTCTCTCCTCCAGCTCTCTGAGCAAGCTCTGCATGTGGCCAGACCTGCGGAAGTGCAGGTGATAGGTCAGCTTCCTGGAGGTCTAACTACCTCTGACAGTGGGCCGAGGATGCATCTGAGGAATCCACTGGACCATCACCAGCACAAATGATTAGTTGCAGTGAAGAGAAGTAAATAAATCAGGATGGAAGGAGAGGAGAATGGATACGCTCTGCAAGAGCACTGAAAGATGGAGCCTCCTCCTTCCCCTAAAAGATTAAGTAATGCTGGTCACAATAAGTAAACCTGCCGCAGGATGCCGAATAAGCTAGATGATAGGGATGATCGTTGACACAATCAGTCATTTAGCAGTCACCAAAGGTTTGTTTAGACCTGTAGGCACTGAGCATTCCAAAGTTGATGCAGCACATCTCTTTGTATGCTTGACGCTTTTAAATAGATGGTTGGAAGCAACGGATTAGGCAGGGTCACTATCCTCAAGAATCTAATAGTCTGGACCATCTAAGATTCCTGGAGAAACTGATCTGGAGAGGCTGATAGACAAGCTGAACCTTGGCCAGAGGTAGAAGACAGAAGAGCAGGAAAGGATGTTCTTGGGGAAGTACTGAGTGGGCATGAGAGACAGCGTGGGGGCAGATGAGCTGGTAGAGCAGCTCCAAGTTCATAAATGCATCTTAGAAAGATGCTTGGATCTTCAGGACAATCTATAGATCCACAGAGCCAAAGCAATTAGACAATGAAGTAATATAGGTGGGGGCCGAGGAGAGCAACAGCCACGCCTTAATCTAGGGTCCAAATTCCTGCAGGACCACAGACTAGGAGGGGCCAGATGCAAGACTGGACAGGAGTGGGAACGGAGCAGTGAGTGCTGTGAGATGGAGGAGGCGCTTTCCGAGCATGCTGCCTTTTTTTTCACAGCCCGCCCATCTTTTCAGCTAACAACCTCACCGCATCCTCTGTTTTCCTTTGACAAAGGAGCTCCTTCCTCCCTGCCAGCCAACTGGACTTTACATGGAAGCGGTTCCAATCGCTTTTTGTCTTCTCTAGTGAGAAGAGTGATCACCCGACCGGTCCAAACTAGTCCGCACCTTAAATCCTTACTAGGAATTTGGAAATCTTATGACATCTCATGCCTTTGGTCTAGTCTTCTCTGAAGCCCTTTTCAGGTCTTTCCTTAAGAGTCTTTGTGTTACCCAAGACTTTATTCAAGCATAAAGTTTTTATGATCCTGATGATCTACTATTATTGTATATTGTTTGCAACCAGAAAACCTCATCTGACTATGGTGGCCTGGTAGGGAAACAAGACAGGTTTTCAGAGAGGCCTGAAGTGGGTTTTCTTGGGGGATGGGTGGGCGGTTTGCTTTAAAGACTGGAAAAGAAAGGGGAAATTTTAAAAAGTTGGCTAAAAAGGCTTTTGTAGAACTCTGAAAATCATACCACAGAGTGAAAGTTATCTTTGGCATATGGGCATAGAAAGTTCTACCCAGCAGCCTGACCTCCTAATGACTTACCCAGACTTCTCCAGTGGGGCTGGCTAATTCTTCCAGGAGGAGACTGACACATCGTGAAGATGCCCCAGAGTCAGGCAGAGGGGGAACAGAGGCCTGCGTCCTAGTCCGGAAACCTCTCACTAATTAGCTGGGTAGCTTTGCACAGATGTCCACCTCTCTGAGATTCAGTGTCCTTTCTAGTAAAAGACAAGAGCTGCATTACTTTTGAGATTCCGGGCTTATATTCCAAGAGAGTTTTATGGAAACACCAGAAGAGGTTAACTGGGAAACCAGAGTCAGCAAACCTGCAGCAAATCTCCAAGAAGGGGTAGAGTGAGCGACACTTTTTTCTTTGCCAGGGAAACCCTCTCCCCCTAAGAAGAAACATGTGGACCCAGCCATCGCCAGAAGACAGGTAGGTGTAGAACTCCCGGATTTGGTGATTTCTAAGGCCTTCTCTGTCCAAGTAATTCAGGTCCTGCACCCCGTGGTGTTCCATGAACCTGTGTCTTTTCCACTTGCCCCTTCCTTAAAGATGACTGACTGACTCTGAAGGACCCGTGTGGTCTATTTTAAGGGGCTTCTCCCTGGAAGCAGCACATTTGAATGCCTATGAAGTCATTTAAAGATCTAGGAGGCTCTCAAACCCTCCAGCAGCTTAAATAGAAACACACAGGCTTCCCACTGTGCTCAGAGATCCCACCCAGACCCAGCCTGCAGGGCTGCAAACCATGCTTTAGCATGCATGCATTTCAGAAAACAAAGACAACTCTAGTTTTAGCTGCTCCAGACAGTCTGAGATGCTTTTGTGCCCTTGGGTCCTTGCCTGGTCCTCTCATCTGCCTCAGTCCTGGTACTAAATTGGTTCAAGGTTTGTAGGGAAGCTTCAGAGGAAGGAGGCAAAGGCATGTTTGGAGTTCTTAAATGCTGAAGTCACCCTGAGAAGCAGAGCCTAGCTCCCTTCTGGCCACCAGAGGGCGATGGCAGCTCCATCTGGGCAGAAAATTATTCCCAAGAATAACAGCAGAAAACTGCATCTCATGTTCTTATGAATGATGCTGGAGTTGGGGTATGAGTGTATGAGTGTGTGTGTGTGTGTGTGTGTGTGTGTGAGAGAGAGAGAGAGAGAGAGAGAGAGAGAGAGAGAGAGAGAGAGAGAGAAAGAGAGAGATGGGTGCCTGGAGCTAAGACTCCAAAATCTGCTAAGTATAGTAAAATAAAATTCTCACCTCTGCTATATATTTATAGTATGTAGTCAAGTAGCTGAAAGTTTCCTTTAAGGAAAACGAAGAAAGCAGAGTAGTATTCACATGAAAGAAAAGAGAATTTTCAGGAACACAGTTGTTAGTGATGTGTGAACATACATGTTCTCCTGTGTATGTGACTGCACAGTGTGTGTGTGTGTGTGTGTGTGTGTGTGTGTGTGTGTGAAAAGGCATGTGACTGCATATAGTTAAGAGTAGAGTATAGGGTGCGTACATGTGTGTTTGTGTGTGTGTGTGTGTGTGTGAATGTAAGCAAGGCTCTTTCAGATCTTTCCCGTAAGAGGGGACCTCAAGGAAGTCTGGGCAATACTTCCTTCTGTTCCTGCCCCTTCCCTTCAAACAAACAAACAAAATCATTCCTACAAGTATTTATGGAGCCTCTAACACAGCCCTTCCCCACCGGCATCTGGAAAAGCTCAGACCAGCCAATTTAGAGCAGGCACTGGCATTATGAAGGCAAGGCTGGGCGGGTGGGGGCCGGGGGTGGAAGGGATGATGGGTGCCTTGCAGGCTAAAGCACTGTTTTGCAAAATCACTTTCTCTTCTTTGATGCGCCAAGGAGGCTGGACAGGACTGTGGCACCTTTATTTGAGGAGACAAAGGCTCACAGGTGACATGATTGCCCCAGAGTCATGCGAACAGGACCCTGAAGTGCTGCTGTCAATACAGGGGTCCAGGTTCCTACCTTCACTACTCTCAGCCACATAACAGGCATTGCTGGGCAAATCGGAACTGGATTTCTCCTGGTAGACTATGCCAGCGGTAACCTTCACCACAGGAAGTGTGTGTGTGTGTGTGTGTGTGTGTGTGTGTGTGTGTGTGTGTGTGTGAGAGAGAGAGAGAGAGAGAGAGAGAGAGAGAGAGAGAGAGACCGACCCCGAGTGGCTGTGGTGTGTATTCCCCCCTTAAGTCCTGTAGGAAGTAGTTGTTGATTGTCGTGAATACTAGATGGGGTTGGGACAAAGTTTCCATGGATAAATGTGCCAGGGTACAGCATGCCTAGAAGCTGTGTAACCTCGGGGTAAGCACTCCATTTAGTCTAACTTTGGCTTTTTTTAAAAGCCAAAAACAAACAAACAAACAAAAACCCCGAGGTTTCCTTTCTGATGCTCCCATGTTGGAACTGAGTATCCAGCTCAGTGCTAGAATTAAAAAAAAAAAAAAAAAGCCACAAGCTTTACTGGTCTTTGGCTCCCGAGAACCGGTGAATTTCAATGTTTCTTTCTTGGGGCCGGGCTGGCCAAGTCCCTTTCCTTCCCAGCTGGGTTCCTCTAGCTCCCCTGTTGCCTCCTCCCTCCAGGCTCCTGGTTGCTCCAGCAAAGTTCCCAACTTAGTCGACGTGACGCGCAGCGCAGCCAATGGGAGGCGGAGCTGGTGTTTTGGGAGGGGGGCGGGAGGGCCGGGCCCCGCGTCTCCGGTGTCTGCTCTGCTCAGTGAATGGAGAGAGCGAGCGCCGGCCAGCTCTCCCGGCCACCCGGTGCCCTAGCCGCCGCCGTGCTCCGGAGCCCAGCCTTGAGCCGGACTTCCCGGGGCTCCGTGCTCCCCGGCGCTCAGCCCAGGACGCAGACTGAGCCCGCGCCTCTGCCGGTGACCCAGAGGGACCCGGGGACGCTCGGTACCTGGGCACCGTGAGTGATGCGCAGCGGGGCAGCGCCAGCCCCACGGATGGAGCTGCTGCTGCCGCCGCCGCCCGGCGCGCCCCGCTCCGCCCGCGCCCCGTGCGCCTGAGCGCCGCGCCCGCCCCTCCTCCGCGCCAACTCCGCCGCCCGCCCCCGAGGCCGCCCGCGCGCCTCCTCGGGCTCCTCGTGTCCCGCCGCGCCAGGCAGCCTCTTCTGGGCTCGGGCGCTTGCACACCATGGCCCCGGGGCGGACCTGGGCCGGCGCCGCCGTGCGCGCCCGCCTGGCGCTGGCCTTGGCGCTGGCGAGCGTCCTGAGCGGACCCCCCGCTGCCGCCTGCCCCACCAAGTGTACCTGCTCCGCCGCTAGCGTGGACTGCCACGGGCTGGGCCTGCGCGCCGTTCCACGGGGCATCCCCCGCAACGCAGAGCGCCTGTGAGTACCCACCCCGCCCGCGCAGGCCACCCACCCCGCTCCTACAGAGTCGCCCTCAGGGCGCCGGGTCCTTCCCTCCTCTCCCGCGCGCGCTGGGGACGACCTCAGTTCTCCCCTCCGCCATCAGACACTCTCGCTAAGTTGGGGGGTAGCGTGGCTTTGGGCAGGTGTGGAGAGAAGTGTCCGAGTTCCCCGGCGCTGGGGACCAGGTAGTGCCTCTCTAGGTGAGGGCTCCGGGAGCCCATCCGCTGACAGCTCCGGAGAAGAAAGCTGGCAGAAGGCAAGGGGTGGGGGAAGAGTGGTGGTCTCAAGGTTTGAGGTTGTGTGTGTAAGGGGTGTCCATGCTCCTTGCTTCTTAAAGAGGGGGCGAGGGGGCAAGCCAGACGACGATGGGGTGTCTCGATTGCAGACACCCCCACCAAAAAAAAGCTGTGACCCCCCCCTTGGAGATCAGAATGAGCCAGCTGCTGTGTGGCTGTCCTTGCAAGGAAAGTTCAGAGTGTATGTGAAGGTCTTAACTTCTGAAGAACCGGATGAATTCTGAGTGGGTGCTCTCAACACCCTCCCTGCCTGGAGCGCAGCTTTGGGGATGCCAAGTTGCAGCCCGGGTGAATTTTTTATGGCTGGGTTATAAATGCCTTCCCAAACGGGCCGGAGAATGGAAATGCTGACAGCCCTTTAAATGAGACCTAGCGCTATAATCTTACAAACCGCACTCAGCCTTGGATCCTGGGGTTGGCAGCTAGCGGGAGAGGCTCTTGGAGAGTGGGGTGGATTGACCCTCGTTTTAACCCCAATTGTGCAACCAAATATTTACTTTTCTTATGTCAGCGTTTTGGAAAGATTTATCATTTTGATCCTCAAGACCAAATTCAAAGTTTGGACTTCGGGGGTGGGCTCCTTTTAGTCCACGGTTGGGGGCAGGGTAAGGGAGGGTTGCACTCATCAGAATTCCAGCCATTGCACTGACCAGTTGCACTCTGCCCAGCCTGTCTTAGGGGTAGGCATACCGGTCTTCCTCAGGCCTGCCTGCTTTAGGTCAGGAGAGACCGGGAAGGAGCTGAAGTGTCCTAGCTGCCTACCCCTGGTCACCTCACCTCCTCTCCTCTCTTCCTTTTCCTCTTGGTGGCTGTCTAGGCAGAGACTTCTTAGAAATGTCTTCCTTACATCTTCTTTTGTTTGTTGTTTTCAAAGTGCAATGTTTGTTCTGTCGCTGGAGCTGTAGAATCCTGGAGGGCTGGCCCTGAGTCTTCACTAACACTGGGAAATTGGGATCAGAAATGCAAACTAACCTGCCCAAGAAAACAGAGTAAATAAGTGACAGGAAAGGGGCTGGAATCCAGGCATCCACACCTTCACTCGGGTTGTGTATTAGATCCTAGTAGCCAGGCATCCACACCTTCATTCAGGTTGTGTATTAGACCCTAGCAGTGAAAACCTCATTTAAATGGTGTTTGTAGGTATGGATACACTAGATTCCCTTCCTCGTGTGAATGCTGCCGATGAGTTAGTGGAATGATAACTGTGCAGATGTTTAGTGGGTGCCTCTCCTGGTACCTCCTTGAACCTCCCCAGCAGTCCTATTCCTCACACAGGCCATGCTCATGACTCTCATGGATTCATGATCATGTAACCAGTGAAGTGTTTGAATCCCAGCCTGCCAGGCTTCTAAGCCCAGGTCTTTCACCGCCCTGCAGACTCCTTGGATCCAGAGTCAGTCTGGGCTGTGATCTCTAGACAGACAGTCCTGGGAGGGGAAGGTCTAGCTGGGCTTGCCGCTGCTTTTGGTATAGATTGCCATCATTCTTTCACATCAGCTCTCTTACTCGGGGTCATGAAACTATTTTCCATAGTCAGGATCATGTTGTCGGTGTGGGAAGATCAGGGCAGTGGACCTCTCTCTTCTGGTTAGTCAGAAGTTTTCAAATATGCCAGCCACTTCCCCCAGAGACCCTGGAGACCTAGTCCATCTCATCTGCTCTACAGCTGGAGAGAATAGATAACGATTCTGGATGAAGGACATTCCCGTGGGCGTCATTACTGTAGCCATGGTCACCACCAGGCATGGGCAGCGTAGGTGCTGCTCTGACATGTCTGTGGTTATCTGGTGCAGCTTTGGTCACGGGGAAGGTTTTGGCTTTAAGTGTATGGATATGACAGAGCTGCCAAGGCTGACCTCTCAACTCCTTTCTAAGACTGGAGGTAGACTTTTAGAGCAGGCAGGGTCGGGGCCACCTCAGGTTCAAGGGCAGCCCACCAGCAGCCCTTCACACCCATCCTGGCTCTCAGGGACTCAGATGGAGCGTTGTAGTACTGTTCAGCCACACCATGCTAAGGATTGCAAATCAATTTCTCTCTCTCTCTCTCTCTCTCTCTCTCTCTCTCTCTCTCTCTCTCTCTCTCACACACACACACACACACACACACACACACACGTTCAATAAACATTGCCTGAACCTTCTGTAGCGTTCCTGCCCCTGTCTGTAAAATCATTGCATACACAGAAGAAAACCAACTCTTCAGCTTAAAGGATGTGGGCAAGGATTGGAAGTGGGAACCTTTCTTGAAGAGCCCTTTAAGTCCCCTGGAGGTCCTTCTGTCATGGGACACTGATTTTTATCAGCAGAGCCGTTCTCCTAAATGGTGAAATTGTGTTTTTAAAACAAAGAAGCAGTGCCTGCCCCATTCTCCATTTCTGTTGCTGTCTTCCAGAAAGCCCCTTGTGAAGGAGAGAGAGAGAGAGAGAGAGAGAGAGAGAGAGAGAGAGAGAGAGAGAAAGAGAGAATGTGTTTCCCCTAGTCATAGGAGCTTTAGGACACCCTGAGTGAGAAGGACGTAGTAGTCCCCATTTGGACTTGGCTTCAGGCTAAACTAGGGTCTGAATTGTTCGTTATTAAGCTACTATCAGTTGGGGGATTGTCTGTGTTCCAAGTTCTTCCCCATAATGTCAGCGCATCACACAGAAAAGGAAACCCTCTGTCTTTTATAAACTACTGACAATTTTCCCCCTCCTAGAGGAGGAGGTAACACCCACAAGTAAGCTAAATAAACGGAGGGGAGAATTTGGTGTCATTTATTATCCGAGCGGCAAAGACAGAGGCCCAGGGAGCAGAGGAAGTCAATGGCGGTGCTTGAGACAAAACATTTACCAGGGAGTGCAGGGTAAACAGATGTTGCGTTTGCCCTTCTGAGTACAAAAGGAACCCACAGATGTGATTCTTCTCCAACCACAGCCTCAGCCTGCATGAAAATGAACCCTCTTGTGGGGCCCCTTCTCCCAGGCCTGCCCTGAGGCAGGCATAGGCCCACCTCTCACCCACAGCTAGGGTGGCAGTGGGAGCAAGAGTGGACATCTTTGCTTTTTTCCACTTGGCTCCAGAACATGCTGGAAACTGCTGTATTTAAATAAACATTTCCTGTTTGCGAAGGAGAGCGGGCGAGAGTCTGAAACGTGAGAATGTGGTAACTTAATTTTCTCCATCACTCCAGATGACAGCAGGCTCTGCCGGTGGTGGGGTCCAATAAAAACCGACACCGTGTCATAGGCTTTCCCTCACTTGACCACAGAGGTCCAGAGGTCAAGTGGGAGACTTTCCAAGATGCTCAACAGTCAAATCCAACGTTCTGGTACTCCAGCCCCCAGGGCCAGCTCCGAGGACCAGGGACAGCCTGGCATGTTATGAGCCCTCTTTGGACCAACCATGGTGATGTGGCCTTTTAGAGAGGCATAGGACTCTCCTGGATAGCCTAGAGAGCAAGGAGGCCACCTTCCTCCAGGGTAGTGTACAGCTTTGAACAGATTGCTACACCTCTCGGCTTCTTTTTCTTAAAAGTAGGATTCTGGTGTAGTCTTTGTGATTTTTCCTTATGGAATATGCAACTCACCTGTGAGATGTCACAGTACTCCTCTTCTGTGCCTAGACCGGTGTCTGGCGCTTAGGGAGTTTTCAACAAGTATATGTTGAATAAAAGGCTCGTGAACCTCAAAAACACCAGGGCAAGACGGGCCATGACAGACTTGCCCTTTGATGGGTGGTCAAGGGCTACCTCCTAGTAACCTATTACATGAGATACTGCTAACTAAAATTTGAATTTCATGAACTAGAATTATTACCTTAGTAGAGTTCCCCCCCCCCCAAGACTCTTCCTGCATGATCCGCTCTGAAGTCTGGTTGCCAGGCGTTGCTTAGCAACATTGCAACACTCCTACTGTGCACATGCCAGTGGAGTGAGCCAGGGAGCCTGACTACTTCTGCCACAGGACTTTCTAATCAGGAACTCATCAGTGGCATCCTGAGCTCTCTGTGGTTTTTGATTGCTGCTCCTCTGGCATTAATTGATGTGTATTTGTAGGGTCATTATTAAGTTTTGTGTGTGCCAGTCATCTGGGGTTTCTATTCTTGCCCCCCCCCCACCCCATTTCCGTTGTTACTTTGTTTCACAGTAGTTCTGTCGTCTGAATTCACAGCCTCCATCCACACCACACCCAGAAAAGTGAAAATGAAGGAGGGTGGGGACAGTGGAATCTTTTGCCTAAATTGATGGGCAAGAAGGCAAGGATTTAGACCCTCCACACAGTTTTTGTGCTCGAGCCCCTGCAGCTTTGGACTGGGAGCTCAGGCTTGGAGTCCTGTTCTGCGGCATGCGTGCTTGCTGCTGCACCTCTGCTGCTGCCGGGCTGCTCTGGCCTGCAGTCTGTCTAATCCCTTTCGTACCTCATTTCCACACCTGTAACGCAGGGATGGTAGTCACCTGGGGATGTTGCGAACGCAGCCCGAGGCGATCCACAGAATGTGCTCCGCACGCTGCCTGCCATGTTGTTCGCTCATCGCCGTGGCTGTGATTATTTGCCCAACTGCAATCTATCCAGCTGTAAAGTATGTGTAATTCCCGTTCCCTTTTGGAAGGATTAAAGTGATCGTGTCTAGGAAGTGCTTAGCAGTACCTGGCACATAGGAGCCCTCCACAAACTTGTAACAGTAATGCTATGGCTGTGTTTCCATTTGCTCATCTCAGGCACCATCCAGCTGGATGGCTTAAGATGTTCACTCTAAATTTTGTTCCAGCCCTAAGCCCTGTGGAGGCAGGCTCATCGCCTGCACATGGGCTGTGGGCTATGCCCGATACACTCTTGCTTGGTCTTCTTTTCTTTGCTCGGTCTCTCCATCCTGCCCCAGCAGCTGAACCCAGGCTGGCCTCTGTTCCATACAGAAGGGATTATGGTTGGAGCGGGTTTTTATCTTTTTTTTTCATTGACATACTGCTTTGTGCTCTATTTAAAGAATGCGTTTGATTTCTTTATTTAGAGGAGGGGTAGGTTGGAGCTTCATGAAGAATTCTTGGTCCTGACTTTGTGTGTTCAGTGTCCTTCTATCTTTCTCTAAACAGCCCTTTACCGGTTCCTGGTGTCTGCCTCCCATACTGCTTTCACGTGAAACAGCTGTATTTACTAACACATGTCACTCTCACTGTGTAAGATGGTTTTAACCATTTTTAAAAAAAGGAATGCTGAGAAAAAAGAAAGTCAGAGTAGAGAGGAACCTCACAGAGACCACATTGATAATGCAAGGGGAGGGTGCAGAGGTGCCCCGTGGATGCCCTGAGCTGATTTCTAGGGCTCTCCTTGATTCACTGTGGAACTCAGCCCTGTTCAGGGAGAGGCTCTGCTCTGTGTCCTGCAGACCAGGACTGTCTTTTGTAACTGCCGCTGCTGGCTGCCAGACTGCCGGGACGCTGTACATCTCCTCCATCGTGTGGTCTCCATAGTTTCACTGGCATTTACTGTGTATTGAGACGGTGGTCCCCGGGAGGAATTGGCCAAGGGGTGTGATCGAAAATTCTCAGTAGTGAGCAGATTGGAGGTGGGAAAAGGTCATGGGTAAAGATGTGAACTCCAGAGCCAGGCAAAACTAGGTCCTGGCTCTGCCACTTACAAACTGGATGACAGTTTTCTGTGTTATAAAATGGGATTATTATTCCTTTTTTTTTTTTTTTTTTTTTTTTTGATAGGTTCTCAGTGTGTAGCAGCCCTGGAACTCATTACGTAGACCAGACTGGCTTCCAGCTCACAGAGATCCCCCTGCCTCTGCCTCCTGAATGGCTGGGATTAAACTCATTCACCACCAGGCTCTGCTTTACCCCTTTCTAGGAGTCTTGGATTAACTCACATACATACCCTGGAATATGGCACACCCGTCATAACATTTCCTGTCATTATTTCTGTAATTCTTGTGGACTATCCTCCTTCCTGAGAATGCTCGCTAGAAGCCTGCTCTGGAAAAGTCACCATTGGCAGGGTTTCCAGGGGTGCCCTCCCTGTTCAAGTTCTCACTGTGTCTTCCATCGGCATAGCACAGGGGAAAACCGTCGTCCCACACTCCCGGCGCTCTTACATCCTCTGATGAGGAACTCACTTCTCCCTGGGTCCCAGTAGGACCTTTCTCTTCACGTGGGCTTGAGCTTAGCCCACACAGACTGTTGCTACACAGAGGCAGGGGTCACCCTTTGTCTGAATGACAGGTTTTCACACTTCGGCTTGCCACTGCGTTTCTCACCGGTTACTTGGGCTTCTGTTTCTTCCCATAAACCTTTGTGATTCCTCCAAGGGCTTTGCATGTGTGCAGCTTTGGCACAGGCCCTGCACCCACCCCCAGCTCTAGACCCCTGGGGATTTTCTTTGACTGTATAAGTAGAGTATCCTTCTTTCAAAAATGCTTGGGATCAGAAGTGGTTCTGGTTTTTGAAATTTCTCAGATTTTGAGATATTTGCGTATATATCAAGAGAGAGAGAGAGAGAGAGGAGAGAGGGAGAGGCAGAGATGGGGAAGGAGGGAGGGAGGGAGAGGGAGAGAGAGAGAGGGAGAGAGAGAGAGGGAGAGAGAGAGAGGGAGAGAGAGAGAGAGAGAGAGAGAGAGAGAGAGAGAGAGAGAGAGAGAGAGAGAGCGAGCGCTGCCTTAGAGATGGGACTCAGATAAAACCACAAAGTACATTTGTGTCTTATGTATGCATTGTACATGTAGCCTGGAGGCAACTTTAAACAATGTTTGCTCATAAAATAAAGTCTATGGTTGGAATTTTTCACTTGTGGGATTGCATCATGTCTGTGCTGAGAACGTTTTGGATTTTGAAGTATTCTAGATTTTGGACTTTCAGATTAGGGAAGACTTTCAGCATCTTGATTATTATCTTAATCGACTTCCATCCGTGGTTCTTTCTATTGTTTTTTGACGGTGTCCCCAGCTGGCCTTGAACTCATGATCCTTCTGTCACTGTTATCAGAATTGCAGGATTACAAACAGGAGCCACCACGCCCAATTCTGTCAATGCGTTTGTGTTTTTGTTTGTGAGTCTGTGAGAATGTGTGTATGCATATAAGTGCATATGGAGGCCGGAGGTTGATGTCAGCTATTTCCAGGGTGTTTGTTTGTTTGTTTGTGATGAAGCAGGATCTCTTACCGAATCGGGAGCTCACTTGTTAGGGCTAGACTGGCTGGCCATCCAGTGCCAAGGTCTCTCTTGTGTTCTTCTTTCCCACAGACTGGGATTACAGGCACACATTGCCATAACTGACTTTTTATGGGAGTGCTGGCGATCTGAGTTCAGATCCTCATATTTGCATCTCCCTGGATGGCTTATTGTGAGTAGGCTTATTTCCTGCTTCCCTCACAGCTCCCCAGCCTTCCCTGGTGTTTTTTTTACTATTAGCTATCCAGATTTGAGTAGTTGACCCCAGACCCTTGCTTTTAAGAGATAGGGTCTCACCATGTGGCTCAAGGTAGACTCAGACTCAAAATCCTCCTGCCTCAGCTTCCTGAGCACAGGGATTATAGACAGGCACTTCCATGTCCTGCTTTTCAGTTTGTTTTTTGATGTCTAAATGCAACAGTGTGCATTATCCTAATTAGATTCTGGCAAATGATTTCATTTCATTAGGTTTTTCAGGAACATTTTCTATTTTGAGTTGCTCCTTTGCAAGTCAGCCGCTCGGGTTACCCCTCTCCTCTCTTACGCTCCTCAGAACATTCAGTGTGCATGCCCATGGATCTGACTTGTCGTTAGAGTCAGTGGATGCATTGTCTGCCTTTTGCAAGTCTCTTAACAGATTCATTATATGTGCATGTAAGTTCAGGTGCCCTTGGAGTCCAGAAGAGGGCATCTGATCCCCTGGAGCTGGATTTATGGGTGATGATGAGCCACTTTATGTGGATGTTGGGAATCAAACTCAAATCCTCTGCAAGAGCAGTATGTGCTCTTACCACCGAGCTCACTCTCCAGCCCTTTGGAAAGTGTCTAGGTTGTAGAATTATGTACATGGCCTGCTCTTTCTGTCTAAGGTGGATAAAAACACTGAGGTCTGCAGGGTGTGGTAGCACGCACTTATAATTCCAGCACTTGGTAGGTAGAGGCAGGAGAATTGTGAGTTCAAGGCCAGCCTCAGATACATAGCAAATTCAAAACCAGTCTTTCTTAAAAAGTAAGTTCCGGACCAGTTTGGGCTTCATAAGACCCTGCCTCAAAAAAATTCCCCCCCCCCATCAAAATTGAGGTTTTTATTTCCCTAAAATAGTTTCCAATTAGTGTTTTATTGATTTGCTGAATTTCCTCTAAATTCGTGAATTAGCACTGTTGTTGCTGTGCCTAAGTGCCTGAGAAAGTTATCTTTAGGAAGTAAGATTAACTTTGCTCCTGGTTTCAGAGGGGTCAGTATATCATGCAGGGAAGGCGTGGTGGAGCCTCTCCCGTCATGGTGGACAGGAAGCAGGGGGAGGTAATATAGGAAGGGCCAGGGCAAGTTATAGCCCCGACGATTTTCTTCCAGCGGGACTCCACCTGTTAAAGTTTCTAGAATCTCTCAAGATAGCTGGGAACCAGTTCTTCAGCACGTATGACTTTTAGAGAAACACTCATATAAGAGCGCTCCTGGTTTCCCAAGGAGCTGTCTGCCATGACTTTAGCTTTGTTGTCTTCCTTTTAGACTGGTACCAGAACCCCTACCAGCATGGGATGAGAGGTGAGTGCTTCTCCTGGTAAATTTTTTTTGTTTGAGGAATCAGTCCCTTTTTTATCAATAGCAAGGCTCAGGTTGCTTGAGCTTTTAAAATGTAAACAACAGTGATTTCACTTCACAATCTCACCTTCCCTTTGGCATGGGTGCATTCACCTGTGTAGTTCTTGGGATAAGTATGGTGGCGGAGAGAGGAAGGAGAACTGTGGCCTCTAGGCTCTCTAACCTCTGTAAGTAACAGTAGTCACCCCCAGAACGAGAGCTACCACTGGGCCCTGGCCTGACACTCTACTTGCTTGAACTAACTTACCATTCTAACAGTTATCCCAGGGGTGTGGTAGTGCTGCCCCCACTTCACAGATGAGAAAACGACACTTGGGGAGTAATATCCCCAGTGAGGAACAAGAAAGGCAGTGTGGTCAGGGCCTGCAGGATAACCAGTGGTCATGCTATTCCTCTCCACAACCTGAAACTTCTCTGTATTTCTTTACTCAATTTTGGAAGAATAAGAAGGAGGAAGGTGATGAAGAGGAAGAAGAGGAGGAGGAGGTGGCGTGGTGGCAGCAGCAGCATCAAACTTGAGTCACTGAGCACATTTTGATGCATGACATGATTTGGATGTCTGGTGGGAAAGAGCCATCATCTCTAGTTTGGGGAAGCATGTGACATTTGAATCACAGCTTGAAAGATAAATAGGGTTCCCTGTGCAGAATGGGAGAGTGGTATAGAATCACAGAAGTTCACAGTTAATGGGCCTGGGCCCACTTTAGAATGAGTGGAACTCTTCCTTGGGATTATTTTTTTATCGTTAGGGATCTTAGCCCAGAAGCTATCAATCAAATCTTAGGAAGAATATCAATATAGAATTTGTCAATACAACTATAAAATACCCAGAGAGTGAACAAGACAGGTTATGACTTAAAAAAAAAAAGTTTGGAAAGGAAAGACATGAATTAAGCTCATGGCTTTGGAAGTTAAAACACACTTCTGGCTATGGTAAGGGCCCAGTAGGCTGGGTCACATCATGGAGAGTGATAATGTGATTGGGGACATGTCTTCAAGGGAGCGATCCCATTGTGAAGCAAGAAACCAAAACATGGAGAGGTCATGATTGCCTTATTACTATTATTATTTTATATAAAAGTTCATTTTCATGAACTAACTAGGTCCCCTGAGATCTACATTAATCTCATTCAAAAACAGTACCCTGAGACCTAATTGATAAGTACCTTAAAGTCCCTTCCCACCCCACCCCACATACCCCACCCCACCCCACCCCACCCCACCCCACCCCACCCCACCCCATCCCATCCCATCCCATCCCATCCCATCCCATCCCATCCCATCCCATCCCAGTATTGCCACACCCTGAAATGAGCTTCTAACCCATGAGCCTTTGGAGAATGCACTCGGACCATATCCACATGACAGCAGGGGCATGCAACTCCAAGGAGAGTCTGAAGAACTTTGTTGACTAGTATTTTCATGCTCCATTATTTATTCAGATTTTAGCAGAGTTGGTGTTTCTTCCTAGTTACATGTGCCACTTCCTGTTTAAAAAATTGCATTTATTTATTTATTTATTTGTGTGTGTGTGTGTGTGTGTGTGTGTGTGTGTGTGTGTGTGTGTGTGTAGTCAGTCTCCTTCCATCACACGGATTCCAAGGATTGAACTTGGGTTTTCAGACCGGAAAGCCAGGGTCTTTACCCACTGATCTGTCCTGCTGGCCTGCAGCTTACTTTCTTCTCGTTGTCTTCCCTGGGCTCTGCCCATTGACAGCAGGTCCAGTCTGAACAGAATGTACATGAGGCACATCCTGGCTGGAGTAGAGAGTGATTTCATTGTTTAAGCCTCACCCCTGTTTATGTGGGCTCAGGCTCCTCTTCTCTCATCTGAAACATCAGCCTGGGTTCCTGACTCTTAATTCATTCTACACGTTGGCAGAAGTGTGTCTTATGGGCCCTGAAAGTCGGCCAACATGTTTAACCACCCACCTTGTCTCCCATTAAAATTTTTCAGCCGATGAGCTCCTGTCTGCTATCAGATGTACCTACGTTATGCTCTTCTGACCTCTAGAATGGGTTTTGCCCTTACTCAGCTGTGTCTACAGGGCCTGGAGTCCGTGCCAGATCTGCTGTCTATGTCTTGACCGTGGAATCTTCCCTGACCTGTTCCTAATCCTGCCTTAACCTTTCCAGCTTGGCTTCTTGCCCCGACTGCCCTCCACATAGCTTCCTGCATGTGGCAGCTTTGGACTGCTGCCTTTGGAGATCCAGGTCCTGAGATCAGGTTTCAGGAGGGTCTTGGTGATTTTTACCTTCACTGGAGATGGAAGGTTTCCCATGAACTCATGGCTTTATTCTGGAAAGAACCTCACACTTCATAGCCGTCTGAAGGCCTTCATCATGCCCCACAACAGTGGGGAAGGGTGCTGCAGAGCTGAGCTCTATAAGTGATGGATTATTAGGATGTTTTCCTGAGCCCCCTCACCCTAAGCTGGGAATGGAGCAGAATAATCTGCCGTTGAGAATCACATCAATGATGGTGGAGAGCTGTCCTTGGAGAATTTCTTGGAGAAGTTCCTAGACTATCTAATACTCAGATGTGTGTGTGTGTGTGTGTGTGTGTGTGTGTGTGTGTGTGTGTGTGTGTAGGTATGTATGTTCCTCTTCTGCCCACCTCTGTGATATGGGTAGAAACCATTCCACATAGGGTTTTTCTTCTGAGTGATACTAATGCGAAACCAGCAGGGAGTACAGTTTAGATAAAACACTGAGTAAGTAGAAAGATCTAGACTGGATCTTAGTTTGCATCAATACCTACCTGCAGATGCTCCTTTCTGCAGCTCTGTTCCTTCATTTGTAGCCTGAGGAATGGCAGGGAGAGGGCTTATCTTTCAGGGCCAATACAAGGTCTGTATGAGACCAGATTGCTGGAGAGGTCTGTTCCATTCAGTCCTGTGTGAATGTGTTCCTGCATCCACCCTTGGTATCTGTTTGGAACCAGTGCATCCTGTATCTGAAAGGTGATGGGGTCTGCTTTAGAATCTTTGCTCAGTAGATGAGGAAACTCAGAGAACCTAAAAACCCTACTTGGAGTCACCAGTGTCTTTCAGCTCAGCTCCAGGTTCTTTTTCACTTAGCCAAAGACACCTTTTACAAATGCAAACTCATCTGTATGAGTTCGGAGAACTCTCAGCCTAAATCATGACCCCTCATTAGCAGTGTTCAAGAGAATAGGATCAAAAAAGGGGATACATTGAACTGGTTCTTCTCACCACCATTACCCGAGAGCTGACTTTGGTTCACAGTTCCAGAGAGTTCAGTTTATCCTGGTATTTCTGGTCCTGTGCTGAGGAGGGATATCATGGTAGTAAGCACATGTCAGGGAGGAGGCTGTTTGTCTGATGATGGGCAGGAAGAGAGGAAGGCACCAGGGACAGAATCCCCTGTGAGGACTGAACCTTAGTGACCTACTTCCTCCCCCACCCCTCAGCTGAAACTCCTCTTCTGAAGTTTCCAGAATAGCCCAGGCCCTAAGCTGTAAACCTTTTGTGGGACACTTCATACTGAAACTGTGATGTACATGAAGGGTAAAGTCGTATGAGGGGCCATTTATATAGTTACTACCAAAATGCATGCGGTAACTGAACCATTCTCTCAGGGCACTTGAAGACAGTAGGAAAATTGGTCTGAACCAAAGGAAAGGCTCCATGCTAGCTCAAGTGGGTGAACTTCTGGGATGGGAGAGGTGCCAGAGCAACGAAGGATGTTGCACTAAGTCTTCAGGAATCTCTGGTGAACACAAGCCCCACTCATCTCTGTTAGTGTGTATGAAATGTAGAAACACCCACACATTATTAAAAAAAATAGTACAAGTAGAATTTAAAAAAGGTTATGGGGGAAAATATTAATCTGAGGACAATCCTACCCAATAAAGTATTGGAGATTGTCTCTGGCTAGCTGACGAACAGCACAAGGTCTGCATTTTATTAGCACTAACTGCATAGAACACTGACCTTATTTGAGAGGTATTTTCGTAAACACTGACACACAGCACAGTCCCATTTGAGGCCATGAGCAGATACAATCGCCTTCCCCACCCCCCTGCTGGAACTAAACCACTGCACACTGTTTCAAGGTGACAATCACCCCCTCCTCTTTTTCTCTAAGATCTCCCCAAGCAATGGGACTTTTTCCTGGGGAGGGCAGGGAGTGGGCTTTGGACTGGCGTGGGTTCTTTGGGCAGGTTGGTTAAGAGCTAGATAGATTATGGGAAAGATGGGGTTCTAGGGGAACAGGCGCTGAGAACCTGCATGTAGACACAGTTTCTCTGTGGTCCCTCCGGTGCACTAGACTTCTGTGCGAGGGTGAGTCTCATGAGGGCTTCCCAGTCCTTTTAGGATGAAAGACTGACCAGGTGTGGCTGCACAGGCCTTTTTCCAGCACTTGGGAGACTGGGACAGGGAGATCTTGAGTTCCAGGCTAGTCTGGGCCACATAGTGAGGCCTTGTCTCAAAATAAGTAAATAAGTAAATAAACTGCAATTTTGATTTTCAAAAAGTAGAATGGATGAATCGTGGTTTGTGATGGCTGTGAGCAACAAGTCCACTCCCTCTCCTCCTGCTCAAAGCTGGCACATCTTTTCCCATCTGATACCAGCTTATGAGCTCTGAATTTCTGACAGACAGAGAACTGGGTTCTCTTCCTCCCGTACTTCTTTCCTTCCCCCAACAGGGAGATTTTCAAGCTTTGGGAGCATCTTAGGATCATCTGGTCTACCCCCTCTCTATCGAACTCAATCCACCTTGAAGGGCAAATGTCTTAAAAGAGGTAACACAAAGATAACTGGGTTATTCCTGGGATCTGCCAGTGCACGACATTTCCCTGTTTCCGTGTCAGTATTTGGGCCTTAGACAAGATCACCCAGAGCCACAAGAAACCCCTTGCAGTCTGAGAAGCTGGGGAGACAATAGAAGAACTAAATCTATTCCAGAAAATAAGGGCTGGTCCAGAACCGGTAGGAGAAGCCCCCATGGCGACGTGGGCTTGTTATACAGTACGACTGTCAGGATCAAAGCCCTGGCTGGCTCAGGGTCTAGAAGGGGAAGGTCCTAGAGGAGGCAAAAGTCAAGGGGAAAAACGGTAGGAGTAAGGCCAGGAAGCAGGCATCCAAACTGGGTGGGCAGTTGCTCTAGTTCCCCCAGGCCCAGCTCATTAATTCTATACACTGTCTTCTTATACAAGACAGTGACCAATCTGCTCCGGTTCTGGCGAGGCGTGCATTTTAATCCGTTCTGAAAATTTCACCAAGCTTCTCCCTGCTCTGTGCCCTGCTGGTACATTCTAGGAATGCTGCAAAGAGCTAAGTCTCTTCGGGGTTCTTTCCCAACTGGAGCTGTATGCTGATTGGAGTCACATTTAGACAGGAAGCCCTCTTCCTGTCTGTAAAACAAGAAACATCTTCCAAGAAGACAGAGCTACAGTTTTCTTTGTGTGTTGCTAAAGAACCAAGAGGGCCCCATAGCAAAATAACATTTCCCGAGCAGAGAAGGGCTGGTAGCGCCGCCTGCCAAATGTGGCTGTGCGTAGTGGTGTGTAGGGGAAACAGCTTTGTCAAGAGGAGGGAGGGCGGAGGGGGGTGGATCTGCACAATTTTTAGCAACGGCAGAACGGTGGAGTAGAAAGAACACTTGCCTGGGAATTTGGAGACCTAGCCGGGTCTCTGGCGCACTGTGTGACCTTGGACGAGTCACTTCACCTCTCTGTGCATCAGCTTCCTCAGCTTCAAAAGTGAGGAGGGAGGTAGACTGGCTGAACTCCAGAGATCCTTCCAGCCCTGTGCATCTTTGCTTCTGAGGCCTGAGAGTTGGGATTAAGCTCTGAGCCAATAGCCAATGGACCCCTGGGACTTTCTAGAGGCAAGAGCGAGGCCAAGACAGCTGCTTCAGGGAGTGGCTGGTCCTTGATTAAGGCTCCAATAATTAGCTCAGCTCCACAGTAAGCCTTCTGAAATTAAGAAAGAAAAAGATGTTTAGTTTCAAAAATAGCAGCTGATGTTGCTTCAAACTGATTGGCTAGGGGGTTTTGTAGGTTTTTATACAAAGACATCGTCTTTCCTCCTCTGTGGCATAGCAGTTCCAAGTCCCGGTGCTGGAGTTAGTGTGACCCTCATCTGAATGCTCTCACTAAGTGTTCTTGATCGTGCTCTTTACCAGTGACCCACACCACTGTGTTGTTAGAAGTCCCAGTGAGGTAGCCCACACCCAGCAGAGAGGACAGGGCTGGCCTTGAATAGCCAGTTAAGAAGTCAGCAACCTTGAGATTGAGTACATGAACAATAACCATTTTATTGTGCTTTGTGAGTCTCAGTAGAGATGGCTCATCTGTGATCTGTTCTTCCAGCCTGAGGTTCTGGAATGGCTGGGGAAGGCTTGGAAGGCGCTACTCAGTTCCCCTGAAACTCAGTTTCCCCATCTGTAAAGGGACAAGAGGAGTAGAATGGAGCTGACCATTGAAAACGGAGGTCTATACCTCAATTGGGATGGTGCAGGCTGGACTCAGCTCCAGCTAGTGACCAGAGTGGCCTGTTTCCGGCACAGCATGATGTCTTAAGCACAAGCTCATTTCTTACCTCGAGCAATCCCAAGAAGGGAAGTGCAATAACTCAGACCCTTGACTGGGACCTGTGTGGTTCCAGATTCAGGCATCCATAGCCCCTAGAATTCAGGGATTTCTGTTGTTGTTATCTGGCCACAGGAACTAGTCTAGATTCATGGGTGGGGCCAAGAGATGCCTTCTCTCCAAGGAAGAAATCTCTCTGTAGCATGTATGTTTAAAACCTCTACATCCATATATTAATACTCATTCTGGTACTGTTTGTTCCATGAGATCCAATCTCTTAACTAGATTAAAAGTTTCTTGAGGGCAGGAGCTATGCATTTCTCTGTATAATGCTTGTGAAGATAGATCAAAGCCAATACCTGCTTTAAAAAAATCAAATTAACTTGCATAGGCAGAAGTATGCTAGAAAAGACCCCAGGCCTTCGAGGCAAAGCAGTCTGAATTCAAAATGTGCCCTTCAGCAAATTATCTGTCTTTCTCATCAAAACAAATAAATAATGAATGAATACAGTCATACCTATTGAAAGGCTTAGGACTAACATCTGTGAAATTCATAGGCAGTGCTCTAACTTTTGGTTGCTGGGTCTGTGGCATTATGGCATGTGCACAGCATTCAAGTTCATATAAACTTGGATCTAAGTCTCATCACTTCTGTGTGACTGGAGACAGACCCCTTCATCTCTTAGGGTCACAGAATTCTCATCTGTAATGTAGATCTCTTAGGAATCCAAGTCATCTCTGGCATATACTCAGGACTTAATGCATATTGCCTATGAATTGAGTAGCGGGGGCAACTCATTTATGTATTGATTTGTCCACAGAATGCATGCAATGAGCAACCAATGCTACTAACTCCCAGTAGTCCCATTGGTCAAGTCCCTGGATACTGGGGACTGTGGATGCCTGGAAATGGGATGATGTCCTCACAGGATGAAAAACAAGCCCTGTAGAGAGGAGCACAGGGGCCTGGTTAAGCATTCCAAGACAGTACTCTATTTTAACATGTCTGGGATTGAATTTTAATGGTTCCAGATGCCACTTGTCTCTATGGGGTCCCTGATTCCTGCCAGTTGTACCATCCTTTTCTCAGAGATCCAGGTGTTTAGTTCCCAGATATTCCCATGCCTTACAGCTATGTCACCGAAAGGAACCATGAGACATGGTGATTCTAACCTTGTGTCTGATTTTTTTTTTGGTGTTTTTTCCACTTTGCCTTGTATTTGGCAAAGTATACCGATCTGCCTGATAATGGACCAAGTCAGGACACTGGATTTAACTTTTCTGTGTAGCTCCTGGGACCTTTGTTCTTTTCATTTTAAAGACAGAGTCTCACTCTGTATGTAGACTGGGCTGGCCTTGAATTCACAGAGATCCATTTGCCCCTCCTTCCTGAGTGGAGTGCTGGGATTAAAAGTGTAGGCCACTGAGCCAGGCAGGGCCATGGACTTCTCTTTAGGAAAGATTGCTCATGAATTCCTCTATTTCTTTTAGTAGATCTCCCAAGAGCTCCGATCTTGCCTCCTTTCCCCTTTAGTCTAGATAATCTGATTTTTTTTTGAAGTGAAAATGAGCTTGTTTTTAGGGAAAAAAATGCACACAAAAACATTTTCAAAGGATATTGAGGTCAGTCATGGCAACCTCACACTGTTTCCACAGAGTGAACATCTCTACCCAATGGCTTAGGTGACAAGGACATCTGGATTTGGCTTTTTTTTTTTTTTTTTTTTTTCCTGTATCTTCCTGCTTTTATAAGTCATTGCATCTCCTTGGAGTAGTCAACATGTGCTGGGTTTTGGCTGTCCCGGCTCCAGCCATTCAGTCTTTCTGGTGGCAGCCTCCCCTGCATCAATTGAAACGTCATCCTTTACACCCACTGGGTACCATGTTGTGACTCTGTGATGAGATGCCTTCCTTTTTCCTAATCTAGGAATTAGCTCTTGACCCATGTCAGAGTTGACAGAAAGCTTCTTTCTTGGAACTGGAATCTTGACCAGTGGGACAGAAAAACTGAACACAACGGCTGTCCATTTTATCTGTGCACTTGCAGAAGGATACGATGTGTCTGCCTGCTTGTCGCCAGACCTGTTCTGAAGATTTCCACGAAGCCCACAAGTCTCCGATAGCCTTCAAGAGAATTCCCCTGTCCTCAGAATTGTAACCAGATAACCGTACACCAGAGGGCTTTGGTTAACTGACTCCTGGGTGGGGGTGGCATAATTCTCTGTGGGCTTTGGAGAGGGCCAGACCTCCATTCTAACCACAGGCTTGTGGTTCACCGGCTGTGCCCTTAGGCAAGTTCATTTTCCTCTGAGGATGTCGCGTCATTGTTCACTAATAGCAACGCAGTCCTGAAGCCTGACTCTTAGACTTGCCAGTACTTTGGAATGACCTGGTGAGATATAAAATGATGAAATGCCTGGGCTCTATCCCCCTGAGATCCCAAGGTAATGATTTTTGGGGTGCATTTTGGATGTTGGGATTTTATAATGCACACAGGTGTTTCTGGTGAATGGCCGTGTTAGAGAAAATTGAGGTAGAGAAATTCTTCACATTATGGGGAAGAACAAATAGATAAGTTAAATGCTCCATGTAAGGTAAGGATTGACAAAAGTCACCCCGCTTTCCTTAGCAAGGTAAATACGACTCACTGCTTTTGCTTCTGGCGCTGTTTCTTTGTTTGGGGGGTAGTCATAGCAATGCATGACAGCCAATCTGCAATGTGACCTCGCTCATTTATCCCATTTGAGGTGAAGGGCAATCATGAATGTAGCCAGAATCATAGAACATACAAAAATGTGATTACTTTCACATCCGTGGAGGAAATCTAGGGCAAGTTCAACAGTGCTTTGTGAGAACATTCTATGGAGTAACTGCTTTAATGGATAGACAAAATTGATTTATAATTACCATGGCAACAGCAAAATGGAATGATGTCTTCTTGAGGGATGTGGACCAGGACTTAGGAGGATTCTGTTTCACTTTGGCCCTACAACTTGCTGAGTGACCTTGGCTCCCTCAAGTAGTTCATCTCTCGAGTCCTCAGTTTCCCCAGAGCCCATTTTCTAGTATGAAGTCTTCAATTGAGTCTTTAAGAAAGTGCATTGATATGGCAGTAGTTAAGACAACGATAAGGATACTGTAGGAGACAGAATGAAAGCAGGACCTCAAGCCTGATACTGGGGTGAATTACAGATGCTGTTTGCCCACCCGCTGGCTTCCCCATAGTCTACAAAACCTATGTAGGCTTCCGTCTTTATCAAATCCTTTAAGCAAACAGGGTGTTGCATGGAAAACGCCCACCCAACCAACCCATTGCTTCTTTACCTCAGTCCTGTTTACATGTTGGCTTTGCTTTGGTTGCTATTGTTGAACAGGGCTGCTCTGCTTATTATAAATTATTTACCAACATCCAAGACCTTTACCTATTAGAGTTCAATAGAACTTTTTTTGTGACAGGAAGAGAGCATTTCCAGACATTGTCAAGTGTCCCCTGAGGTAGAATAAAGTCCCCTCCAGTTAAAAACCACTCCTGAGCTTCACTGTCACGAAGCATGCTTGCTTTAGTAAAACAGCAGAGTTTGTGAATGCACAGTAGTTAATATCTGTGGTGTCCCCAGAGGCTCTTACAGCTGTCCACAACCCAGACAGCTGTTGGGAATCCCCATGTCCATTGTCACAGATGGGGGTTGCTTGCACAGCTAATGGTAATAATAAGAACTCTAGCTGCCATTTATTGAGTGTTTACTATGTGCTATGCACATGGCTGAGTGTTTTATATATTTCATTGTCTCCATTAATTAATAACATTGACAGAGTTCGCAGATCAGTGGCTGGTCGGCCAGATCCAGGTCTTCAGTATGATGTATTTGGCTCACATAGTGTGTGTGTGTGTGTGTGCGCGCGCGCGCGCGCGCGCGCATGCGCGCGCGCGCATTGTGTGTATGTGCATATGTGTGTTTGATGTATGTGTGTCATTGTCCACCTTGGTATTTTGAGATACGGTCTCACTGAGACCGGGGACTCACCCATTAGGTAAGGTTGACTAGCCAAAGAGCTCCAAATATCCTGTTTCCACCCCCTAAGCCCCAGGATGACAAGTGTATGCCTCTGTGACCAGCTTTTTTTGTGCCAGTCGTGGCTGGGACTCAAACTCAGCACCCATGCTTGTGGGGCAGGCACTGTACTGAGGGAGCTCTTTCCCAAGCGCCTCACAGCATTTTTAATGTTAATTTCTGGTCAGCATTTTCATATTGGGTGAATACATGTATAACTCTATTTCTAGTGTCTTAAAATTTTGGACAAGTCTGACGACAGGCAGTCTGTTTGGTTCATGCAGCCGCCGAGTGGCTTTTAGATGAGGCGTAGGTCCACATCACTGCATCCCGGCCACTCCCCGTGGAAACTTCGATTCTGGGTGTGTGTCAGCTGCCATTTGACACCCTGCTTATCATTTTTTAAAAATCTAACTTCATTTATTAGTCTCATGGGTTAGCTCCTTGTAACTGTTATGTTCTGCCTTACATCCTCACTGTGTGGTGTATGTTACTGTTCTCATTTTAAAGATGGGGAAACCGGGACTCAATGAAAACAAAGCTCTCACCCAGAGTTATATATGGAATGATCAATTGACAAAGCAATTACGAAGCAAAGAGCCTTGCTGCCCCTCCTGAATAACCCTGCCTGGCAGCTCGGAGAGGATTCTGGGCAAGCATATCCCTACATCCTGAAGTGCCCTGGCCACATCTTCTGCATCTTCAAGTTTCCTTGGAGAACCAACTCCTAACGTCCCTTTTGCTCACCAGGAACCACATGTGGGCCAGGCTGGGAAGAGTGTCTTTTGACTATAGTTCCCCAGGCTGAGTTTTTCTGTGTCTGTACCACTTTGGGGCTGTGTCCAATGACTGCTCACACACGCCTACGTAGCCGAGGGGCCAGCTGGTGTGTGTGTGTGTGTGTGTGTGTGTGTGTGTGTGTGTGTGTGTGTGTCTGTGTCGCGCGTGTGCACGTGCGCTTTGGCTGAGACGAGGCTGCTTGCCTGTAGGGAGGATGTGATTGCTTTAGGAAATTAAGTGGGAGTGATTAATTGGGAAATGTACTAAGGACTTTGGAAAGAAATAGAAGCTGGGAAAAAATGGACCCCTAAATACAGAATACTTCTTCTGGCCACATGGCTGAGGAGACTGCGCTCTCAGGGAGTGAAAACATTCCTTCCTGCTGCTTCTGAAACTGTTGCTTGGTGGAGCATCATCACCTTGCATGAGGATGCTGGAAGGAACCCCAAGGCCAGCTGGTCCAGCCTCTCCTTTCTCTGAGCAGACTTGAAGGCACGGGAAACTGAGGAGGATGAGAAGGAAGTAGGAGGTAGATTATAGGAAACAGTAGGACTTGGGACTCAGAAGACCCAGGTCTTGATCCCTGATACTTTCCTGCTAATGTTCGATACCAGCCCAGTCTGTCAGGCTTCTCAGTGCTCAATGAAGTCATTATCCAAGAGTAAATGAGCAAAAGCTTGCATAATGACCGCCGCTGAGTGGTTTGTGTGCTAGGCAGGAATGTTCTGGAACCTCGTTTGTGGTTTCTTAATCCCTGTGACCATCCCATGAGGTTGGTACTATTAGTAGCTCATTTTATAGAAGAGAAACAAAGGCTCTTGGAGGATACACTATTTACGTAATGCTCCAACACTGCTAAGTGGCCAACACCAAGTTTCATATGCAGGTTGACTCAGGAGTCCATGTTCTCAACCTCTAACTGTTCTGAGGCATATTACATAGTTTGCAGACAACATTAATAATCAATATGAAAAATGACACCTGTATTATAATTTATACATTGCTGCTTCAATATAAAGAAATTGATGTTATACTTTGTAAGGCTGAACTCTGAGGAGTTTGCATTTTTGTTCCTAAGAAAAGTTAGCTGGGTAGTGGTGGCACATGGCTTTAATCCCAGCACTTGAGAGGCAGAGACAGAGAGTTCAAGGCCAGCCTGGTCTACAGAGTGAGTTCTAGGACAGCCAGGACTGCACAGAGAAACCCTGTCTCATAAAAACAAAAAAAGGTTAGATGCAGTAATTTCAAAGAAGTTATTGGCATATAAGTTGGATGGGCATCCATGATCCAAAATTCCAAACCTTGGTCTATCCCCGAATCTTAAACTTTTTGAGAGCTAATGTGATGCCTCAAGTGGAAATAATGTAATGAGTTGCAGTCCAAATGCAGTGCATAGAACACACTGTGTATCTTGGTCAGCGTTTCTATTGCTGTGATGAAACATCATGACCAAAGCAACTTGGGGAGGAAGGGTTTAATTGGCTTAGGTTTCCGCATCACTGTTCATCACTGAAGGAAGTCAGGACAGGAACGCAAACAGAGCAGAAGCCTGGAGGCAGGAGCTGATGCAGAGGCCATGGAGGGGTGCTGCTTACAGGCTTGCTCCCCATGGCTTGCTCCACCTGCTTTCTTATAGAATCCAGGACCATCAGCCCAGGGATGGCACCACCCGGAATGGGCTAGGCCCTCCCCCATCAATCACTAATTAAGAAAATGCCCTGCAGGCTTGTACAACCCAATCTTAGGATCTTATGCAGCCATTTTCTTAATTGAGGTTCCCTTCCCTCAGATAACTTCAGCTTGTTTCAAGTTGGTGTGAGACTGTCCAGCACACTATGTAAAACGATGGTCAGGTTGTGTGTACAAAATGTATATGAAGCAGGAATGGCCATCATGTTTAAACCCGTATCTCCTCTTCAAGGAAGCTAGTATATAATAACACACAACCATTCTAAGAGGCGGGGAGTGAGGGGTAACCTCTGATGTCTAAAACCCAGAAGTCACAGAAAGTTTCTGAGACTGTTTCTTCCTCCACAACACAACCTTGTGCTGCTATCACATGACAGTGAGACAGAACATGTGTGTTGTGGATGCACGGGACTCAGTGACCAGGATCTGCTGTTGTTACCGGCCCCCCGCCCCCTACACACCTGCACAGTCCTGCCATGTGAAACTCCACCTTCACGTGGCCCAGCATGGCTTTGCTTTTGAGGGTCTTCGTGTCTAATAAAAACTTTCAGTTACATACAGGTGAAACATGGGCCCGGGAGCTCGCTCTTTCTTTCTTTCTTTCTTTCTTTCTTTCTTTCTTTCTTTCTTTCTTTCTTTCTTTCTTTCTTCCTTCCTTCCTTCCTTCCTTCCTTCCTTCCTTCCTTCCTTCCTTCCTTCCTCCCTCCCTCCCTCCCTCCCTCCCTCCCTCTCCCTTCCTCCCTCCCTCCCTCCCTCCCTCCCTCCCTCTCTCTCTCTCTTTCTGTCTTTCTTTCTTTCTTTTTTTTGTTTCATCAAAGTGATATTTTTAATATGCTTCAGTCTAGCACAAAACTTCCTGTCGGGCTGAGTTGAATGCTGTTGCCTTCACTCATGTTCCTAAGAATTATGGTGCCGTCAGCATGAAATACTTCATGGCCCTGGCCTCCTAGTTCACTCCTGTGGCATTCTCTCCGGGGTTCTAGCAGGGCAGCCTCTTGTTTGTCTCACTGAACCTTGGGCTCATTTGCCTACCCTCTTTTTGGAAACTCTCTCCAACCCCAGTGCCACCTGTGGATTGCCGCGCAATAGACGCCCTCTCTGAGTGCTTGGAGTGTGGGCTCTAGGGGTCTGCAGGAGACCTCGAGGGCTACCGGTGTTGTTATCCCTCAAACATCTGGTCAGAATAAGGTTGGAGAGGTTAGCGGCCCCAAAGAAGAAGAAACGGGCCCAGTTCCTCGTGGGAGACCCTAGGTGTGCCGCCGGATGCAAGTTCTCCAGAAGACTACCAGGAGGGATAAGCAGTGAGTCTGCTCATCCTGAGCCCTTTTTCCTTCCTAGAGTTCTGGTGTTGAGAGGAACTAGGCAGAGGAGGGCCCGGGCTTGGGCCTGTGCGTCGACATCGGAGTTCATAGTAACAGCGAGAGATAACGTTTATGGAGAGCTTATGCTGTGCCAGGTACCATGCTAAGTGCTTTTAATGTTCCATTTTACTGCACACAGGACTTGGACTGGATCCGAACTGAGGCGCAGGGGGATAAATAGGACACATACCTGGCATACAGCTGTGATTCAGGGCAGCCCATTCAACACACTGCTTTGGTTTTGTAACCGTGACTCTGTAGCTTATTGGTCTTCTTAATTCTACTGATGCTTAAGCAGCAGGTTCCACCGGCTCCTGGGTGTAACAACCAGGCAGGTGACAGGGCCAGTGGTCCCTGGGTGAAAACCCTGATCCCTGCCCTTTAGTCGCGGCCTATGTCTCGCTTGCGGAGCTGGGTTTTCTGGTACAAGTTTCCAATCCTGTCAATAAAGGAGTGAGGAGAAGCCGAGCAGACTTCAAACTTAATAATGTAATTATTTAAGCAGGGGAGCTCATTCATGCATTCATTTGTTCATTCATCAGACAAAGGTCTATGCAGTGTGCCTGTGTGCACCTGTGATGCAGAGGGACCACGAGAAAGCAGTTATTACCTCCTTACTTTGCTTACGGAGAGAATCACCGTCATAATAGCAGCGAGGCAGAGCAAAGCGAAACCAAGAGCACAGGGAGGACGTGGGGAGTTGATACTCGTTTCTGTCGCTGGTAGAAATACCAAAGGTAGCTGCTGTTGGAAAGAGGACAGTAGCTCCTTGAAAAGTTAAGCATGGAGTTATCATGTGACTCATTAGTTCCACTCTAAGCAGATACCCCAAAGGATTAAAAGTGGGGACTCAAAACAGATTAGTGTGTGCCAGGGTTCATCGCAGCATTATTCATGATAGTTCAGGGAGGAAACAACCCAAGT